>NW_006408523.1:5950455-5952722 GCF_000296735.1 Chrysochloris asiatica | reverse complement strand
ATTGTAGAAGAAAAACATTTGCTTAGTCCTCTGCCCTTAACACATCAACTTTCATCACACTTTATTTTTCTTTTGACTCCTAATGCACATAAAACTTTATTTTCTGTTTTCTTTCTTAGTTTAAGTGTTTTGTGAAATGTCTGCTTAGTCTTCATAATAATTGTACCTTTTTTGTGTGGTTTGTTGTTGTTAAGTGCTGTCGAGTTGATTCCAATCCATAGCGACCCTGCACAGGGTTTCTGAAGCTGTAAATCTTTACTGGAGCAGAAAGCCTCATCTTTAACCCGTGGAACCACTGGTAGTTTTGAACTGCTGACCTTGATATTAGGAGCCCAATTCGTAACCACTACACTATGCTACCAGAGGTTTAGGGATTTAAAATAAGAAGTTTATAAGACATTGACACAGTAGTAGCAGCTCCGGGCTCAGACGTAGCAACAATTGTGAGGATGGCACAGGACAAGGCGTTACTTTGTTTTGTTGTGCAGAGGGTGACCATGAGTCAGAACTGACTCGACAGCACCTAACAAAATAACAAAATTGTAAATAACACTGCAATGAGGTGTATGTTTTTATATCATAGAAAACTTCCAAAAGTTTGTAGGAGCATGGAATAAAAAGATGGTGGAATTTTTCCACAAGCTATTTGACGCCCCCTCATATAAGTAACTGGAGTCCTGGTGTGGCACTGCGGGTTAGTGCGCCAGACTGCAAAGTCGTTTGAACTGCAAGGTCGGCAGTTCAAGCTCACCAGCTGCTCCTCGGAAACCTTATACAGGATCGCTATGGGTCGGAACCGACTCGACAGCAAAAACAACAACACATAAGTAACTAAGTAACTTACTTACTGCTCCAGTAAAGATCTACAGCCTCGGAAACCCTGTGCAGGGTCGCTATGAGTCAGAACCGACTCCACGGTACTTAACAACAACAACATATAAGTAAGTAATCAATAATGACATTGAGTTTTCCAAATCACCTAAACAGGCACCTGGTGGTGGCGGTGGTTGTATTCCATCAAGTCAGTTCTGACTCTTAGCGACCCTGACTAGGGTTTACAAGGCTGTAAATCTTTATGGGAGCAGAACACCTCACCTTCTGCCCACGGAGCGACTGGTAGATTCGAACTGCTGACTTTGTGGTGAGCAGCCCAGCTCTTAATCCACTGCACTTCCAGGACTCTTTCAAAGGGTCCCTGGCCCCTTCCAAGAGAAGAATGGATGTGGGGAGGCTGATGGCAGAAAAAGGTGTTTGACGCTGGTATTAGATGACAGATCTAAACTCGCTCCTATTCTGGAAGATTCTCAGTGTGGAAATGGTAGCATTTGGCTCTTGTTAGGTGACTGGGTATGCGTGGTGTGTTTTTATCATTAGACGGGGATTCTGTTCCTCAGTTTTATATGCAGCACCTGTTGTCCATTTCCCTTCTGTTGGTTCCCCTAGTTTTTGCCACCTCTACCAGGGCAGTCTGCCCTTCCTAAGCAAGACATGAAATCCAGACCGATTGTATGAACTATGGCTGATGTCCAGCACTTCCTTAATGCAGTCTGCATTCACAGGATGAAGACAACCCTGGAGGGGAGGACCTGACTTCCTGGGCCAGGAGTTCCTGGGGTCACCTTGTGGAAATTCCTGCACATGGTGCCCGGAGCATCTTTGTACCGTCTGGTAGCAGTTCAATGGATTGTAGGAAAAACATTCTCAGTCTCCGGGCCTCCCCCAGAGGGGATTCCAGGGACTGATTTCCAGGAGAGAAGGTACCCCTATTCAGAGGTTTTACTGACCAGCCACCTACTAGTCAGTCTTGTTGCTATTGTTGTTAATTACCATGAAGTCAGTTTCGACTCATAAGGACCCTGCATAGCGTCTCTAAAGGAGCTCTGGTAGTGTACTGGATCACAGCTTGAGCTACTAACCACAATGTCAGCAGTTCAAATCTACCAGTGATCTGCAGGAGACAGATGAGGCTTTCTGCTCCCATGAAAATGTACAGCCTCAGAAACCCTATACAACCTCACTATAAGTTGGAACCGACCCCACGGCATATAACCACCACCATAAGGTTTCTAAGGCTTTAAACCTTTTGCCAGACCAGAAAGCTTCATCTTTCTCCCAAGGAGTTAACTGGTGGGTTTGAACCACCAACTTTGTGGTTCGTGGTGCAGTGCTTAAAGCAGTATTCCTGGTGGTTCCTTATAAAATAAAATTTGTAAAGAACAATGTAATCAGTTTAGGAATATTGGCAACATCTAGTCAACTGGTCGAGG
>NW_006408523.1:5947439-5948869 GCF_000296735.1 Chrysochloris asiatica | reverse complement strand
GTAGGAGAGGTAGTCTTTCAGAACATCAAGTGGTACAGATCCATTTGTATTAAAGTGGAAAACTTGTCCAAGTCATTTATGGTGTTTGAGGTCAGGAGAGTGTCTCTGCTGGTTGGAAGGAGGGTGAGTACTAACCAAAAGGGGGTGCAAGGAAGTTCTGCCCACATTCAGCTTTCTGATCAGAGTGCGGTAGGCTCCGGGAGGCCCAGGTATTGATTTTGTGATAACAGAATAAATCATTTCAGACGTATGCATATACTTTTGTGTGGTGCTGTACGATACACAAGGTTGTCTGAATTGCACGGTCGATGGTTCAAACTCGCCAGCCTCTCTTCGGAAACCCTATACAGGGTCTCTATGAGTCTGAATGGACTCGAGGCTGCTTACCACTATACTGCAAGAGAATGTTTGCATTAAATATAGATCAAAGAGGATAAGTAAAAACTCTTTCTTCAAGCCAATTTTTATGAATAAAATCTCAGACAGGAGGAGAGAGAGGAAGATAACTCATGAAATTTGGAGACTCCTGTGGGCTGCAATTCTTCTTTTTCATTTTTTTTTAATGTTTTATTGTGAATCATGTGATAGTTTACATGGGAGAACATAAGTTTTACATTCAGCCTATCGTATATCGTTACATTGCCATGGTTAGAATCCCCTCCATGCATCAACCAACCAAAGGGTATACCCTGTAAGCCTGCTCTCCCCCTCCCCTCCCACCCACTCCCACACACAGCCCCTCTCCCTCTCTGGGTCTAGAGTCCCCAGATGCTCCATCTTTCCACGTCATCGTCATCCTCTCAGAGCAATTCTTAAGGGTGTAAAATGCTTTTCTTAAAGGGCCCACTAGCCAAGAAGTAGAAAAAGCTAAGTAAGGTGCCCAAAGTTAATGTGCTTGGCTATTAGCTGAAAGGTTAGAGGTTCAAATCTACCCAGAGGCACACTGGAAGAAAGGTCTATCAATCTACTTTTGAAATTCAGCCAATGAAAACCCTATAGAGCTCAAAAAGACCAGGCTTATTGGTCAGAGAGAGACTGGTAGAATGCCAGGACTGTGGTCCTTAGTCATTCCTCAGGTCTGGAGATGAACACATCCCTGTGACTCAGTTTTCAGCCATACACTAGACAGGTCTATTAGGGGAGAAATTACAATAGTGACAGTGATACACTCTATAATAATCAACCATTTGAGATTTTTAAAAGAGAGAGAGAGAGAGAAAAAACAGCATTTACTCAAGGACGAAGTTCAGAAGGGTTAGGACAAAAGGAAGACTTGAAACAGGAAACACAGAGAGGCGGTGGGCTAAGTAATGTACGTTGAGGATTACATTCTGTAGCATGAAGCCAAACAGCAGTTGAATTGTTGAATGGAAAACTGATGATCTGTTCTGTAAACATCCAACTCACAGTTTTGTTGTGATTATATGCCA
>NW_006408523.1:5937351-5945624 GCF_000296735.1 Chrysochloris asiatica | reverse complement strand
GGACACCATCTAGTTCTTCTGGTCTCAGGGTCGTGGTGGCTGGGACTCACATGATCCATCAGTCACATGGAGTCACATGTGACCATGCATGATCTACTCTCCTCACTCTTCTCTGGGAGAAAATTTTCAATAAAGTCTCTATCAGACTTCCTATGAAAATGGATGTTGGGATTTGAAATCATACTTTGCAGAACTGTTTTCCCCCTTTATTTATTTATTTTAAGTTTTTATTATGAATTGAGTGATCGTTTACATGGGAGAATTTTGGTTTTAAGCTCATCATTTCATTGCAATGATTACAGTCTCCTCCGTGCATCATCATTCAACAGAATTTGCTTCTATTCCATCTGGAACTTTTTTTTTGGGGGGGGGTGGGGCGCGTGCACACAAAGACACCCAGGAATATATGATTATTTAAACAACCAAAGGGTACATTCTGCAAGTCTACTTCCTGCCCACCAGTACTCAGTCCTTCCTTCTTTTTCCTTGAGTCTAGAGTCCTCAGCTGCTCTCTCTCTCCATGTCCTCATTTCTGCCTCCATCTCTGGTGTCGCTGCTTCTCTGGATAGGGTCCCACAGTCTGCTTATGCTCTTCTCCTTTGATGGTCCTGGGGTCCTCTGTTCCTGGACTGTACGATTAAGTACAACCCCCTTTTTGTTACAGAACTTCTACCTTTACAGTTGTGACAATCACAATTAGTAATGATAACAATTACTCACTGTTGAATCAAAGAATCCCATCCCCATCTCCTTTCACCAGACCCGTCTAGACAAGATAAAGAGTATTCAGTGGAGATTCTGTCTTCCCCAGCGTACTCTGAAACTAAACTCCCTCTTGAAAACTTGTAAGCCAGTCACTTTGTGCCTTTATCGCCTCCCCCAGCCGCCATTTTAGGTAACCAATGTCTAAGTTTCCTGTCCCTATCAACGCTGCATACAGACCCCCTATATTATTTGTGGGACAGAGTGACTTAGAGCCAAGTCCACAGAACAGAAACACTAGAACATTTGGAAGCCCTTTTTTTTCCCCCTTAAAGTGGGAGTCTTTATTGCCAGAAGTGAATATCCCTTAAAGCCAAAGACAGGCCTATGAAATTTAGCGTCTAAAAACAAAGCTGTGTTTAAGTTCCATGGAAACAGAAGGTATTGCTTAGAAATGTCATGGCAGATGTTTTGAAATTTTGTTTTAAAGCATTACTCTCAGATTAAGTCATGTTGTAACCTGGAACACATTTTCACAGCTCACCAGAGCTCAGAAAATAAGAGGTGTCCTGGTGTGGCACTGTAGGGTAAGCCCTGGACTGCTAACCACAAGGTCGGCAATTCAAACCCACCAGCTGCTCCTTGGAAACCCTAAACAGGGTCGCTATGAGTCAGGACCAACTCCAAGGCACTTAACAACAATGATAAAAAGACACCACTTATGGACTGTACCATATATTTTCTGTGGGACAGAGGATTAGAGACCTACCCTCTCTTTCCTTGCAAGTACCATTTCTCTCTGCTGGAGTTAACCTTTGTTGTTGTTAAGTGTCACCGAGTCGATTCTTAACCCAACCCAAAGGGTTTCCGAAGAGCAGCTGGTGGGTCTGAACTGCCCACCTTGTGGTTCAAAGCAACCTTGAGGTACACTGCATATAACCTTTGTTGTTCTTGTTGGTAAGTACCGTAGAGTCGGTTCTGACTCATAGTGACCTTGCACAGGGTTTCCGAGGCTGTAACTCTTTATGAGAGCAGAACGCCTCATCTTTCTCCCACAGAACGGCTGGTAGTTTCGAACTGCTGACTTTGAGTTTGGCAACCCAACTCGTAACCACTGTGCTACCAGAGTTCCATATAACCTAGGGAAGCAGAAATAAAGTTGAAAATGTAAGCTATGTGGTCTTCGAGATTGACTTTTTCTTTAAGGAAGAAAATGCCCTCATTGATACTCTAAAATACCCTAAACCCACTACATCTGCGTCCATTCCTACTCATAGTGAACCTCTAGGAACTCTGGTGACAAAATGATTAAAGCACTCAGCTGCTAACCAAAAGAATGGCAGTTCAAACCCACCAGCTGCTTGAAGGAAAAAGGACATGCCATTGCTCTCGTAAAGATTTGCCCTCGGAAATGCTGTGGGGCAGTTCTTTTCATTCCTATAGGCTTACCGTGAATCAGTGTCAATTCGATGGCCGTGGGTTTGGACTTCGGACGATTTATATACAATATTCTCTCCAGTTTTACACTTACCTGTGGTTTTCTTCATGTGTAGTTGATGTTTCTCTAAAGCAGAGTCATACTACTTAAAAATGATTATGTGAAACACACACAGAATTGGGGATGGAGTTAAGATAAGGTAGCTTCTTGGGTCAGACTACCTACCAGCCCCACTACTGGAGATTTTCAAAATAAATAAATACAGAACTTAGGTGTTTTCTGGCTAAAGTTGGAAGGGGACACACTTTGAGTTTTTGCATCAGCACTTAACCCTGAGAGTCATCAGGTGTGGCCCAGGTGTTCCATTCTGGAAAATGAACAACCATAGAAAGACAAAAAGATGGTCCCCTTTTCTTAGATGCATTTCATTTTAAATCACAAGATAACGCATTTAACAACTTAATTGGACTGGTGTTTTGTTTTTGATGTTTATTTGTTTTGAGACTTTGTAATCTTTTTTTTGTTGTTGTTTCTTAAGATGTTTAACCTTTTTGGTTTTTTCTCAGGTTTACTAATAGGTTTGGGTACGTACCGTGCAGAGCCTATCTTAGTGCAAAGGGCCACAACTTTGGCTATGAGATACTCTATTGGCCACACTCAACACCAAGCTTGCAGCCAGCGAGTGGATTCCCTCCTACTCACTGCCACCTTGTAGCACAGCCTAGAACTGCTCACTAGGCTTCTGACACTGTAACTCTTTCTCCTGTGGACTGGTTGGTGGGTTTGAACCACCAACATTTTCCTAGCAGCCAAATGCTTAACCACTGCACCACTGATGTCATTGGGTGTCATCAAGCCGCTTCCAATTCACAGCAACCCTACGTACCGCAGAAGAAACACTGCCCCGTCCCGAGCCAGCCTCAGAACCATTATATTTGAGCCCATTGCCACTGTGCCAATCTATTTCATTAAGAGTTTTCTTCTTTTTTCGCTGACCCTTCACTTTATACCAAGAACAGTGTCCTTCTCTAGGGACTGGTCTTTCCTGACAACGTGTCTAAAATATGAGAGATGAACTTCCGCCATTGTAGCTTCCAAGGAGCATTCTGACTGTACTTCTTCTAAAACAGATTTGTCCATTCCTCTGATGTCTGTGGTATATTCAATATGCTTTGCCAACACCATAATTCAAATGCACTGAGTATTCTCCAGTCTTCCTTAGTCATTGTCCAACTTTCACATGCATTTGAGGTGATTGAATATACCATGGTATGGGTCATCCACACTTTCGGCCTCAACACGGGGCATCTTTGCTTTTGATGAGAATTTTTACAGCAGATTTGATGAATGTAATACATTATTTGATTTCTTGATGGCTGCTTCCATGAGTATTTATTGTGCATCCAAGTAAATGAAATCTTTGAAAACTTCTATCTTTTCTTCATTTATTATGATGTTATTTATTGGTCCAGTGGTGAGGATTTTCATTTTCTGCACATTGAGCTATAATTCTTACTGAAGGATTGTAACCTGTGGTCATTATCAGTAAGTTCAAGTCCTCTTTTCTTCCAGAAAGCAGGGTTGTATCAATCAATAAAGATCAAAGGTTGTTAGTAAGTCTTCCTCCAGTCCTGTCGCCATCTTCTTCTTCATATAATCCAGCTTCTTAGATTATGTGCTCAGCATACAGATTGAATAAGTATGGTGAAAGAATACAACCCTGGCGCACACCTTTCCTGGTTTTAAACCATTTAGCATCCCCTTGTTCTGTTTGAACTTGCCTCTTGGTCTGTGTACAGGTTGTGTGCCACGTGCGTTTACTGGAATTCCCTTTCTTCTCAGTGTCCTCCACAGTTAATTAAGATCTGCACAATCGAATGCCCTTTGCATTGTCAATAAAACACAAGTAAACCTCTTTCTGGGATTCTCTGCTTTCAGTGTAGATCCATTTGATGTCAGTGATGACATCCCTCATTCTATGTCCTCTTCCGAATCCAGCTTGAATTTCTGGCAGCTCCCTCCTGATGTGCAGCTATAACACTTTTAAGTGATCTTCTATGCCTCTTGTTTGCTGTTGATTTCGTTTTGACTCATACCAACCCTGTATTAGGGTTCCGAAGAGCGACTGGTGGGTTTGAACCACTAACCAGTGCTTATCCTACAATGCCACATCAGGACTACTGAATTGGGCCTTAGGAGTAAACCTTTTTTTGTTAAAAGGTAATGACCATGAAAGGTAACAGTGAAGAGAAACTTGCTTTTCTGACACATACTTTTCAGTGACTTGTTTGCTTCTCTCGTCTACCTGGGAAAGTGTTCTGCATACATAGTACCAGGCTCTCTCATTCATCTGTGGCTGCAAGCTTCTCCATGCTTCCCACTGCTCTGTCATCATCTCGTAGGTGCTACACGTGACTGATCTTGAGTCAAAGGCTCAAGCACCTACCTATGTTTGTCTGGTTTTCCCATGGAAGTAAATGATCACAGGATTCCGAATAGAAAATAATCTTCCAGTAATGCCCGGGACTGAGAGCACTCAATATAAATTAGATAATACAGATTAGAATTATTTCCAACAAGCATGCAGACACATGAATCAAATGGCGATTGCCTTAGTGCCAGTGGTGGTGTTGGCTGTCAGTGAACAGGAAGGCAGCGCTGCCCAGTCCTGCACCCTCCCTCCTCGGTCATGATTTTTTTTAAAGCGAATCACCAGGCCTTTCTTCCTAGTCCCTCCTAATCTCGAAGAGCCACCAGAAGCTGTTCAGCATCATAGCAGTGACACTCAAGCCCCCACAGACAGACAGGGGTGGTGTCTGCCCACGAGGTGCATTGGTGGGGGATTGAACCTGGGTCTCCTGCATGGAAGGAGAGAATTCTGTCACTGACCCCTCAGAGTATGTGGGGAGAAGGTTTCAACAAACAGATGCTGGTGAAAGTGCTAGGGTTCTCAGCCAGCCTGTGGGGCGAGGCAAGCACCTTTGTGAGGAGAACCACGGTAAGGAACGCCGGCAGGGTAGCTGGAAGAGGATGAAGCTGGAATGGCCTGAGGAGTCTTTGGCGCTGGAGGATTTCTGCTGAGGAAGGAGCTCTGGTAGCATTCATGTTTCTGTAAAAGGTAGGGTGGGGGGGCAGGACCCAACACAACATGTGTGGTACTTGGAATTGAGAAATGTTAGCCTGCATGGATATCCCTTCTAAAGGATGAAATAGTGCCATCTGTGAGTGTTTATTTTATTATAAAAATATTTGATGGTCGGATTCATGCCTATAATAACCCCACTGCCTTTGAGTGAATTCTGACTCCAGGTGATCCTATGGGATAGGGTAGAAGTACCCAATAGGACTCTCGTCTTTATGGGAGTGGGCTGCTTCATCTTTCTTCTGTGAAGCGACTAGTAGATTCAACTGCCAACCTTTTTTTTAGCAACCCCAAGCTTAACCCACTGCACCACCAGGGCTTTAAAGGGTGGCTTTTAAGAAGAAATCTAGTCAATAACTGTTGTTGTTTTTATTGCTGTTAAAAGTGGCGTCGAATTGGTTCCAACTCATAATGACCCCTTGTAGAGTTTCTAAGGAGCTGCTGGTGCGTTCAAACCACCGACCTTGTGATTAGAACCGGCCTCGCTGTCCAGCGCTTATCCCACAGCACCACAGCTGGAGTCCGATCAATAACTGTTGTTGTTGTTAGGTGCCATCCAGTCGGTACCGACCCATAGCGACCTTAGGCACAGCAGAAGGAAACACTGCCCGATCCTGGCCCAACCTCACTGTTGTTGCCATGGTCCATCGATGCTGCCACTTGGCCAATATATCTTGTTGGGGGTCTTCCTCTTTTTCTCTGACCCTCCACCTTACCAAACATGATATCCTTCTCCAGCGACTGGTCCCTCCTAATGTGTCCAAAGTATGAGAGACGACATTTCGCCATCTTGGCCTCTAAGGAGCACTCTGGCTGCACTTCTTCCAAAACGGATCTATTGGTTCTTTTGGCAGCCCATGGCACTTTCAGTATTTTCCTCTAACACCATAACTGAAAAGCACAAATAGAGATCATAAAATAAGCATTTTAATTGTCTGCCCATTTTCCGTTGTGCTCATGCACAAATCCTTGAAGCCAGAGCTGAATTTTCTTAGAAGGCATTTTATGAGGGGAACAGATGTTGTTTGGTGCCATTGACACAATTCCAACTCATAGGGACCGGATATTACAGTAGAATTGTCCCATAGAAAGCAAATTGCCAGGTCTTTCCCTCGCAGAGCCTCTGATTTGGTTTGAACCCACCAACCTTTAAGGTTAATAGCCAAGCACCAGGGTTCCTTGTGAGAAGGGAACCGGCATGCCTTAAGCCTGCATTAATGACAAAGACATTGTTATGGATGGTTGCGGTTTCAATGTTAGGTTGGATTTCACTCTAGAGCTTATTAGCTAATCTTCAATGGCTCCACTGAGGTTTCTTCTCACTTGTTGTCTGGGAAACAATCTCCAAACAGGATGTGGTGATTATCTGCATATGATCTTTGCTCATTCTGATGATAGATCTCCACCGGATACCCAAGGGAATCTCTTGTAAAAAGTGCATATAAAAATGATTTTGATGAAAATCTCATATGTACAGCATTGTAAGTATTAGCTCATCGACCAAATCTGAAAATGCCTGGTGGTGATGTTGGTGATGGTTGTGTGCAATGGAGCCGGTTCTGACTCATAGCGACCCTGTCTAGGGTTTCCAAGGCTGTATATCTTTATGGGAGCAAAAAGCCTTATTTTTCTCCCATGGAACGACTGGGGGTTTTGAACTGCTGACCTTGAGGCCAACTCGTAACCACAACACTACCAGAGCTTCTTTAAAAAATGTTTAAGTTAAGATCATTCACAATAACTTAGTTCTGTTGTTGTTGTTGTTATTGTCATGTGCCATCGAGTCGGAACCGACTCATAGCGACCCCATGCACAGCAGAACGAAACAATGTCTGCTCCTGGGCCAACCTCACTACCGCTGCCACACTTGAGTCCATCAATGCTGCCACCTGGCCAATCCATCTCGTTGGGGGTCTTCCTCTTTTTCTCCGACCCTCCATCTTTGAGGGTCAGTTCTGTTGACATAGATCTATTCATCCAAGTACATTCAATATTCTTTGCCAACACGGTAATTCAAATGCTTCAATTCTTTGTTCTTCCTTATTCATTGTCCAGTTTTCATTGGACATTTATACCTGGAGCCACAATCAATGCCCTTGGAAGCAGCAGTCAAGAAAATAGATGTATTGCATTGGGCAAATCCGCCACACAAGACCTCTTTAAAGTGTTTAGGAGCAAAGATGTCACTTTGAGGACTAAGGTGTGCCTGACCCATGCCTTGGGATTTTCATTTGCCCCATATGCGAGTGAGAACTGGACAGTGCATAAGGAAGAACAAAGAATTGAAGCATTTGAGTTATGGAGTTGGCAAACAATACTGAGTGTAGTGTGGACTGCCAAAGTATGAACAAATCTGGCTTGGGGGATATACAAACAGAATGCTTCTTAGAATCGAGGAGGACAAGACTTCATCTCATGTGCTTTGGACGTGTTTTCAGAAGGACTATATCCCTGGAGAAGGACATCAAACAGGGGAAGACCCTCAATATGAGAGTGGCAACAATGGGCTTAAACAACAATTGTGAGTATGGTGCAGGACCAGACAGTGTTTAGTTCTGTTATATGAGGAGGCCTCATACATTTTTCTTTTATTTCCATTTTTCCATGAATTCTTTGAAAGCCCCTCGCATATGAGTCAGAACTGACCAATGACGTGGTACCAACAGCAACAATAGAGCTACTAAAGGAACTAGTCTAGTTGTTTTAAAAAAAAAAAAAGGATAACATTTTTTAAAACATTAGCATTCAAATGAAATAAGAACATTAAGTTTGAAAAGGACAATAAAAAATTCACTAAGCAGGAAAGGGATTGGAGGTTGCTCAACAGATCCTCCAAAAACCTTTATATTTTTTTATTTATATACATGGAGCTCTGGTAGCGTCATGGTTATGAATCGGGCTGCTAATCTCAAGGTTGGCAATTTGAAAGATGAGGCTTTCTGTTCCTGGGGGGTAAAGATTTACAGCTTCCAAAACCCTGTGCAGGGTCAC
>NW_006408523.1:5923200-5936451 GCF_000296735.1 Chrysochloris asiatica | reverse complement strand
GCTGGAGAAAGATGAGGCTTTCTGCTCCCGTAAATATTTACAGCCTTGGAAACCCGGTACAGGGTCGCTATGGGTCGGAACCGACTCAACAGCACTTAACAACAACAACAACATAGATTGTGTTGCTTTCTTATCTATATTTTATTCCATCTCATCCTCCATTTCTATGTCTGCTTCTCAATGAGACGCTACACTTCAAAAGAACTGGGATGGGTTAGCAGTTAGCATTTTTCCTCAAAACTTAGAAAATTATTAAATACTGAATATGCAGATTCTTGAACTAGTATACCCCAAAAAACTTACCTTGATCATGTGAGATATCTTGATTGGAGTTTCTTTAGCCTTTTTTAGCTGTGTACCTGTATACACACACGTATCTAGATCTGTGAGGAGGTGTGTGTCCAGTCCTGGGTCCTTGGTCCTGAACAGAGAAAGCACATTGTTTATTTCTTGTTATTATTAATGCGTTCATTTCTTCTTTGCCTAGAGACATCACTTACCTTATCCACTTTTCTGAATCCCTTAATTGGTTCTCTACCATTATCTCAAAGAACCCTACTGCTGCGGTGGTTAAGCACTCAGCTGCTAACTGACAGGTTGGCAGTTCAAACCCACCAGCTACTCCCGAATAGAAAGATGTGGAGGTCTGCTCCCACAAAGATTACAATCTTGGGAACCTGATGGAACAGTTCTGCGAGTCACTGTAAGTTGGAACCAACTCAATGGCGGTGGGCTTAGTGTTTGGGGTCCCTCTCTCTTTCAGAAGAGCCCTAGTAGTGCAGTGATTAAGTGCGTGGCTACTAACATAAAGTTAGGTGCTCAAATCCACCAGCTGCTGTGGTGCTGTAGGATCAGTACTGAACTCTGAACCACAAGGTCAGCAGTTCAAACCTACCAGCTGCTTCTTGAAAACACTATACAGGGTCGCTATGAGTCAGAACCGACTTGGAGGCACTTAACAACAACAAAGATGAGATTGTCTCTTCTTTTCCTTACTTTTGGCTCCCACTTCCTCTCTTTCTCTCCATTTGCTTTTGTCTTTTATTTTTCTGGTCTCGTCAATTAAACTCCTCTGCCCCCTTTGTTGAACCCTCTCTGCTGTGCTCTTTTCTTCATAGCATCATTGTCAGAATTATGTGAATGTCTGACTCTGTTCCTTACCATGGTTTTCTGCCATCTGGTTTCTGCTGTGGAAATGCATAGGATCTGAGTAACCATGTAAACTGCAGACTCGGTGCCTGTCTGCGCCCTGGTTCTCCTCTGCCAGCTGATTCCCCATCAGAAGGGGGGAATCCTATGTCCTCTTCCTGCCTCTTTGATCGTCTTCCTTCCTCTGCCTCTCGGGGTCCTTGGACAACCAATGAGAGAATGCATGATGGCACATTCAGTACATTCTTCTGTTTTGATGATTTTCCCTTTGTTTTTTGTTGATAGCAGATCAAAACCCTCTAAACAAGTTGATTCCCTTTATTCTTTGTTGATGGTGGTGATGGTGATTATGTGCCATGGAGTCGGTTCCGACTCATAGTGATCCTGTACAGGGTTTCCGAGGCTGCAAATCTTTACAGGAGCAGAACGCCTCACCTTTCTCCCATGGAACGACTGGTAGTTTCGAACTGCTCACTTTGAGACTCACAGCCTAATTGGTAACCATTACGCTACCAGAGCTCCTTTGTTGATAGCAGACCAAAATCCTCTACCAACTCGTAGTGACCCTATAGGACACGGTGGTGGTGGTAATGTGCCATGGAGTCGGTTCCGACCCACAGCAACCCTGTATAGGGTTTCCAAGGCAGTAAATCTTTACAGGAGCAGAACGCCTCATCTTTCTCCCGCAGAACAGCTGGTAGTTTCAAACTGCTGACCTTAAGGCTCGCAGCCTGATTCATAACCATTACACTAAAACTGTAAAATCTGTATGGGAGCAGACAGCTTCATCCTTCTTCCCAGGAGCAGCAGGTGGGTTTGAACGGCCAACTTGGTGGTTAGCAGCCCAGTGCTTAAGCCACTGTACCACCAGGGCTCTTTCTTTGTTGATAGTTTTCAAGAAACTCTTTTCCTCAAAAGGTTACAGTTATCCAAACACTCTTTTATCCAAACACAACCTTATTGTAGCAACAGCTTGCTTTTCCAAGTGTGTGTTTAATGTGTACTATCATTTCCCTTAAACTTGACATGTCAAAAACTCATCTTTTCTCTTCCTCACCCCTTGAAAGTGGTTTCTCCCAAATTTCTGCTATTCATCATCTGACTTCAGTGTTCCAAACCTCTGATCATCTTCCTGTTCCTCCCTCTTTATCAGCCCTTCACAGCCCATCAGTCATGGAGTCCCGCTGACGTCGTTCTTGTCCATCCTGGAGGAAAACCTCCCATATCATTGATTGCTTCCTGCCTGCCCGCCGTTAGCCTCTTCACTGGTAATGCCTACAACCACATCTTTGATCTTCCTAAAAGATCCTTGTCATCCTGCTACTCTGCTTAGAACCTGAAGTGATTCCCTTGCTCTCTCTTACAGGATTAACTAATTCTGTCCAATTCTGACTCTAAGGAAGAAAGATGTCACAATCTGCTTCCATAAAAGAATACTATGGAAACCTCATGGGGCAGTGTCTACTCTGAGCAATAGTCACTGAGTCGGAATCACTCTAAGGTAATTCCAACTCCTGGTGACCCCAGGAAGGTTAGAGTAGAACTGTACTCCACAGGGACCTCTCATAAGTATTTGTTGTTGATGAGCAGAAAACATTCAAGGAACTGGCATAGTTGATGTTGCATTCGATCACATGATCATTTGGAAAAGGAACCACATTAAAATTAGACTACCAGTTTGATAGCCATTTGATGGATTTCTTAATGGTAGAGGTCTTGGACTTCTTGCTAGCTCTTGTTATCCGTTACACAGTTGAGCTTGATTGGCTCAGTCATTCAACAAGGTCTCATCAGTACCTATGGCATGGATATGTGGATTCCTAAGGCCCCTTTTAAGGAGCTCTGGTAACGTAGTGGTTCTGAGTCAGGCTGCTAACCTCAAGATCAGCGGTTTGAAACTACCAGCCGTCCCAGAAGAGAAAGATGACGCTTTCTGCTCCCATCAAGATTTACAACCGCGGAAGCCGTGAAAACCCTATACAGGGTCGTTATGAGTAGAGATCGACTCCACAGCATTATCAATCACAACCGCCACAAGGCCCCTTTTAACTGTAAAATAGCAATGATGTTTTCTGAAAACAAACAAATCAAAACCTTACTTCACTAGCAAACTTCACAGAGACTTATTTTCTATCTTTTCACTTGCCTCTACCGACTCTTCATGCAACCTTCTTTTACTTACTTTTGTCCTAACTGTATTTCTCATCTAGGACTAAGTCCTGTGCTTTCAGCTGTTGGACATCAATATAGGAAACTCTTCCCTCCCCTCGCCACCCCCCACCCCACCAGTTATGAATGTTTAATTTATAAACACTTCTACTTGCCTTTGAATACAGGGCTTTGAACTGGTACTGTCGTGGTTGATGAAGAGAGAAATGAATGAACCCAGTTTTTTATAATTTGGATGATTCATCACAGTAACCAGAATGGAGAAAATTACAGGTTGAAGCCCTGGAATGGAAGACATGAAAGAAGTGTAGCAAGCCTTTCAGGAGCCTGATGTATAAGATTAGTTTATTGGCAGTCCCTTGGAGAAACACACACATTCAAAGTGTTTCAATCGGCTGCCTGCTTTGCCGTCTTTGAGCAGGGCTCCGCCATCTTTGAGCAGGGAACCGCCATCTTTGAGCAGGGAACCGCCATCTTTGAGCAGGACGTCGCCATCTTTGAGTTACCAAGGCGGGTGACTGAACCAAGACTAATTTGTTTGAAGCTCAACTTTGAAACAATTGAACCAGCCCCCTATTCACAACAAATTCATCATCACAAGCTCTTTGACTTACTGCACAAGCAGCTTTTAAATCACTGAAAAGGCTTCAATTGTCTTTTTGCATTAAAGGTTAAATAAGAACCAATGGCATCCGCTCCAACTAACCTACAGTGTTAGGATTGAGTCTCATTCATAACCTGAGGAGTGCTTGCATTCTTAATAAACACAACAGAATAGAGACTAAAATGTGATTTTCCTATAATCCATGGTGGAGCAAAACATGAAATGATAGAACCACCTCTTAATAAAAGCAGGAACTTGGTTCTTATCACTTGTATTATTGTACTGTTTTATTCATTTTTTGAAATTAGACTTTACCTTTTAGAGTAGCTTTCTTGTTTTGTTGTTAAGTGCCATCAAGTTGGTTCTGACTCATAGCGACTCTGTATTGGGTTTCTAAGGAGCAGATGGTGGGTGGGTCTGAACTGCTGACCTTTTGGTTCAGAGTCCAGTGCTGATCCTACTGCGCTGCAGCAGGACTCCTTAACGCAGTTTTATACTTCAATTAAAATTATGGAAAATGTACAGATACTTACCATATATCCCTTCTGCTCTGCACATCTTGCACTGTTGTGTAAACTTTAGCTTAAACTTCAGACCTTGCAGGCAGTTAGCAGTCCAGTGCTTACTCTGCAGTGGCACGTCGTCTTGCATCTGGTACGTTTGTTACAATAGAGAAACCATTACTGAAGCATCATTTTGACTGAAGTCCACAGTTTGCATTGGGGTTCTCATTAAGAATTTGATGTATTTCTATGTGCCTGACACATTTTTCCAGGTATATGGACAATAGCAAAAGAAATCTATGGTCTGACTTGCCCCCTATCACATTTTCAAAATGGAAATCACTGGCATACATGAGATGGTTTGAGACCTACCTTAGAAATCTCATCTAAAGATTGTAGTTAAGTGCTGTCTACTCAGCCCTGACTCATAGAGACCCTGTAGAGGGTATCTGAGGCTGCCAATCTTTCCAGGAGCAGACAGCTTCATCGTTCTTCCGCAGTTCGGTTGGTGGGCTCAAACCGTCAACCTAGTACACAGCCTGATGATTTTCTGTTGAGGCATTTCCTTTGCTCTTACACTTTTCATGTTGTTGTTGGTGGCGGTGAAGTGCTGTCAAGTCGGTTCCAACTCATAGCCACCCTGTATAAGGTTTCCGAGGAGTGCCTGATGAGTTTGAACCACCAACCTTGCGGTTCAAACCAACCTTATGGTCGAGTGCTTACCCTACAATGCCACACCAGGACTCTTACTATAGCAGTATTTTTAATACAATGGTTTCTATAGTTTCTGTAAGCAGACAATCTTTGAGCACCTTTGTGACAATATTGACTTAGGTATATTGAATCTCTTGTCTGCCTGGGACTTCAGAGGTTTTTAAGGACTCTTCAATCCTTTTTAGACTGATCTTGAATACTTTCAACTGTGCAACTTCTTTCCTTGCAAGAAAGTAATGAAGTAGACATTGCCCTCCCCACTCGGAAGGGCTAAGGTATCCCGGAGCCCCCAATTCCTCGTAGGTGTCTGGTAACAGGACTCTCCAACAGCTGCTCCCTTTGAAGGCACCGTGCACACAAATTCCAGAGGCCCCTTGGCGGCTGCAGTTGCTGAATGGTGACTTCAGGCTTCACTTGGTTCAGGCGTCAAGGGGGCTGAGTCAAAGCTGGTCAGGCAACAAGTTCAAAATAGAGACAGTATTTCAAACACCAATCGGCTGCTGCTTTTGTCAAAAGAAATAGACGGGAACAGTGATTGTACCCTGTGCTCTTTGCTGTTCCAATTGCGTTCTGCAGGCACTCCTTGTCCTCACCCTTTGGAGGCGGGGACAGGTGAGCTGTTTGGGGTGTGTAATGATTAATTTTAAGTAGCAGATCAGTGAAGTGGAAAATATTGTCTAGATGAGAAGACTCAACAGCATTGTAGAGAGTGATATCAAAACAAAAACAATTTTATACATGACTTCAAATTGAATCATGGCGTTACATTTTTAGGTTTTGTAAAACATGCCTTGAATGTTGAGGAATTCTATTTATCAGTACTGTGCATACATTTGGAGTCCTGGTGTGGCACTGTAGGATAAGCACTGGACTACAAGATCGCTTTGAAACCTAAGGTCATCGACTCAAAACTCACCAGCCTTGGAAACCCTATACAGGGTCACTATGAGTGGGAACTGACTCGATGACATTTAACAGCAACAATCCATACATTTAGTTCAGTCTTTATTTAAACCTAGTATAGGACAGGGTGTCAGAAAGTTAATGGGAAAAAATTTCATTAGCCTTGCATTGAATTTTCCACAAACTTTTTGAAGTCCACTTGTGTTTTAGCTGATGTCCCTGTGTGGTACAAATGGTTAAATGCTGCTAACCATAAGGTTAGCAGATCAAGTGTACTCAGGGGTACCTCAGAAGAAAGGCCTGCTGGTCTGCTTCCCCAAAATCAGCCACTGAAACACCCTCCCATGCATGCTACTGGCTCAACAGAAATTGTTTTTTGCTTCGTTTTATAGAGGGAGCTGTGTATGAAAGCGCCATAGCTATGCAATGGCATTGTTGAGTTTTGAAACGTACTTCGCTCTGTCTTTGTCTGTTGATAAGAAATACTTTTTGACAAGAATATCTTTTTTCCCTCAAAATTGGTCCGGGATTAAACTTTTGTCTTTTCAATCAAGTGAAAGAATGGTGGGCATGAGCTTCCTCCGTGTAGGTCTGGATCCACTACTCAGAGAATTCAGTGTCTGTTCATGCCTCGTGGTAAACAAACTTCACAAACTCTCAGAGCCACTGGAAGTGCCTGTCATTGATGGAGTGCTCTGGAGGAGAATCCCAGTGATCCCGCTTTAGATACAGGGCTAGGAGATTCCTGCAAGAGGCCCTCCTTTTGTAGGTGAGCAGGAGATCCAGTGTTTTCTAGGAAGGTTGAAAGCGCCTGTCTCTCGAGAGGTCCCAGCTAGGAAGCTCTTGGATCGAATGGAAGCAGAAAGTCCCTGGAAATTGCGCATGAGATGCAGAAGCTCCTCCAGTCTGCTGTTTGTGGGGAACATGGGTATTAAATGACTAACCACAGCGCTTGCAAGTTGTGTTTGAGGCGGGAAGCAATATACGGAGTTGACAAAATAGATTTTTTTTTTTTCTCTTTTAATTCCTGTGTTTAAAAAAAAAAAAAAAAGTCTATGGAACAAAGAGTGTTTCCTGCTCCTATCTTTGCTTGTGTTTGGATCTGGATCTGGATACCAACAAGACGGTTTGGGATTGATTTGGTTGATTTTGCAGTCAGGAAAACACACTGCTCCCAAGGTTAAATGAAGGTGGTGGTCTTTGCCCTGTGTCTTCTAATACGAATACATTTACAACCCTTGGGTTTATAAGAAAGAATTGTGACCTTCCAGATGGTCTGGGCTGTGTGCTGTGTGTCACATTTTCCCTTTCCTGAGAATGTTCATTCATGTTAAGTCCGCCTGAGAGGTTTGTTTAATGAGCAGATTAAACGGATAATTATCCCTCTCTTAATTTTTTTTTTTTTTTTTTAAAGGAAGGGTTTCTTGCGATGCCCCTCTGCTATTTGGCACAGGAACACAGAAGGATCCTTTTAAAAGTATCCAGAGGGGTCACTGGGACCCAAGCTGTTTGCTTCATTAAACCCTGGTGGCTTCTTTAGAGCCTCCCCCTCCCCCAAGGGGTCCTGACACAATTGTATCTAAATTAGCATCTGAGTGACCCCCTTTCGCTCTCTTTTTTTCAAGCCCCAGCTGACAAGGATTGGCAAAAGATGTTAATTGGTTGGGCCTGTCTCAGAACAATAGACTTGCCAAGTTGACAAAAGGCCCAAAGCCCCTTTCAGTCTGCATCCAGATTCACATAAATACCTCCTTTAATTTACCAGGAATTATTGTTGTTGTGAAGTGCCATCCAGTGGGTTCAGACCCTTAACGACCCTATATAGGGTTTCCGAGGAGCAGCTGGTGAGCTTGAACCACCAACCTTGCAATTCGAATGGCTTTGCAGTCTGGCGCATTAACCCACAGCGCCAGAACAAGGAGGGAGAAAAATCTACAACATTGGCTTCTACCAGTGAAAATACACCGTTCCTTTCTAGCAAAAAGCCATTTTTATTTCAAGTTGAATGAAGCCCCAACTTAGCATTACCGCTCACACTTTATTCTCTCTAACAAGTCACCAAATCGTTTCCCAGTATTGGTGCCCTCTGCTGAACACCCCCCCCCCCGTCCTCTCCAGAGAATCTCTGTACAGCATGGTTATGAGTGGGTAACACCAACTGCTGAACACTCCTGAAAGAGTCTGTTTACAAAGTTAACCATATGAGTAATTACTCAAAGTGTCTTCAAGAAGCTTATAGAAAAATGGAATTGAAAGATAATGGAATTCTTCTATGAACTTTTTGAACACCCTCCTCCCATTGGCGGAACCCCAGGGTAGTATAAATGATTAAACATTTGGTTACTACAGGAAAGGTGGGTGGTATGAACTCACCCTGAGGAGCCTGCTTCTGAAAGGCCCGCCCTATAGAGTGAACATTTACCCCCTCACTCGGGGGTTGCTGTGAGTCCGATGACTTGGTTTTCTGTGACTGTTGTTTTGATATTGTCTGGTTACCGGTTATATGCTACGTAGAAAAATCCTTCTGAGAGGTTTTAGATTCCAATTCTAAACACGATTAGTGCTTAAAGCCAGATCTGCGTTAGTTAACCCCCAACTGTAACATTGATAGGGCACTAACCTTGTGTTTGGCATTTCACGTGGAATATTCATTTAAGGATTGTAACAACAAAACTCAGGAAGGAGGTGTTTGCGTGGCCACTGAAATGCTATAGCGCTTTGGCTCCATTATAAATGCTGGACTTCAAAGCACAAATTCTCCAGCTGCTCTGCTGGAGAAAGATGAGGCTTTCTGTTCCCTCAAAGAGTTAAAGCCTGGAAAAGCCTATACAGGGTCACTATGAGTCGGAACCCACTTGATGGCACTTAACAACAACAGCTAATGTGATTTTATTCAATACAGTGTCAGATATATAGTAATACCTAACATGTCATGTACTGTTATTGATGCCCCTTAGATTTCATAAAAGAAGGCCTGGTGGCATTGTAGGTTAGGCATTGGACCATTAAACACATGGTTGGTGGTTCAAGTCCACCAGCCCCTCATCAGGAGCAAAATGAGGCTATCTAGTTCTGGTGTGGCACTGTGGGTTAATGCGCTGGACTGTAAAGTTGGTTCAAACTGCAAGGTTGGCAGTTCAAGCTCACCAGCTGCTCCTTGGAAACCCTATACAAGGTTGCTATGGATCAGAACTGACTCCATGGCACTCAACAACAACTCCTGTAAAGATTTACAATCTCAGAAACCCTGCATAGGGTTGCCCTGCATCATAATCAGCTCAATAGCAATATGATTGGGGTTTAGATTTACAAAAGGAATCCTGAAGGCACAGTGGGTAAAGTTCTTGTATACGAACCCAAAGGTCAGCAGTTTGAATTCAGCGGCCTCTTAATGATATAGAGAAAGATATGGCCGTTGGATCTGTAAAGATTACAGCCTTGGAAACCTGATGGGGCAGTTCTACTCTGTCTTATAGGGTCGCTATGGAATGAGTCCCACCACTCATCTGTCAGTTTGTCCGTATTGTGATGGCTTGCACGTTGCTGCGATTCTGGAAGCTGTGCCACTGATATTTTGAATACCACCAGGATCAACCATGGTGGACAAGTTTCAGCTGAACTTCCAGAGTAAGACAGACTAGGAAGCAGAAGAGACGGACTACTTTGAAATATTTACTCACTGAAAACCTTATGAGTAGCAGTGGAACCCTGACAGATAGTACAATATTGAATACTGAAACATGATGAATAGCGCCAGAACATTGTCAGATAGAGTGCCGGAAGATGAGCCCCTCACGTTGGAAGGCACTCAAAAATACGACTGGGGAAGAGCTGCCTCCTTGAAGTAGAGTTGACTGTGATGATGCAAATGGTGTAAAGCTTTCATTCAGAACCTTCATTTGCTGATGGGCCACAACTCAAAATTATATCCTAGGCATTAGTAAGCTGAAATGGACATTTTGAATCGGTCATTTTGAAACTGACAGTCACATGGTTTACAATACCAGCAATGACAAATTTAAGAGGAATGGCATCTCATTCATCATCAAAAAGAACTTATCAAGATCTGTCTTGAAGGACAACTGTGTCTATGATAATACCCATATGTCTGCAAGGAAGACTAGTTAATATCACTATTATTCAAAGTTAATCAGCAACCACTAAAACCAGTGATGATGAAATTGAGGAATTCTTCAATCTGAAATTGATCAAACATTCAATCAAGATATATTGATAATTACGGGTGATTGGAATGCAAAGGTTGGGAATAAAGAGGGGAAGGATTGGTACTTGGAAAATATGTTCTTGGTGAAAGAAACAATGCTTGAGATCGAATGATAGAAGTTTGAAAGACCAGCTACTTGTTCATTACAAATAAAGACGACTGTACACATGGGCCTCACCAGATGGAATACACAGAAATCCAATTGACTACACCTGTGGGAAGAGACAGGGGAAAAGCTCCACACCATCAGTGAAAATCAGGCCAGGGGCAGACTGTGGAACAGACCATCAATTGCTCATATGTGAGTTCTGGCTGAAGCTGAAGAAAATTAAACAAGTCCATGAGAGCCAAAATATGAACCTGAACATATCTCACCTGATTTTAGAGATCATCTGAAGAACAGATTTGATGCATTAGACACTAAAGACTGAAGACCAGGAGAGTTGTGGGATGACATCAAAACATCCCATAGGAAGAAAGCAAAAGGTCATTAAGACAAGAAAGAAGGAAAAGACAAAAACGGATGTCAGAAGAGTCTCTGAATCTTGCTCTCCCAGCATAGAGATGCAAAAATAAATGAAAGAATTAAGTAGGTAGAAGAGCTGAATAGAAAATTTCAAAGGACAGATCAAGAAGACAAAGTCAGACATTATAATGAAATATGCAAAGAACTGGAGATAGAAAACCAAACGGGAAGAACGCACAGTGTTTCTTTAGCTGAAAGAACGTGAGAAAAAATTCAAGCCTTGACTTCCAATACTGAAAGATTCTATGGGCAAAATATTGAATGATGCAGAAAGCATCAAAATAAGATGGAAGGAGTAAACATTGTTCAAGCTTTTCAAGAGGTAACATATGATCAAGAACCAATGATACTGAAAGAAGTCCAAAGTGCACTGAAGGCATTGGCAAAAAGAAGGCTTCAGGAAGTGACGGAATACAAATTGAAATCTTTCAACAAATAATATCCATATTAATGGAGAAGAAGTTGAAACTGTCAAAGGCTTCATTTTGCACAGATCAACCATTAACAGTCATGAAAGTAGCAGTCAAAAAATCAAATGGCATATTGCATTAGGCAAATTTGCTGAACAAGACCTCTTTAAAGTGTTCAAGATCAAAGATGTCAATTTGAGGACTAGAGTGTGCCTGACCCAAGCCATGGTATTTTCAGTAAGCTTATATGCATGTGAAAGTTAGACAATGAATAAAGAAGACAATTAAAAGAATTGAGGCATTTGGGTTATGGTGTTCGAAAAGAATATTAAAAGTATGATGGACTGCCAAAAGAACACACAAATTTGTGTTGGAAAAAGTACAGCCAGAATGCTCCTTGGAAGCCAGGATGGCCGGACTTCGTCTCTCATGGTAGTGATGGTGGTTAAGTGTTGTGGTGTCGCTTCCAACTCATAGCAACCCTGCATAGGGTTTCTTAAGCTGTGAATCTTTACGGGATAGGAAGGCCTCATCTTTCTCCTGCAGAACAGCTTGTAGTTTTGAACTGCTGACCTTGAGGTTAGCAACCCTGTAATCAAGACGCTACCAGACATATTATCAGGAGGGACAGTCTCTGAAGAAACACATCATGCTTGGTAAAGTAGAGGGTCAGCTAAAAAGAGGAAGATCCCCAACAAGATGGATTGGTACAATGGCAGCAACAATGGGCTGAAGCGTAGCAACGATTGTGAGACTGCTGCAGGACCGGGCAGTGTTTGGTTCTGTTGTGCACAGGGTTGCTATGAATCAATCAGAACCAACTGGACCTCACCTAACACACATATGAATGAGTCATCTACTGACATGGTGGCAGTCAGGTTGGTTTGGTTTGCATCATCAGTTACATCGTCGGATACTGATGAAGGTAAAATCTATACTGAGGACGGTTTTAAGTTTATTAATTTCCAGAATGTTTCCTTGTTATTTCATCCCTAGAATTTAAGGGATAATCCTCAGGCACGTCAACAGTGGTGAAAAATAAAATGTGAATCCTTGTTATTTCATTTAAAAAACAAAACAAACAAACAAACAAAAAAACCACCATGGTGAGAGGAGTAAATTTAATTAAATGGAACTTAAAATTTATAATCACTGTTTTGATCTATATGGGGTCAGGAAATTACTTTCCTTTTATTAAAAACTAGGGTTTATTTATTTCTGCCAAATTCCTTTCAAGGGAAATGGAACATTTAAAGAAGATGTTGATGGTTTAGTTCCCAAGATACCAAAAAAGCAAAACATGCAATTGATAAACTGGGAAGTAAGTTGTTACTGTTTTTAGGTGTGGTCAGTCAGTTCTGACTCATAATGATCCTGTGTGCAACAGAATGAAACACTGCCGGGTCCTACGCCTGCCTCACAATTGTTATGCTTGAGCCCACTGCTATTGCCACTATGCCAATCCATCCCCTTGGGGTGTCCCTCCACTTTACCAACTGGAATGTTGCTCCCTGGGGAGTGGTCTCTCCTGATAACATGTCCAAAGTATGAAAGACGAAGTCTGGCTAACCTGGCTTGTAAGGAATATTCTGGCTGTACTTCTTTCATAGTCAAGAAGACATAAAGTCAACATCTTTCTGGTCTGATCGACTTTCAGTCAAAATCCATCTGATGTCCACAGTGATGCCCCTGTTCTGAATCTGGCTTGAATTTCTGTCAGTTTCCTGCCAATGTACTGTTGAAACCATTTTTGTATTATCTTCAGCAAATTATTACTTGCGTGTAACATTAATGTTACTGTTAGACGGTGTCGGGGTCTGGCCTCGACAAGGGGGTGAGTACACAAAGGTGGGGTGTCTGGTGACGAGAGAGAGAGAGAGAGAGAGAGAAACAGACACAAAGAAGACAGAGAAAACAGACACAAAGAAGACAGACACACAGATTTGATGCAAGCTTCCAGACAGACTGTTCGGTGGCAGACATTGCACTCAAAACTAACTCTAGGTGGGATGTCTGGAAGGGCGAGAGAGAAAGAAACACTCGGAGAC
>NW_006408523.1:5919311-5921715 GCF_000296735.1 Chrysochloris asiatica | reverse complement strand
CCTTAAGCTGGAGAGCAAGTTTCAGAGTCTCCTCTGACATCCATTTTGGTCTTTGCTTTCTTTCCTGTGATTTTAATGATGTTGATGCCTGTCTAATGTTCTTGTCTGATGTTCCTGTCTAATGTTCTTGTCTAATGTTCCTGTCTAATGTTCTTGATGCCATCCCACAGTTTGTCTGGCGCTTGGTCATTAGTGTCTAATTCATCAAATCTGTTCTTGCATTTTGGTCTTTGCTTTCTTTCCTGTCGTTTTAATGATGTTGATGCCTGTCTAATGTTCTTGTCTGATGTTCCTGTCTAATGTTCTTGATGCCATCCCACAATTTGTCTGGTGCTTGGTCATTAGTGTCTAATTCATCAAATCTGTTCTTGCATTGAGCTCTACATTTAGGTAGGATCTGGTCAAGACCATATTTTGGCTGTCATACATTTGTTTTAATTTTCTTCAGCTTCAACCTGAACTTGCATATGAGCAATAGATGATTTATTCCACAGTCTGCCCCTGGCCTTCTTTTGGCTGATGATAATTGAACGTTTCCACCATCTCTTTCCTAAGATGTAGGCAATTTAATTCCTGTATAATCTATCTGGTGAGGTCCATGTGTCTAGCTACCTTTTATGTTGTTTATAAAAAGGTATTTTCAATTAATAAGTCATTTGTTGTTGTTGTTGTTAGGTGCCATCGAGTCAGTACCGACTCATAGCGACCTTATGCACAGCAGAACAAAACACTGGAATTGGCAAAGAACAAGGCCAGGAATTGATGAGATAAAAATTGAAATCTTTCAAGAAAGTGAGGTGGCACAGGAGGCACTCACTCATCTCTGCCAAGAAATTTGGAATAAGTCATTGGTATTCCAAAATTCTGTCATGAGATGTCTAGCATAATTTCTTTCACCAAGGCCATGTTTTCTAACTACAGATCCTTCCTCTTTGCTTCCAGCCTTTCCATTCCAATCAAACATGCAGTCAAGATATATTGATAATTACCGGTGTAGAAAATCACCGGTAATTATCAATATATCTTGACTGCATGTTTGATCAATTTCATACTGAAGAATTTGGCAGAATTCTTCAATTTCCTCATCACTGGCTTTAGTGTTTGGTGCATAAGTTTAATAGTCGTATTAATTGGTGTTCCTTGTAGGTGTATGGACATGATCTAATCACAGACAGCTTTGTACTTCAAAATAATTCTTGAACTGTTCATTTTACAATGAACGTCACGCCATTCCTCTCCAACTTGATTTTCCTGGTATAAAAAGCCATGATTGTCGGATTCAAAATGGTCAGTATCAGTCTATTTTAGCTCACTAATGCCTGGGGATATCAATCTTTATGGATTCCACCTCATTGTAGATAACTTCCAATTTTCTTAGATTCATACTTTGTTCATTCCATGTACATTTTCATTGATATTTGCAACTGTTTCTTCTCATTTTTAGTTGTACCCCATCGTCAAACGAAATTCCTGAATGCTTTACTCCATTTGCATCATCATAGTCAACTCTACTTTGAAGAGGCAGCTCTTCCACGGTCATATTTTGAGTGATTTTCAACCTGATGGACTCATCTAAGAGTACAATCTCTGACAAAGTTTTGCTACTGGTCTTAAGGTTTTCAGTGACTAGCCATTCAGGAGTGGACCACCTCTCCTTCTTCCCTTAGTCTGGAAGCTCAGCTGAAACCTGTCCACCATAGGGTACCCAGCTGGTATTTAAATACATGTGGCATAGCTTTCAGCGTCACAGCAACACACAGGCCACCCCAGTAGGACAGACTGACAAGAAGACAGCAAGGGTGCATGCTATCTCCTGAATTTGATGTAAAGGCGATGTTAGGCATAGAATGTGTCTCATCAGAAGTTCATTTGGTGTTTATTTAGATGTTTAATCTTTTTATTTTTAGTTAATTTTTTTTAATTGCAGCAATATATATATGTAACAACACATTTGCCATTTCAGCCATGTTTACATGTACAATCCGGCCACAGCAAGCATGCTCCCAGGCTCCACAACCATCATCACTACCCATTTCTAAATCTTTTTTCTCTTTCCTTTCTTTTCTATTTTTCCCACTTCTTTCCTTTCTCTTAATCCATTTCTGGGAAAGTTCCCAATAATTCGTCTTAATGAGAAAATAAGTGCACATTGTTTCCCTTACAGTACGTGGGGGTTGGGGAAGCAGAGAAATAAAAAGAAAGCAATTTTCTTTCTTTGTTTGTTTTTATCTTTTGCTTTTAACTGCCTTCTTGGTCACTTAAGTTAGCATGTGTCTATACTCGAGAAGTGAATCATTCTCCCTTCTCCCCCACCCTGTAACCATCATAGAAGGTTTATGAAAGCCTGGAAACCTTCCCTTGACTCTATACAATAGTGGTCTCATGCAATTCCTGCCCCTTTGCA
>NW_006408523.1:5889237-5918226 GCF_000296735.1 Chrysochloris asiatica | reverse complement strand
CTATCAACCCTGTATACAGAGGGAATAGCATTGATACTTGATGTGAAGACTCCTTCCCTCTCAGTTGCATTTCCTCTTTCTTGAGTATCAGACTAGCATTTGAAGGACTTCTCATGGTTTCCATCTGTGTGTTCTCAGGGGCCCCCTAAGATTCACATACTCCCAGAATACCTCAGTTGCTGCAGCCTATGAGCTTATGAGAATCATTAGTCACCTCCTTGTTGTACATACAAGAATATCTATTATCAGTCCTTAGCCAACATGAGCTGTACATCTTCTCTCCTCCACCTTCTCATCTGTGCTGTGTTATTTCTGATCCTTGTCACCTTCAGTCTACTCTAATGATCTCCATGTCATCTCCTCTTCTACCCCAGGCCTTACTCCACAATGCAACCTGCCACTACTGAGAAGCTTAGGCTCCCACTTCCTACAGACAGAGCAAGTCCAAATTCCTCAGAAGGGCTGCCATGTTCCCCACGATTGGCTTCTCTTCCTCTGTCCTAGGCAGCCCTCTGTCACTCCACCCTGAGCTAGCCTCATGCTGCCTCTGTAGGGTTTTGTGTGGAGTAACCTCCTTCCTTTTAATCCAATGGTTATGATTCAGCCCACCTTTCAAGTACCAAACTCTGAACATCTGCAAGGTTTCCCCATGAAGGATGCTACTACCTTCATGTAGATGGAATCTTGTCCAAACTCCCAGTGATGTTTGTCTTATCTTTCTGTTCCTGTCATAACTCTTACACGTTAGTTCACACTGCTGGTAGAGTACTGCCCATATCACGTTATCATGAATAATAATAGGTAAGGTAAGTCCTTGTATGCAGTGGGTGGCCACTTCCTTGGTTCCTGTATTTACAACCCTATGGGGAAGTTCTCCTCAGTCCTATAGACAAAGTCATTGTAAGTTCTAATGGACTCAATGAGAAGAGTTTCAAGAACCAAACAAAGGTCTAAGCAGGAACAGAAAACAAGTCTAAGTATGTAAAGTGCAGAGGTGCTAGAAGGGCGGAGAGGGGACCAGGGAAAGTCTCCAAGTTGGAAGGACAAAGGAGGGTACAGAATTATCAAAACCCAAAGGCTGGGTCACTCATAGGCACTGGGGTTAGAGGGACCCACTACTGGAAACTCCAGACAGAGAGGGAGACACATCCTGGTACCTCCCCTCTTCTTCCCACCTTCATCTCTTTTTTTGTTTGTTTTATTGGTTGGTTGGTTGATTGGTTGGTTGGTTGGTTTTTTTGTTTGTTTGTTTTTTTCCACCCTCATCTCTTGCCAGAACGTCCCACTGGAAGGTCCCAGCTGGGAGCCAACTGGGACATGCAGCCACAGGGTCCCTCTGACAAACAGAATAAAGCAGGGACAGAAGAGTAGATGTGGGTATGAAGGAAACCAAGCCCGGGTGCAGGTAGTGTCTGTCTTCTTAATGTGGTTTGCCTGCTACAAAAGATCTCTATGAGAGCACCACTGGTCTGTGAACCACAAGGTCGGGGGTTCAAACCCATCAGCTGCTCCTTGGAAACTCTTACAGGATCGCTGTGAGTCAAAACCGACTTGATGGCACTTAATAACAAAAAAGCAAATCTGTCACTCTGACGGCTGTTGTTGCTTAGTGTCATAGAGTCAGTTCCAACCCTGTGTATAGGATTTCCAAGGAGCTGCTGGTGAGCTTGAACCGCCAACCTTGCAGTCCAGCTCATTAACCCACAACGCCACACCGGGACTGCAGTCTGAGAACTGTGGTGGGCCTAATCCAAGTCATAGTGTTATCAACCACCCCATATACATGCGCAGTGGCGCCATATGACAAATACCGCACCATGAACCACGAGGCCCGAAGTACGAGCTGCCAGCCACTCCACAGGAGAAAAATTAGGCTTTCTGCTCTGAAGCCTTAGAAACTCTAGACAGAGTGGCTATGAGTTGGCACCAACTCAGTGGCACGTCACAACAACAACATATACATGCAAAGGTTGCGCAGTGAAGAAGAAAGTCTGAAGAACTGAAAATTTGAGTTATGGTGTTGGCAAAGAATATTAAGTATATCGTGAATTGCCAGAAGAATAAACACATCTTGGAAGAAGTACAGCCAGATTGCTTCTTCTTATTGTTGGTGTTAAATGCCATCAAGTCGGTTCTGACCTAGTGTGACCCTGTATAGGGTTTCTGAGGAGCGTCTGGTGATCTTGAACCACTGCCTTGCTGTTCAAACCGACTTTGTAGTCCAGCGCATTAACCCACAGCACTACACCAGGACTCTAGAAGCTAGAATAATGAGACTTGGTTTCAAATACTTTGGACACATGACCAGGAGAGAGCTCTCCCTAGAGAAGAATAATATACTTAGTAAAGCAGAGAACAAGACCCACACTGAGATAAGTTGACACCGTGCCTGCTATGGGTTCAAACACAGTGAACAATAAACGGACTGTGAAGGCTAGCAGTGCAGTGTTCTCTTGTGTATGCTATCATTTATAAGTCAGAACTGACCAGATGTCACCTACAACAGCATGTAGCTTAAAAAGTAAGACCTCCTCTGCTGTTGTAAGCATGGTACTAAGACTTGTTAAGTGCCTTGGAGCCGGTTCCGACTCACAGCAACCCTATATAGGGTTTCTGAGGAGCAGCTGGTGGGTTTGAACTGCAGACTTTTTGGTTAGCAGTCCAGTGCTGATCCTACAGTGCTGCACCAGGAGGTAGTTCATAAGGAAGGCTTAGTAAAGAGTTAATGAATTGAAAAGAACTCTAAGGTTTCCTGCTAAGGCAACAATTATGTTGCTCTCTGCCTCAATTTGTCATAATGGCCAAACAAAAACACGAACCATTTCCACACATACTTTTTATACAGTCATGGGTGTTGTATAATTATTGACTTAAAGCCACACTTCAGTTCAACCAAGAACAAGTAACCGACGCCATTTATCAGCTCTGGGCTGCTTTTGGAAACATTTTGCACCAACTGTGAGTCAGATTAAATACAGGAAGGGAAATGGAGACGTTGATTTAATAAATACCAACAATGTGAGAAAGAAAGAAGGGAAAAATGATGTTGTGGACACTTTTCACATAGCTCTTCCTAAGTTGCCCTCTGAACAGTCACCCTCCCCAGTCTGTGGGCAGACTCCCCAGTGGTCACTCTGCTCATCTCCACAGCACAGCAAGGAGGAGTGATGTCTGGAATGCCAGCTCCATCCAGCCTCCCTAAGCCTCAAGAAGACATTCTATAGAAGGGAGACTCTCACCAGAGCTGCACACTGTCAGAGGCTGCCTCCTTGGATCTGAATGAGTATCCAACTTTCCTCATCCGATGCCACCTGCCCTTTGCTAAGTCCTATAGATTTCACGAGCCCGGACATAGGGTTCTCACTTAAAATGTGTCAAAGGATCTAATGATGAAATCTGGGAGACGTCCAAGATCTTTGTTGGTCCCTGAGGAAAGTGAGGTTCAGAAAGAATGATGGCGTTGCTGATGGTTTATAGTAACACATCCAGCCTATGGATTGAATTTTGTACCTCCAAAATATGTGTTATGAAGCCTAACCCTAGACTTGTGGATGTAACCCCAAGCAGTAAGAGGGAGTTCTTTGTTATGTTAATGGAGTCATTATCTCTGTTGGGTGTATCCCAAGTCACTTTGGCGATATAAAAGGCATGGGAGGAAACTAGCAAGGAGAGGTGTATGCACACACACCACAGGGAAGATCACCAAGGAATCAAGGAACCAGAACTAAAAAGAGCCAGCAGCAAAAGTTCAGACTTTTAAACCCCTAAACTGTGAGAAAATAAATTCTGTTCATTAACATACACCCACTTGTGATATTCCTGGAGAACAACTCTTAGAAACTAAGGGATTCATGGTTGTTTTCGTTTTGAAAAAAGTTCCCAAGGTTGTTTTGAATCTTAATGTTTAATAAAATTTTATAGCATCATTATTGTTCATATTAATTTGTTGGTCTCTCTTCTTTGTACCTCTGCTTATTCCTACTTTGTACTAAGCCCACCTCTGCCATCTAATCGATGGTCACTCGTAGTGACCCTCTCTGACAAAGTACAAGTGATCCTTCGGGTTTCTGCTGCTGCAAATCTATGGAAACCCAGCCTCATCTTTCTCCTGAGGAGCAGCAGGCTGGTGGGTTTGAAATGGCAACCTTGCAGTTAGCAACCCAATGCTTAACCCGCTGCATCATCAGGGCTCCTTTTATTTGCACTAATAGATGTATTCTTTAATTTACCTCCTTTGTCGGTACATTTCATTGAATCCGTTCCAATTCACAGCGACTCCGTATAGGATTTCTGAGGCTATAAATCTTTGCAAGCTGAGAGAGCCGCATTTTTCTCTCATGGAGTGGCTGGTGGGCTCAAACCACTGACCTTGTGATTTGCAGTCCGGGGCTTATCCTATAGAGCCACTGAGCTCTCCAATACCTTCTTTAATGGTTTGTTTAAGTTTTAATTCAAAGGTCCTACATGGTGCTCTTGTTGTGTTCTGGGACACATTTCTGGATCTTTTCAGCCCTGTGTCCTGCCCCCCTCCACCATACCAGCATCACCCTTTCACCCTGGCTCATGTTGGCTCTCCCCTCAGTCTAATTGTTCTCACTCATAAATCTTTCATCTCTGACTTGCTTTGACTTCTGATGTGCCATGCTGTAGGGTAAGCACTGGACCACAAGGTCAGTTTGAACCACAAGGTTGAGTGTTCAAACCCACCAGCCGCTCCTCAGAAGCGTTGGGTCGGAACTGACTTGACAGCACTTGACAACAACAATCACAACCACTCACATCAGGTAGCAACCTCCACATGTAGATAGAGAATTTTAGAGTCTTTAAGATCATCAGTTCACAGAGCTGTGGAAGTCATTGTAGACATCGCTAACCAAAGGGAGCCCTCAGCATCACGCGGCAGAATCTTATGTTATTCTGCGTTTTTCCTTTTCTTCTATGTCTCTTCTGGCAGTCCATGGTACTTTTAATATTCTTCTCCAGCACTGTAATTTGAATGCATCCATTCCTTATTCATTGTCCTACGTTCACATGCACAGGAGGTTACTGAAAATACCATGGCTTGAGTCAGGAGCCTCTTAGTCCTCAAACTGATGGCTTTGTTTTTGATCACTTTAAAGAGGCCTTGTGCTGCGTATTTGCCTAGTGCAATAAATCGTTTGATTTCTTGACTGCTGCTTCTTTAAGTATTGATTGTGGATCTAAGCAAAATGCAGTCTTAGACAACTTCAGCCTTTTCTGCATTTATCATGATGTTGTTTATTGGTCCAGTGGTGAGGATTTTTGCTTTCTTTACATTGAGCTGCAATCCATATGGAAGGCTGTGCTCTTTGATCTTTATCAGTAAATATTTTAAGTCCTCTTTGCTTACAGAAAGCAAGGTTGTGTGTCAGATGCATAGCATAGGTCATCAATGAGTCTGCCTCCAATTCTGATGCCGTGTTTTTCCTCATATAATCCAGCTTCTCGGATGATTTGCTCAGAATACAGATTGAGTAGGTATGGTGAAAGAATACAACCCTGGCCACACCTTTCCTGATTTTAAGCCATTCAGTGTTCCTTTGTTCTGATCGACTGACTTTCTCTTGTTCCTCTTGAGCACAATTAAGTGTTATGGAATACCCATTCTTTGAAATGTTATCCATAGTTTTTCATGATCCATATACCCAAAAACCTTTGCATAGTCAGTAAAGTGCAAGTAAACATCTTTCTGGTATTCTCAGCTTTCAGCCAAGATCCCATCTGACTTCAGCAATGTCCCTCATTCACAATCTTTCCTGAACCTGAATTTCTGGCAGCTCCTGTCAATGTACTGTTGCAACTGTTTTTGAATTATCTTCAGAAAGATTTTACTTGTATGTGGTATTAATGATATTGTATGATGATTTCCACATTCTGTTGGGTTGCCTCTCTTTGGAATGAAACAGGAATCTTTTCCCATTAGTTGGCAGGTAGCTGTTGTCCAATCTTCTTGGCTTAGATGAGTGAGCACCTCTAGTGCTTCATCGGTTTGTTAAAAGGTTTCCATTTGTATTCCGTCAATTCCCGGAGCCTCGTTTCTGTCCAATGCCGTAAGTGCACCTCGGTTTTCTTCCTTCAGTTCCATCACTTTTGAATATATTTGAATACCGACCATATCTTTTTGGTACAGTGACTCTGTATATTCCTTTTGATGCTTTCTGCATCATTCAGTATTTTGCCCATAGACTCCTTCTGTATTGCAAACCGAGGTTGGAATTTTTTATAAAGTGCTTTCAGCTTGAGAAATGATGGAAGAGCATGTTCTTCCTTTTTGGTTTTCCTACTTCAGGTCTTTGCACAGTTCATTGTAATACTTGACTTAGTCTTCTCGAGCTAACCTTTGAAATTTTCTGTTCAGCTCTTGTATGTCCTTTTTTCTTCCACTTGCTTTAGCATCTCTATGCTGGAGAGCAACTTCTCACAGTCTCTTCTGACATTCATTTTGGTCTTTTCTTTCCTGTCTTTCTAATGACCTTTTTGTTTTCTTCCTGTATGATGTTCTTGATGTCATCTCACAGCTCTTTTGGTCATTGGTCATTAGCGTTTAATGCATCAAATCTGTTTCTGAGATCGTCTCTAAAATCAAGTGGGATCTAGTCAAGGTCATATTTTAGCTCTGGTGTGGCTCTGTGGGTTAATGCCCCAGCCTGCAAAGCCATTTGAATTACCAAGTCGGCAGTTCAAGGTCACCAGCTGCTCCTTGGAAACCCTATGCAAATCCTCTGGTCGTAACTGATTCCAGTGGCACTTAACAACAACAAGACTTGTTTTAATTTTCTTCAGCTTCAGCCTGAACTTGCATATGAATAATTAGTTATCTGTTTCATAGTCTGCCACTGGCCTTGTTTTGGCTGATGATATGGAGCTTTTCCAAAGTCTCTTCCCACAGATGAAATCAACTTGATTCCTCTGTATTCCATCTGGTGAGGTCCATGTATATAGTCACCTTTTATGCTGTTTTTAAAAGGTATTTGAAATGAAGAAGTCATTGGTCTTGTAAAATCCTATCATGAGATGTGCAGCATCATTTCTATCATCAAAACCATGTTTTCCAACTATTGGTGCTTCTTTGCTTCCAACTTTTTCATTACAATCACCAGTAATTACCAGTACACCTTATAATTCTTCCATTTCATCATCACTGACTTCAGTGTTGGTGTATTAACTGAATAGTGGATTAACTTGTAAGTATATGGATGTTAGCCTAGCACAGATAGAATTGTACTTCAAGATGGATACCAAAATGTTCTTTCTGATAATGAATGTAATACCATTCCTCTTGAATTTGTCATTCCTGATTCAGAATGGACCAGTCCATTTCAGCTCTTACCTAAGAAAGATGTGAATCTTTATGTGTTCCATTTCATTTTTGACAATTTCCAATTTTCCTAGACTCGTACTTTGTACAATCCCTGTTGCAATTGTTAGTGGGTGTTTACAGCTATGAGTCGGTACCGACTTGATGGCACCTAACAACAACAACAGTAGCGGGTGTTTATCCTCTTTTTGAGTTGTATCCCATCAGCAAATGAAGGTTCCAAAGCTTACTTCATTCATGGCATCAGGGTCAGCTCTCCACTGAGGAGGCAGCTCTCCCCCAGCTGTATTTTTAGTGCCTTCCAACTTGGAGAGCTCGTCTTCAGGCATGATATCTGACAGTGGTCCTCGGTTATGCATAAGGCTTCCAGTGACCAGACATTCAGAAGTGGTCCACCTCTCCTTCTTCCTAGTCTGTCTTAGTCTGGAAACTCCACTGAAACCATCATGGGTGACCCTGCTGGTACAAATATTTTCAAAATATACACCTTTGTATAGTAGAAACCCCCTAATATTGTTAACAGTGAAAAAAGGAGATAAAACAAAAATGAGAGAAGGTAGATTTTGGAAAAGGACACTAATTATCTGTAGAGGGACATGTGTTTTTAGATGCCGTGAATTCATCTTTTATGAAGTAGAAATCCTGGCCAAACCACATAAATGGACGTGAACTGCCTGCCAGATAAAGAATCTTTTAGAAATAAAAGGGCAGCCTGGAGGATAGATTCCCTAAGGCATCCTGATAAAAATAAAATGCTTCAAGATGGCAGAGGTATATGGGCATTCGATAGGAGGTTTTTCCTGGCGGCGAGCATCAATTACTAAACTAGAAGGGAGGGGAATTTGTAACAGGAAATGGGAAAGCCAGAATGTTTTATTTGTTGATTGGACCACATATGCTTTCAACTATGTGATATTCCAATTACAAGATTTCTTTTTTGCCAGCGACTAGGCTGCTTGCTCTACAAAGAGCCAGATCTGTGGTTAAAAACAGAGAAGACCAAGTTGGTACTGAGCGCGCCAAGTGTGAGAACCAGGGTTGTCCCTGTAGCAGGCACGGGAACCCAGGCATGAGGAAAGCACTCTAAAACCAGGAGACAGACAAGCAAAGCAAACCCAATGCCCTCAAGTCAGTCCCCACTCCTGGCATTTATGGGCAGTGCTGAAGGAACGTTGTAACACATGCCCAAGCCAGGCAGAAGCCCAGGACCAAAGAGAGGTGTGCCTGAGCAATTGTCCAAACTGAAGAACTGTGATGTGAGCATTTCTGATGTTGATTGCAGCCGATTAACTTCCCTAAACCCCAGAATTGTGCATATGTTTGTGAGTTCTGTGTGGACATTGCAGTGGATTCCTGATGCCAACTGAAAAGTAGCAAGTGCCTTGGGAGGAGCTGTTGGTGTCAGAATTGGTGAAGGAAGACCAAGGTGGGGGAACGTCTGACCTCCGTGCTATGGGAATCGGCCTTGGACTGATGAGTTTGAGTCTCCTTCCCTCTTGGGATGTCAGAGCAGCACAGAGGGCACTTCCACGCCCTTTTTGCAATTAACTAGGGGTTAATTTTTTTTAATACTAAATTATCTATTAGTATTATTATGAGTATTACTGTGAATGCTACTTTTTTTTTTTTTTTTTAATATTTTGGATTTTACTTTTGTAGTGTTTTTCATTGTAGCAAATTATTAACAGGAATTGGGAACATTAGATAAGGAGCCCTATGGTGCTGTGGCTTAAGCATTGGGCAGCTAACCACGAGGTCAGAGGTTCAACCCCACCCACTGTTTGTTGTTGTTGTTGTTAGGTAGAAAGCATGCGCAGCCTGAGCTCAGCATGCGTGAGAGAGATCTCACATCCCTGTGGACCTCTTGTCCTCTGCACACCCATCTCAGCCATTGGAACCACCTGCTCTTCTCCCTTTCGCCTGTCTCATTAGCCACAGGCACCAGCATTTCTACTTCTGAGAGCTGTCCAGTGTGTGCACTGGGCCCTACATAGCTTCACTGGAAACTTACCATCTCAGATCTGGGTGATGCCAACCCTCACCCAGGTGATACCTAGATCTCACCCAGGTGATACCAATCCCTCACCTAGGTGATATTGAGCCCTCACTAAGAGTTATCTGTGATTTGTGCTTTGATACTCCCTCCAGTTCCCACATCCCTTCCTCCTCGTCTAACAGACTCCTTACCGTGAAGAATTCCTGCATTTTCTTATCCTGCTAATTTGTGTCTCTGGAACAACTGTGTGCATCCTGAGAGCAGAACCTGGTTCCCTTCCCTTAAACAACACAGTCCTACTGTCCCACCCCAGGGCCACTGAATAAACAGACACAACACAGAAAAAGCGCTATTAACTCGGATGCATGGGGCCCCACGTGTGTCAGAGTAGAGCTGTGCTCCACAGGACTTTCAATGGCTGATTGTTCAGAAGTAGATCGCCAGGACTTTCTTCCAAGGCACTTCTGGGTGGACCTGACTGACCTGTCCTTCTGTTAGCAGCTGAACATATTAACTATTTGCACCGCTGAGACACTGCCCACACTTTAAAAACAATGAGGCATGAATGAACCCCAGCAAAATGCAACAGCAATGGAAAGTATCAAAGAAAACATATGACTGAATCTTTCTTCCTCCTAAAAATACGTAAAAGGCGATCAGATATTAGAAACCAGAACTGAAAATGAAGTTGTATGTGAGTTGTATTGAATTTATTTACCCGCATGGAAGACTTCAAACCCAGAAGCGGGAATATCTGCTATTTTGGTTGATTATGTGATGGAATAGTAGATAACACAATATTTACAGTTTGAAGAATAGTTTGTGGTGTTTATTTGGTCAAATGTGTATAATGGGGGGAAGTATATTGAAAATGTACTTCTAACTAGAAACAAATAATAATTCACTGATGTAGTGAATGTTTTTTTTCCCTTCCGTAGTTTTATTTCCTAGATTTTGAAACAGAAAACAGTGCCCCCCACCCCTTGTTACATAAAGGTTAGGAATTAAGAGTTAACAATAGCTGCATTTTTGAGGTTTTAGACTAGGTCAGGAAAACCCCGGGTACGGTGATGGTCTGTTAATATCAGGGGGGGCCTCAAAAGTTCTGTGGGAAAATCCCATTATCTTTCTGTTGCAATTTTCTACAAATTTGTTGGAGCCCCTCATACATCATGGTATAAAAAACAAGGAGAACTGCACCCTACAAGGGGGATTGAAAGAGTTTGTGGAAAAAAACCATTACCTTTGATTGCATTTTTCCACAAACATTTTGAAGCCACCTTGTATCATTGGTAAGACTCCTTCCAACTCTAAAATTCTCTGAACTTGCCCATCATCCTAATCAGTACGACTACGATACTCAAAATAAATCTCTGTGGTTGCTGGTTTATGATGTTGTTGAGGTTTTTATATGTAAAGCAGCATTCAAAATCTGGAAAGCCAGGGGAGTCTGGGCAGATCTATGAGGGTCTAGAACACAAGGATGGGGGCAATTGTCTTATCATTGCAGCATCGTCTAAAGCACAGCTAGTGGCCGGTGACAGAATGATGAGGTCTTTAGATACTGAAGTTTCAGTGAACCACAAATGGAAGGAAATAAGTTGACAGCTAGCACGTTATGGAATTGCAACTATTCATGGGGATGACAGAAAGGAACATGTGTTTCTAGTCAGTGGGCTGGGTAGTTGGTTTCCTGTAGTCAGCTGCTCTTTTCCCTCCGTGGAAGGCCACCAAGTGCTCCGAGGTTATAAATAAGCAATTAGGGGGGCCCTACAGAGCGCATTCAGCGGGAGGGGGAGCAGCTTTCTCACATTCCTTGTTTGGCTTGCCCTTATACTCCGTCCACCATGTCTAGTACTTCTGCATGTGTCCAGATATCCCTTACCAGGGTGTGGTCTCCCAAAAATGGGAGGTTTGATCTGTTCCACACATGTGTCATTCATCTGTTCGCCTCACAGGCAACTGGGAGCCAGCCGCTGTTTCCAACTAATTCTAATCCTTGCATCTTACTTCCCATAACTGTACCCGGAACCTGGCCTGTGGCGAAGCCTCGAGAACTATCTTCTTGTTTGGGACTGACAAAGGTCTGTTGGTGTGAATTCTGAAGTGGGATCTTTCCTTTTTATCAACAACTCGAAGGGAAATGGACAGGTGGGGCTTAAACTGATCCAGACACCGCTGCCCTGTTTACTTTAGGAAACCAAAGAACCACCTAGAAATACATGTCTCAGTAGGAACACGGTAAAAGAGAGAGGTCCTCCTCACAGCAGAGACGGCTCAGCACCCACCGGCCATGTTTGGTTTGATCAATAATAGGAAAGCTAGCCTGTAACCAGATCCACCAGCAGACAACTGCCCAAAGCTGTGGCTCTTTATTTGCTAATTCGTAAAATCTTTCTAATATAGGACTTAATGAAAGTCTTTTATTTCTAGTCCAACAAACATTTATTTTGTCAACTGCAAGTCAGCTGCTTGCTAAACACCAGGAACACAAGGAATAAGCTGTGGTTTTTGGCCATGGAAAGGGACCAGTGGAGCGGTGGTTAAGCGTCGGCAGTTCGAATCCACCGGTCACTCTGTAGAAGACAGATATGGCGGTCTCTTTCCATGAAGATTACAGCCTTGGAAACCCTTTGTGACAGTTGTTTGTCCTACAAGGTCATCATGAGTCAGAATCAACTCGATGACAGTGGGTTTGGTGTGCTTGGGAAAGGAGCCCTGGCAGTGTAATGGCTAAGAGCTCAAGGCTGTATCTGGAAGGTTGGTGGTTCAAACCCACCAGCAGTGGGTTTCAGAAAGATCACAGCACGGAAACTCCTAGCGAGCAGTTCTCCTCTGTCCTGCAGGACTGCTATGGGTCAGAATCCACTCAGGGGCATGGAACCTTTTTCTACTTCTCACTGCTACCTTTCTCAACTTCGCAAAAATGACTATCTTAATATTGATGTTCAGCCAACATTTTTTTTTGGAAATTATTAATGCTGCAATACCACAGAGAAGAGATTGTTGTATGAGAGACAAAGAGGCAGCATCGACGGACTCAAGTTGTCAAGGACTTCATTCTTCTTGGATCAATTATCAACATTCATGGAAGCAGCAGTCAAGAAATCAAACGACGTATTGCATTAGGCAAATCTGCTGCACAAGACCTTTTTAAAGTGTTGAAGAGCAAAGATGTCCGCTTGAGGACTAAGGTGTGCCTGACTCAGGCCATAGTATTTTCAATAACCTCATATGCATGCGAAAGCTGGACAGTGACTAAGGAGGACTAGAGAAGACTTGATGCTTTTAAGTTGTGCTGTTGAAGGAGAATATTGAACGTGCCATGGGTTGCCAAAAGAACCAATAGATCTGTGTTGGAAAAAGTGCCGCCAGAGAGCCCCCTGGAGGCCAGGACGGCCAACCTTCATCTCTCATACTTCAGATACATTGTTAGGAAGGACCAGTTGCTGGAGAAGGATATCATGTTTGGTAAGGTGGAGGGTCAGGAGCTCTGGTAGCGTAGTGGTTACGAATCGGGCTGCGAACCTTAAGGTCAGCGGTTCGAAACTACCAGCCGCTCCACGGGAGAAAGATGAGGCTTTCTACTCTCGTAAAGATTTACACCCTAGGAAACCCTGTACAGGGTCGCTATGGGTCGGACCCGACTCGATGGCACTTAACAACAACAACAAAAGGTGGAGGGTCAGAGAAAAAGAGGAAGACCCCCAGCCAGATGAACTGGCAAAGTGACAGCATTAGTGGGCTCAAGCGTGGCAACAATTGTGAGGTTGGCCCAGGACCAGGCAGTGTCGTTCTGTTGTACACAGGGTCGCTCTGAGTCGGTACCAACTCGATGGCACCTAACAACAACAACAATGTAATTCTGGCATTTTCTGTGAGGTTGTTCTCTGGCTGTATAAGGCAGGAAAAATTGATAGTATAGTCACAGTGTCTGATTTTATAAATGATGTCATTTTATCATTATTAAAGGATAATTCTTTTCCAAATAGCTGCCAATGATAAGGGTACCATTGCCAGTCAGCAGCAAACAGTTCTTGCTTTATATTTTCTTTGCAAGAATCAGAAGAACCCCGGGTTGCATATCCCACAAAGGAGCTTCTGTCTTGTCCCAAGTTGTCTACTCTGGCTCTCTCTTCCAGCCCAAACAATTGACAGCTTTCTAAGAGCAATTCAACAATAAACTATACACCGCCCACTACTGTGTGAAAGTGATGTTTCATTGAGGTATTTTTGGTACTACGGTACATAGTTTTCACTAGGAACTAGCCAGATAATAGACTGGATTATGCTTTGTTTTAACTGGTGTAATCCTGCTATTTAAGTAGGAAAAATATATGAGACACAAAGTCTTGCCATCTTGCTTCTAAGGAACATTATGGCTAGGTTTTAAAAGTTAGGAGAACTTTACAACACTTGCCGGTTTTTCCTGAACTTAAGTTTTAGAAAAGGATCGTGTGGTTGTTGTCATTTCTCTCGGGCATGGAGCTAGGTGCTGAAAATCTCTGAATGAGTTCTTTGGTCTTTGCCCTCAAGAGAGTTATGAAGGTTCCTCAGAAAGTTCAATCTGTTGTTGTTAGGTGCCATCAAGTCAGTTCCAACACAAGGACAAACCTTGTGGACAAGAGAACAAAAGCTGCCCAGTTCTACGCCAGCCTCACAGTCGTTGCCGTGTTTGAACCCATTGTTGTAGCCGCTGTGTTGGTCCATCTTATTGAGAGTCTTCCTTTTTATTTTATTTTATTTTTTCCCACAAACTCTCCACTTTACCAAGCAGGATGTCCTTCTCCAGTGACTGGCCCCTCCTGATACCATGTCCACAGTTCATGAGACAAAGTCTCGCCATCTCGCTGCTAAAGATCATTATGGCTGTACTTCTTCCAAGACAGATTTTTTTCATTCTTCTGGAAATCCACGGTACATTAAATATTCTTTGCCAGCACTGTAAATGCCTTTATTCTTCGTCAGTCTTCCTTATTTATTATTCCGTTTTCACATGCTTCTGAGGGATTGGAAATACCATAGTTGGGTCATGTGCATCTGAGTTCTCAAAGTGATTGTTGTTGTTCAATGCAAGTTGGTTCCTACTCATAGTGAGTTTGTGTAGGGTTTCTGAAGAGCAGCTGGTGAGTTTGAACTGCCGACCTTGTAGTCCACAGTCCAGTGCTGATCCTACAGTGCCACACCAAGAGTCCATATAATAGCTTTGTTTTGTTTTTTAACACTTTAAAAATGGCTTTGGCAGCAGATTTGTCCAATGCAATATGTTATCTGATTTCTTGACTGCTATTTTCATGCATGTTGATTGTAGGTCCAAGTAAAATGAAATCATTGACAACTTCAATCTTTTTGCTATTTATCACGGAAGGATTTATTGGTCGAATTGTGAGGATACAGACTGAATAACTATGGTGAAAGGCTACAACCCTGTTACACACCTTTCCTGATTTTAAACCGTTTAGTATCTACTTGTTCTGTTCAAACAACTGCTTCTTGGTCTATGTACTTACTGATTCTGTAAGAGCACGATTAAGTGTTCTGGAATTTCTCTTCATTGCAGCACTACACAGCCAAATACCTTTACATAGTCAATAAAACCCAAGCAAGAAACAAATTCAAAAAGTTCAACATAGAATTACCGTAGGACCTGGTCATTGTAGTCCTAAATACTTGCTGAAAAGGCCTGAAAGCAGGGACCCAGATAGACACATTGATGTTCACTGCAGCACTTTTCACATTGGCCAAAAGTTGGAATCAACCCAAATTCCCAACAGCAGATGAACAGATGAACAAAGTATGGTGTCTTCATACAGCTAGTCAATCTACTGCATGTATGTCATGGATGAACCTCAAAAACATGGGGTAACAATGAACCCATGTGTAGATTACTCATCACTCTTTCTCCCCAATTCCCACCAACTCCCAGAACAAGCTCTTCTCTACCGGCGGTCATGACCCTCTCTTGACGTGTATCTTTGCTTATAGCTTTTCTTTCCAGTAGACAGGGAGCTCTGGTGGCACTGTGGGTTAGGTGCTCGTTGGGCTGCTAATCATAAGGGATGTGGTTCAGACCCACCAGCCACTCTTCACTGTCTCCTTACAGTTTCAGAAACCCTATCTATGGTCACTAGGCATCAGAATCAACTTGTTGGCATTGAGACCGGGTTGGTTGGCTTCGTGCTAGTCAGAGGGGTCCTGGTGGTGCAGCAGTTAAGGACTGGCTGATAATAGAAAATATCAAATTCATCCCACTCTGCAGGAGAAAGATGTGCTTCCATGAGATTTACATCTTTGGAAACCTTGTGGGAGCATTCTAGTCTATCCTATACAGGGTTGCCTTCAATCAAAATCAACTCAACAGTAATGAGTTTGGGTTGGATACCAATCAACTTGGTGAAAAAGCATTGTTAAAACAATGCTTAAAGCTCTATCATTTATTGTCTTCTTTGGACAAACTTCAGTGGCTTCTTCATTTTGGAGGTGAGTTCAGTGTTTGGTTTTTCTCTTTAAAAAATAATTAGATCTCATTGCGAGCAGTACCCTAAATCATCTCTAACCCCAAAACAGGTGCGTAGCTACCTGTTGGCATTTGAAACTTCTTTGTCATAATGCCAGTTACTGTTTTTCTAACCGTGGAACCGCTCTTGGGCCCAAAGAGTTGGAAAAGAAATTATGTGAGTGTCTCATGCTAGGTTTTCTAGAAAAGCAAAACCAGTGAATCATAGCTATGTATATAGAGAGATCTATATCAAGTCAATGGCTCACACAGTTGTGGAGGTATTCAGTCACAAGTCTGTGGGTTAAATGTCATGCTGATGAACCAAAGCAAGCCAACAGGTAAGAAGGCAGGCTGCTGACACCCCTGGCTCAAGTCCAAAGAACTGGAGGTTGCAGGATGAGCCAGATGCAAGGTCCAGACCCACCAGAGACAAGCAAACTTTGCCTGCATGTCCCCTCTATTGGAAGCAGGCCACACCTCAAGGGGAATTTATCTCACTTGATTGGCTACTCGTAGCTGACCTCATCATAGAGTTGATTATGCTCCATCAGATCTCGTCATTGGAAGTACTCCACATCTTCACTCCATCTCAACCACTGAGAAACTTGGTTCTGTCAAGGTAACACAAACCTTCAATTATCACAATGAGGCATGTTGTAGTTAAATGAGCTCATATTGAGAAATATGTCTTGGCACTCAAAGATTTTCAAAGTTTGAATACCCATAAGGTCTTATCTAAGCCATTCCCTGGTTGTTAGTTCTTCACATTAAGTTAAAGAGATGTAAACCCTTCATAGTTTATAGTTTATGGCGGGAAGAATCCATCTGAACTTCTGAAAGGAAATCGATACCTTGAATTTCCTGTTGAAATTCAGTCTGTTCATTCTTCCATGAGGTCCACTCACTGAACAACATTTTTCTTCATCAGAGAATATGGCATATGCCCAGGTAAAATTTTGACCAACTCGAAAACTGTATTTGATTTAGTTTTATATGTACACCATTCGTCTTTGGCCCCGGACCTTTTACATCACTGAAGCTGGCTTTTGAAAACAGAACACCCACATTGGGTGTCTCAGTATTCATTTTCCTTATGTTTGGGCTTCAATTATGTTGTCTTTAATATTCATGAAGTTTGAAAAAAGAAACATCCTCAACTATTTCCTCTGAATGGAAATGTTATGCTTTCAAACCTCAGAGAAAACAATGGGTAAGTTCTACAAACCCACATCATTTCCCCCTGTCAGTTGGAGAGTAACTCCAACTTGGCAAAGCTCAAAACTTCCTTGACACTTTTGGACTTCCGCAAACAGATGGCTGAGGGGGCCAACTCTAAGGAAGGGGCAAAAAAAAAAAAAAAAAAAAAGTCAGCAGATGTGCATATTTCAAGACTCCCTTTGGAGTAATCTGTATTAGGATAGTTTAAATTAATGCAAATTCATATTATTTCTGTCAATAAAGACTGTAGACTAATCATTTATTCGGTCTCCTTCTCTATGTTCAAATGAAAATAGTCGAAATGTTTTCTCAACCCTTTCTCCCTGCTTTACATGAGGCCTGGGTGTGGATCGATCTTAGGACCCGTTGTCTCTATGATTAATTCAGCTAGTCCTTTAAGCATTTTAAGAGGGAGCAAGAATTTTCCACAAACCTGAAAGGCAAACATTTTAAGAAAAATAAAATAATTTATGATTCTAAGTAATTCTAAGGAAACTGATATTGAGAAGTGATTTTTCAGTAGTAGAATATTTTAGGATTATGAGGCCACTTTTGTGGGGGGTCTTGGTGGTGCAGTGGTCAAAGGACTCCCCAAAGGTGGATGGTTGGAACCCACCAGTGAATCAGTGCACCCCGTGGAAGTCCTGTGGGAGAGTGTGACTCTGTCATACAGGGTTGCTGTGAGTCAGAATCCATTCAAGGGCAATGGGTCTGAGGCCACGTGACTTAATCTCTTGTCTTTTATAAAGAGTATAGATTGGCATTTCTTTACTTTGTTCCAACCTTGACCCTTCTTCATCTTTTTCCTTCGAATTTTATCTCCCAAGAATCAAATTCCAGCAATTCTGGCTCAGCATAATTTGTTACAACTCTTATGATCTTTCTATCTCTAGTGCTAACAACCACATTATGACCCTTCCCTTCTCATATGAGCAAGTGCAGTTGTATCCTCATTGGTCTTCAGATATCAGTCCACTCTAGAGTAGACTACCCCCTTGGCACCAACACCTCCCTAACTCCCAAGTCTAATCCACCACTAAGTTCTACCCTTTATTCTTCTTAGATCTTTCCACTTGACCCATTTATCCTAATCTTCATTGCTGTATTTCAGTTGGAGTCGACTCGATGGCAGTGATGGGTTATCACATTGGGCAAATCTACTTGAGAAGACCTCTTTAAAGTCCTAAACAACAGTGATGTCCACTGTGGTGACTGTGTGCTTCTGACCCAAGCCATGGTCTTTTCAGTTGTCTCACATGCATGTGAAAACAGGGCAAAGGAAAAAGAAGACTGAAGAAGAATTAATGCCGTCGAATTGTGTGAGTGAAGTATGTTGAATATACCATAGTCGCCAAAAGAAGGAACGTCGAAACTTACAAGAAAAACAGCTCGAAAGCTTGTTAGAATCAAGAATAGTGAGACTTCAGCGCCATTACTTTGGAGACATCATGAGGAGAGAGCAGTCCCTAGAAAAAGACACCGTGATTGGTAACGTAGAGGCCACCAAAGATGAAAGAACCCTTCAAGGAGATGGACGGTCTCAAACAAATCTTGGATCATGAAAAAGGCACAGGGCTTGATAATGCTTTGTTCTATTATCCATAAGGTCACCATGAGTTGGAGCCCACTCTACGACAGCGAATCCCAACTATCAATTGTTACAGCCTAGTGTAAGTCTCTACCATCGATGGATTGCTGTTGTTCGGCACCAGAGAGTTAGTTCCAACTCATAGTGACCTTGTGGATGAGTCCTTATGTACATGTACAACCAAATGAAACACTGCCCAGGTTTCCACCATCCTCACATCTGCTGTTTGAGTGCGTTGTTGCAGCCACTGTTTCAGTCCATCTCGTTGAGGAGCTTCCTCTTTTTCACTGACCCTCTACTTTACCAAGCATGATGTCCTTCTTCAGGGATTGGTCTTTCCTGATAACACGTCCAAAGTACATGAGACGAATTCGCCCCGTCCTGGCTTCTAAGGAGCATTCTGGCTGTACTGCTTCCAACACAGATTTGTTTGTTCTTCTGACGGTCCGTGTTACTCTGCTCCAAGTCTTTCTCCTCTCTAGTCTCTGTCTAGACTGCATCTCCAGTGTTTCTTTTGACAACATGAATCAAATCTTCCTTTTCCCTTTCTTCAAACCCTGTACTGACTTTGAATTATGTTTAGAATTGAAGTCCTTTACATGGAAACCGCGACCGTGCATAAGTCAACCCCATCTGTGTTTCTGTGTTTGCCACACCATGCCACAAGGGTCCTTCCCTGCTCACAGCTCTGCACATGCTGTTCTTTTTGTTGGCAGCCCCCATGCCCCTGCCAAAACTCATCTCAAATGCTACTTTTAAAGAGACGCCTTAGGTCCCCTTGTCATTCTCTGTAACGGTGCCAAAATGTCTTTTTTACTGCCATTAATTGCAAGAATTTTAACTGTGTTGTTTGCTTAATCTTCTGATCACCCTCTCCCCAGAATGGAAGCAGCCCTTTGAGATAAAGAACAAATGTGATCTGTTTTGTTTTGTTTCTCATGGTACGCCCAGCTTCTAGCTCAGTGTCTTACACATAATGTTGTTGTTGTTGTTGTTAAGTGCCATCGAGTCGGTTCCGACCCATAGCGACCCTGTATAGGGTTTCCGAGGGTGTAATTCTTTACGGGAGTAGAAAGCCTCATCTTTCTCCCGCGGAGCACCTGTTGTTGTTAGGTGCCATCAAGTCGATTCTGACTCACTCCATGTGCAACAAAATGAAACTGACCAATCCTTCCACCTCCTCGCACTTGTTGCTATGTTTGAATCCATTGTTACAGACACTGTGTCCATCAGTCTTATCGAAGGTCTTCCTTTTTCACTAACCCTCTACTTTACTTAGCCTGATGTCTTTTCCCACAAACTGTTCCCACTTGCTGTCCTTGTTCCCAAGAACAAACAAACAAGTTTTGGCTTGTTCTTCTGGCAGTAAAAGGTATATTCAGTCTTCTTCGCCAGCCTCATACTGTGATTGTTAAGTGCTGTCTGGTCGATTTTGACTCAAAGTGAGCCTGCGTAGGGTTTCCAAGAGTGACTGGTGAGTTTGAACTGCCAACCTTGTGGTTATCCTAGGAACCCAAAAATATGTTTTTTATGAGTAACAGACAGAGTGTCAGGGTTGTCTTTTATGCTTAGCAAGTTGAATTTTAAATCTTTAGGCCTGTTGTTCAAACCTTTTGGATTCTGGCTCCAATCAGCCTTTCCCACCTGTCTCACAACTCCCCAGAATGACATTTGTGCTTGAGCCAACAGAACTGTTCACCGTCGCCTCCTTCATGCCTTTGTTGCTGCTGGTCCTCACTGCCCATACATGTGGCTTGGATTTCTTCCCAACCAGAAATACTCTCTTCTTCTCTTGGTCTACACCGTGAGATCATGACTGTGGCACTTGCCATTCTTCTTCTGTCCTGTACTGGAAGGTGGGATCCTGGGGATTGGTCTTGGAACATGACTTCATAAAGGGCCTCGTTGGTAGACTTACTGGGTAAGTAGTTGGGCTGAGCCAGCAGGTGTTTGCCATACTGCTGGGAATGCCCTGGAAAGGGAGAACTCAGAAATCTGTCAGAAATATTCGGTCCAAATTGAGGTAATTGAGAAAAAGCACAAGTTTAGGAAGAATCTTAAGATTCTTGGCCATCCCCAGAGGAGAAGATATTTGATAAGAAATGCTAAGTCTACTGACCCTTCTAATGAGGTCCTCAACAGATGGACCCTGCTAGGATAGGGGGAGAAATATGGAGCAGAGCCTCAAATTCCCTAAACAAAATGAAAAAAGCACAGAATTACTGGCTGGTCAAGACTGGAAGACACCCCAGGACTGTTGCCCTGAGATGCTTTTCAAACCTCGAGCCAAGCTAACGCCTTAGCAGCTCACAAAATGAAGAACATCACCCATAAGATCAGTGCTCCTTTAAAAAGCCACCGCTATGAGACCAAATGGTCAACAAAGACTTTACAATAATGCTGAGAATGAAAGGGCATAGGGAAACTAGATGAATGGAAATGGAACAACCAGAATGAAAATCATGAGAATGCACCTGCTTTATGAAGAATGTAACCAGTGTCACTGAACAACTTGGATAGAAATTGTTGAATGGGAACCTAAACTGCTGTGTAAACCTTCACCCAAAACACAATAAAACATGATTTTAAAAATAATAAAGGAAAATAAATGCTAAGAGGTATTCAAACAAAGATATTGGAAGAAAGTTTAGGTTTGGGGATTTACAGGAAACTCTACTGTACGGTGTGTGTTGTTGTTACTGTTATTAAGTGCTATGGAGTCGGTTCCAACTCATAGCAACCCTCCTAGAGTTTCTGAGGAGCGGCTGGTGGATTTGAACTGCCAAGTCTGTGGTTCAAACTGCAGAACATGACTAAGTGGGAAGGGAAAACGTCAAGCAGAAAAAAAAAGTGAAGTAGAGCCCTGGTAGTGTCGTGGGTTATGCACTGGGCAACTAACCTGAAATCTACTAACCACTCGGCATGACAAAGATGAGACTGCCTTCTCCCATAAAAATTCCCTTACAGGGTTGCTGTGAGTTGGAACTGACTCCACAGCACATAACCACCACCAAAGCACTAAAGAAAGTAGTGTCTTCTCTGGACTCCTGGTATGGTTCTACAGGATCAGCACCAGACTGCGAACCACAAGGTTTGCAGTTCAAACCTACCAGCTGCTCCTCATGAAACCCTATACAGTGGCTATGAGTCAGAACAAATTCAACAACACTTAACAACAACAACAATGAAGTCCTGGCGTGACACTGTAGGGTAAGCACTGGACTGCTAATCATAAGATGGGTGGTTCATATCCACCAGCCATTCTTTGCATACCATATAGAGGATCTCTGTGAGTTGGACGAGTCCTGATGTGGTGTTATTGGATAAGCACTGGACTGCTAACTGCAAGGTCAATGGTTCAACCCCACCAGCGCTCCTCAGAAACCCTATCCATGATATAACAAAGTATATTAGGGCTGCCATGGTGGCTCAGTAGTTAAAGCTCTTGACTGCAACCAGAAGACTGGTGCTGTGGGTTAATGTGCTGGACTGCAAAGTTGCTTTGAACTGCAAGGTTGGCAGTTCAAGCTTACCAGTCGTTCCTCGGAAATCCTATATAGGGTCGCTATGGGTCAACTGACTCGTTGGCACTTAACAACAGTAACAACAACAGTCACTGTACTGAAGAAAGATATCATGAGCTGCTTCCGTAAACCCTACGGGGGCAGTTTGACACTCTGTCTTATAGAATCGCTGTGAATCGGAATTGTGTTGAAAGTCTTTGGGGTGTATTTGCTGGCAGAGCAGATGTTGTACTGTCTGCAGACCTCAGGAAGGCACAGAAGGGGACCAGGCGTCCGGTGTGATGTGGCTATCGGAAATGAGCCCTCTTGGGAGTTGTCAAAGAGGGAAGGACATGGAGCAATCTCTTTGGGGCATTCCCCGGTGTCTGTTTTGTCACAGCCTCACACAAGAAAGAACCCTTTTCATTACTTGAGTAATCACTGTGCCCTCCCCACAAGAGAAGATAAACAAGAAAAATCCCCCCTCTGGGTGGACTCAGAATCAGCTGTCACAGCTCCAGCGATGGATCAGACCAGAATCCTTGTGCCTCGTGGTCACCGGCATCAAAGGCCGCAGGTTTGCTTTCCGCCTCATTTCCATATGCTTGTGAGCCTGAGGAGGCTTAATTAAAACTGTGGTGCAGCCAAAGCAAGTATATAAAAGGACCGGGTTTGATGCTTCCCAACCCCCCCCCGGGCAAACAGAACCTGGATGAATCAATTGGGTATGCTTCTGGGATTTGTCTTGTGTGTTTTGACTGCTCAGAGCCTGCTGGGGAAGTCAGGTGTAGGGTCTAGACCTGAAAGGAACCATAGTTAACTCCCCCAAATTTCACTTTACATCTTCTTGTTTCGGTTGACAGTCCGTCAGCATTGTTGTGATGTGAATGTGAGTTTTCACTCCAAGTTCTGTTTACTCAGCTTCGTCTTCTGCTGAGGAGGGCTTACATGGCAGGACCAGCCCACTTGGATCCCTGCTTTACTTTTCACGGAGAGTCTTTGTTCTCGTGACGCACAGGGTGGCCTAAGAGCTAGAGTGGCATGACACTTTCAAATGCAGTATTTTCCACATCCACCACCTTCCTGTCCCTTTGGCAAGTCGCCTGATGAGCAAGTCTCCTGATCTCTTTGTGCCTCATTACATCATATGCAAAATTGGGATCAAGATAGTAGAAATGGAGCCAGCAACAAAGCGTTTGTCGTGTTAATTCAATGGATTAGAAACAGGGGAGGTATTGCAGTGCTTACCACAAAAAAAGGTGGTAAATTGCTTACCGCAATGCCTGAGTCAGGACAAATGTTCAATAACTGGAGATCATTATTGTGGTCATTCTGATGATGTAGGTATGTTGTGGCCAGTGGATCAGAGATTGGAAGGACTGTGCACATGTTGTTGTTATTAGGTGCCTTCGAATCAGTTCCAACTCACAGCGACCCTGTGTACAACAGAACCAGACACAGCCCGGCCGGCCCTACGCCTTCCTCACAGTTGCTGTGTTTGAACCAATGTCGCTGCCGCTGTGTCAGTCCAGCTCACTGAGGGTCTTCCTCTTGTTTGCTGACCCATCACTCTACCAAGCATGATGTCCTTCTCCAGGGACTGGTCCTTCCTGACAACATATGAGAGACGAAAGTCTCACCATCCTGACTTTTAAGGAGCATTCTTTTTTTTTTTTTTTTAAAGTTTTTATTGTGAATCAAGTGATAGTTTACATGGGAAAACATCAGGTTTATTATACTCATTGTATCATATTTTGTTTCATTGCAATGATTACAATCCCCTCCATGCATCATTATTCAGCAGTATTTCCTTCTATTCCCTCTGTTTTTTATGTACACCAAAACACTCAGGAATATACAATCATTCAAGCAAGCAAAGGACACACCCTGAAAGCCTGCCTTCCAGCCCCCCTCCCCTCCAGACGCCAGCACACAGCCCGTCTCCCTCCCTGAGTCTAGAGTGCTCAGCCACTCTGTCTCTCTGCATCATCATCTCTGCCTCCATCTCTGGCATCGCCACTTTTCTGGATAGGGTCCCACACTCCACTCCCACTCTTCTCCCCTGATGATCCCAGGGCCCTCCGCTCTAAGGAGCATGCTGGTTGTACTTCTTCCAACACAGATTTGTTTGTTCTTCTGGCAGTCCATGGCACTTTAAATATTCTTCATCATTTTTTTTCTCAAGTGATTAAAAAATGGGGAATATTGTGCACCAAGACCCTTCTAAAAGCATAGGGTAAATGAATTGTTTTGAGCAAGCCCTGTCTAAGAAGGAGCGTCACATGTGAAACTACAAGCAGAGATTGAGCTCAGTGGAAGTTTCTGTCAATGTGGCAGGGATGGACAACAGACGTCTTAAGCAACAAGGATTTCTGCTGCAAGTCCAGCTGCCTGCAATCTTTTATTAAGTTATGGAGCTCTAACTCTGAAGATGAGATTCAGACCTCAGGGCTCTGGGGGATTTTATTGCCATCATCTTAAATGCAAGTAGGTTTATCTGCTAGACCTGAGACTGTTGTGGCCTCCCAGGAACACCTTGAAGATTCCTCACAGAATGTGTACTTCTATCTAACCACCTCCAAGATACACCTATGTGCTACACAGACTCCACCCTAGCATCTAGCTGTTGAAAAGCTTCCCCAGAGGAAGACTGGGCTAATGCCAACTCATAAATCCCTGAGGGTCCAGGCAAAGATTCTTAGTGTTGGTTGGGTAAAAGTTTAGGGATCATTGTTACATGGACGATACTTGAATGCTGGGCCTTAGCTTCCTTGACAGTTGTTTAAACCCCCAACAAATTATGCTGTGTAGAATTTATAGTATAGATAGATGGTTCGTTGAGGAAATATAGCCATATGCTCCATTAGAAGCTAGAATGGTGAGACTTCATCTCACTTACTTTGGACACATGATCAGGAGGAAACAGTCCCTGGAGAGAGACATCATTCTTGGTAAAGTATAAAGGATCAGCAAAAAATGGAAGACCCTCAATGGGATGGATGATCACAGTGGCTGCCACATCGGCCATGTTGTGAGGCTGACGCAGCACTGAGCAACACGTTGTTCTATTAAAAAGGGCTGCTGTGAGTCAGAGCCAGCTTGACGTCACCTAAAATAGCAACAACATGAATGGCCAGTGTAGAAAACAGTTTCTCTCTATTGTCTCTAGCAAATCAATTAAGTGTCTTTTTGTTGCACACCAGTCTCTAAGATACAAGGAAATGGAAAACCTACCATTAAACAGCTTTCAGTCTGATTTAAGCATGAGAATAAACAAATAATTACAGCACTGAGCAGAAGCAAGTGGGCTTCAAAAAGTTCATGGAAAAATTCAGTTCTCTCGTAATTTCATTTTTCCCATGAACTTTTGGAAGTTCCAGTTTAAGCTTACCAACTGCTCCTCAGGACCCTATGCCGGGTCACTATGGGTTGGAACTGACTCGATGGCACTTAACAACAACAACGTATACAAAGGAAGTCCTGATGTAGCGCTGTGGGTTAATGTACTGGACTGCAAAGTTGGTTTGAACCACAAGGTGGGTGGTTTAAGCTCACCAGTTGCTCCTCGGAAACCTTATTCAGGGTTGCTATGGGTCAGTACCGACTCAACGGCACTTCACAACAATTATGTATACAAAAATTATGGGGCAAAAGGACAAGAATAGGTGCTGTGGAGTCACGGGGACCTGGATCAGCTGACAGACTGTGTGACCCAAGGAAAATTGGGAGACGTTTCATCATCTGTAAAATTGAGGATACGTTGTTGCCTTGTCTATGTGTGTGGTAGAAAGATGAGGCTTTCTGCTTCCATAAACACTTACAGCCTCAGTAAAGCTTAAAAACACTGTAAGAGCCGCTATAAGTAGGAACTGTCAGGATGGCACACAGCTGCAGCATCTGTGTGGATTAAGCATCAGTAAAGCTTAAAAACACTGTAAGAGCCACTATAAGTAGGAACTGTCGGGATGGCACACAACTGCAGCATCTATGTGGATTATGACATATGAAGGCAGATGACATACGGAGCCTGGCGTAGGCTTTGCTGTTGTTAAGTACCATCGAGTCGATTTCGACTCCTAACAACCCTGTGTAGAGTTTCCAAGACTATAAATCTTTGTGGGAGCAGAAAGCCTCATCTTTCTCCCACGGAGCGGCTGGTAGATTTGAACTGCTGACCTTGCAGTTAGCAGCCCAACTCATAATCCACTATGCTATCAGGGCTCCTTAAGTGCAACTGGTTGTTGTTGTTAAGTGCCATGGAGTTAGTTCTGACACATAGCAAAGCGACTCTGGACAGGGTTTCTGAGGAGCAGCTGGTGGGTTTGAACCGCTGACCTTGTGGTTTGCAGTCCAGTGCTGATCCACAGTGCCACACCAGAGAGTACACTAGATGACTAAGACAAATGCTCAGCTGCTAACTGAGACTGTGGTTGTTCATACCCACTCAGTAGTTCTTCTGGAGAATGCCCTGGATCTCTGATCCCTATAGGGATTACAGCCAAGAAACCCTCTGGGGACATTTCTACTCTGTCATAAAGGCCACTGTGAGTAAAAGTCCAGTTAGTGACACACAACAATAATCACGATAGGTATCAGACTTGAATCCATAAGAAGCTAGCATGAAACATTTGGTTGAGGTTGAAAATTTTATATGCCACCTAAAAAGGAATGATAAGACTCCAATCACCTTCAGATAAACCATCGTCAATGAAAAGTTTGGAAAACTATGTGTTAACATCAACGCTAGGAATATGGGGTATGTCGTCCTGGGGTACCCAAGCGCCCAGAGTTCTGTAACCTGAACTGCTGCTCTCAGTCCCGGCCCCTTCAAATACTCAGTGCACATTTATTTTGGATGGGTTCTAAACAGGTGTTTCCTTTATGTCGCAAATGGTTTAAAAGAGAGCCTTGCACGTCCGGCAGGTTCAGCTGAAATCACACGCCGACTGAATCTCTGTGAACGTGTTTGCTCATCTGTAGCAATGCTGACAGCCAGCCCTTGCCAATTCCCACATTGGTCAGCACTGGACGCAGAACAGATGTTGGGGATTACAAGGGCAGCTTCGGGGAGGCCGTGGGTCCCGGTGTCTGCAGAAGTAATTCATTGTGGAGATGCAGATGGGCTCGCTTAAGCCTTCAACTAGAAGTTCTTCAAAACACACCTCAGTGGATTTGCAACCAGAACACAAAACAAATGCTTTCCTGTTATTTTTTTAATCAAAAGAAAAAGAGCAAGTCCTCATCTCACAGTCCAGCTGAAGGATGAAGGGAAGAAATCCTGACCCCAGAAATGTCCAGTTAGGTTCTGATCTATTGGATCGGGCACCAAATGCTTCTGATTGGATGGTGAATCACTAGAAGACAATCTGCAGGGACCTGAAGGATTGGCTACAGTCCTGGGAGACTTTCTGTAAGGCTGTGCTTGATTTCCTCACTATTTCTACCACTGTCAATTCCAACTCACAGCAGCTCTAGAAGACGGAGGAAGACTGCTCCTTAGCGTTGCTGAGACTGTCAGTCTTTAAGGGAGCCTCATCTTGCTCCTTTGAGGCCAGGATGGCTAAACTTCATCTCTCATACTTTGGACATATTGTCAGAAGGGAACAGTTGCTGGAGAAGGATGTCATGCTTGGTAAGATGGAGGGTCAGAGAAAAAGAGGAAGACCCCCAACAAGATGGATTGGCCAGGTGGCAGCATTGATGGACTCAAGTGTGGCAGTGGTAGTGAGGTTGGCTCAGGATTGGACATTGTTTCGTTCTGCTGTGCATGGGGTCGCTATGAGTTGGTTCCGACTCGATGGCACCTGACAACAACAACATCTTTCTCCTGAGGAGTGACTGGTGGGTTTGAACTGTCGACCTTGAGGTTTACAGCCCAATGCTTATCACCACCAAAGATCCTTGCTCACTATCAGGGCTATTTTGAGAAGGGGGGCATTTTTAGTTTCCTTGGAGTTTCTCTCTACAGCAGCTCCACTGATGATACTTGTTAGCACTCAGGAAATTGATTGATTGATCTGAGATGCTCCAAGTTAGAGGTCCAGAGCCTAGAACACTGCAGGTTCTTGTGGAGCATAACTCTGCTCAGCGACCCACCCAGGACCCCTACTCTTCCTATAGCTATGCTCTGGTGAAGACACTCAGGGATGGCCCCCTTTGTCACTTCAGCGATTGGTCATTCTTCACATAGCTAGGTCTGTCCCATTGTCCTGGTTGGCACATTTCAACAGTTCTGTTCGTTGGAAGTCAGATAATGTAAAACACACACGCAAGTAAGTGGATGAGCCCTGGTACAGTGAATAAGCACTGGTCTGCTAGCTACAAAGTCGGTGGTGCAAACCCTTCAGCTACTCCTTAGAAACTCTATACAGGGTCACGATGAGTCGGAACTGATACAACAGGAATTAGCGAAAACAACTTAATAAGCTTTCCTGACTGGTCATGATCATCTAAGAAAAGTATAAGAATGAGGCACAATAATTAGGATTTCCAGGAAGAATCCAATTCAGAAGCCATGGTTTCTAGGTTTTGCTTTCCTCTTGGTTCCACTGCCAAGTTACTTACGACCTTTAAGAATTTTGGTAGAAAGAATGACAAGTGAAGTTGTAAATTCAACTTTACAGGTAGAGAAGCAGCGACACCAGAGATGAAGGCAGAGATGTAGACATGAGAGAGAGAGCAGCTGAGGACTCTAGACTCATGGAAAGACAAAGGCTGTGTGCTGGCGTCCCGGAGGCAGGCTTGTAGAATGTGTCCTTTGGTTGTTTAAATGATTATATATTCTTGGGTGTTTTTGTATGCATCAAACAAACCAAAAAGGGAATAGAAGGAGATACTGTTGAATGA
>NW_006408523.1:5886620-5888372 GCF_000296735.1 Chrysochloris asiatica | reverse complement strand
GATTTTTGTTTTCTTGACATTGAGATGTAATTCATACTGAAGGCTGTGCTCTTTGATCTTCATCAGTAAATGTTTTAAGTCCTCTTTACTTTCAGCAAACAAGGTTGTATCATCTGCATATCGCAGGTTGTTAATGAATCTTCCTCCAATCCTTGTATACTTCCATATATACTCAACTCACAATAAAAACTTTAAAAGAAAAAGAAAGAAAGAAAGAAAAATTCAACTGGTAGAGATGGTGGTGATGGTGGTGGTTTTGTGCTATTGAGTCAGTTCTGACTGATAGCAACCCTGTATGGCATTTTTGAGGCTGTAAATATTTACAGGCATAGAAAAGCTTTCTCCCACGGAACGGCTGGTGGATTCTTACTATGGACCTTGAGGTTAACAGCCCAACTCGTAACCTACTACGTTACCAAGAATCTTTAAATTCGATTGTTGTTATTGCTAAGTTCCATCAAGTTGGTTCCAACTTATAGCAACCCTGAAGCAGCTGGTGAGTTTGAACCACCAGCCTTGTGGTGACCAGTCTGGTGCTTATCCTACAGTGCTACTGGTACTGACTTAGAACTGACTGGTAGTTTTTTGTTGTTGGTGGTGGTTTTTCCAAGTTGTGTCTGTCACATATATTGTTGATTTTTGTTTTGTTTTTTCCTGGGCAACATACACACGTTTCTTTTATAGATAAATCAAGTCATTTATAAGGAGAACAAAGGAACTGACAACAACTACCCAGTAAGCTTTTAAAGAGATAAAGGAGATGGAAACTTAGGCAGTATTGGCATTAGGTACCTTGGAATAAACAATTGACATAGAAGGAAAAACAGGCAGTAAGTATTGCAAGGAATGCTCGACAATCTGCCATTTCAGATGCAATAGGTGAAATTTATTGAATCACTTAAGAGTTTTCTTTCTTTTTTTCCAACAGCAACTCAAAATAACCCTATTGGTTTTGTTTTTGGAAAGGGGGGGGGGGGAGGCTCATTATCATATACTGCCTCCCCTTCTCCACAGACAACTTCAATTCCTCATCATTAGTTGGAAAAATATAAGAATGTACATCTATGAAAATAAAAGATAACCCTTAGGGCTTTTAAACAAATATTAAGAGAAACAAAGATGTAAGAAAAGAAGGTGTGGGGTGGCTTTATGAAGAGCATATTACATTAAAAGTTAATTTTATACAGTTGTTGTTAAGTGTCGTTAAATCAGTTCCAACTCATAGTGACCCAGTGTAGATTTTCCAAGGAGCTGCTAGTGGGTTTGAACCACTGACCTTGTGGTTCTCAGTCCAGTGCTGATCCTACAGCACCACAAGAGGGGAAATATAGTATTGCTCTTAAAGTTCCAGTTCACGCATGCACAGTCTTATCCCAAACAAAGCATGTTTAGACGTGTGTCTGTGATCACTGGATGGCTGCAGACAAGTTCTCTCAGTAAAGCACTTGTCAAACTGAGTCTCATTAGGGGGCCTTCAGTGAAAAAGCAGTCCAATCAAAGCAGTGGCTCCTGAGAGCAGAGAGGTCAGCTCAGAGGTCGTCTTGATAGATTCCTCCCTGCCCCTAAAGGGCACAGGTTTACTATGAAGTTTTAAGGAAACAGAAAATTGCATTGCTGAGTGAAAGGCCAGGAAAGGTGTACCCAGGAGTTTTTCCGTCACAACAATGCACCTGCTCTTTCTTCAATGGCAGTAAGAGCTATCCTGGGAGAATTTCACTAGGAGACCTTACCCCATCCACTGTTCAGCCCTTA
>NW_006408523.1:5857956-5885575 GCF_000296735.1 Chrysochloris asiatica | reverse complement strand
GAAAGAGAGGGACTGAGAGCTGGCGGCCAGGAGACAGGCTTACAGAATGTGCCCTTTGGTTGTTTAAATTATTATATATTCCTGAGTGTTTTTGTGTATATGATACACACACACACAAAATAACAATGAACATAGAAGCAAATACTGTTGAATGATAATGCATGGAGGAGATTGTAATTGCAGTGAAATGATGAGTGTAAAACCAATGTTCTCCCATGTAAACTATCACTCACTCAATTCACAATAAAAACTTTTAAAAAAATAAAAAAAGAAGTATATAGACCTAGTGATACATTGAGAAAGAACAGCTTCCGGTTTTAGTATTTTTGGTTCCTAAAAGTTTTCATGATTTTGTAGCCTTACATTTTGACTTGCCGTTTAAGCCAGTTTTTAGATGGGGGAACTCTACAAACACAGAAGGCAATCTGTAGCAGGACCAGTCGGAATACATGTATCTGAGGTGCTACTACTAGGGTATGACGGGAAAACAGAATTGGATCTGCTTTATGTAAATTTTCAACAGTGACCCTGGTAAAGCAAGTCAAAAGCACATTAATTAAATGTGCAGAGCCAGAGAAGGTGAATGCCCAGGAGGTTCGTTGTGAAAAATACAGATGGGCTGAGAGAGATGAGAGGAAGTGAACAGGCTTTTACAACATGATATGAGCTTAGAAATATGCAAGCTAATCCGATGGGGACTACTAGTCAAAAGACAGATAGCTGGTTTAAAGAAAAAAGTTAATAAAAAGTTGACTCTGAAAAACTGAACAGACCAAAGCCAGGAAATTACAAAGTTACGAATCCCGAAACAACTGTAAATTAACCCCACTGCACATATGCATTATTTCATATAGCTGTAGATGGTGTTATCTTTCACGCCTGAACATATGTGTGTGTCTGTTTGGTCTGAGTTAGGGTTGTAATGGGGACAGGGATGCAAACAGGAAGTGTACTGGGTTGCTTGGGAATCCACACTTCTCAAATTGCTCTTGCTCCACGGAACCGAGTAGAACTGGCAGACAGGATTTTGATTCAGACCCAGCGTTCTCTGAAGGAAGCTAGGAAGAGATACCCCATTCTTGGCACTGGGTGTCCTGGGAAGGTGGAAGGCGGTCTGTAACACCTTCTAGAGCCACCACATTCAACGTAATGATTTCTGAACTCCTTGTTTGGCTTATCTCGTGTGAACGACAACTCTGTATCTCTCTAGCATGCTCTTGTCCCCACGCCAGTTTTCTGTCTCAATGTAGTCCTTCCTCTTGGCTTAGATTGTTGTTGTCGTTAGGTGCCCTTGTGTCAATTCCAGCTCACAGTGACCCTATTGGACAGCGTAGAACTGCCCCAGAGGGTCCCCAGTTTCTAATTCTCTACAGTAGCAGACTGCCTCATCTCTCTCCCGTGAAGAAACTGGTAGGTTCAAACCACTGAACTTTCAGTTTGCAGCCACCCATTGAGTTGATTACAACTCATCTCAGTGCTAGAAGGCAGGGTGGATAGTTTCCAAGGCCGTCATCTGTACAGAAGCAAACTGCCACATACACGTCTCTCTGGCGGAACTGCCAACCTTTGGTAGTACCAGGGCTACTTATATGATGTGTAGTAGGATTTCATTTGATGTTTTCCACCTGGATAGGTAATGTCATGCATTTAATTGTTGTTGTTGTTAAGTGCCATCGAGTCGGTTCTAACCCATAATGACCCTGTATAAGGTTTCCTAGAAGCAGCTGGTGAGCTTGAACTGCTGTATATCGAGTGGTGAGAATGTGCCGTGGAGTCAGTTCCGACTCATAGTGACCCTGCGTAGGGTTTCCGAGGCTGTAAATCTTTATGGGAGCAGAAAGCCTCGTCTTTCTCCTGAAGAGCTGCTGGTAGTTTTGAACTGCTGACCTTGAGGTTAGCAGCCTGACTTGTAACCACTACACTACCAGAGTTCCTTACGTATTGAGTAACTGACGTACATTTAGAACAACAAGGAAGGCCATGTTGACTGCTGAGTTTCCCAAGGGATTTCTAATGTCAACATCATCACTAGAAGAGTTCAAGATGGTGCGGGGAAGTGGTGCGGTGCAGAATGAACCAGGGGGCACTGTCAGAAGGGGAACATTGGCATGAGTGTCTATAAAATCTGTGTGCAGTGTTTCAGCAGAAATTGGTTACTTTGAATAAAAGTATCCCTGTTGTTAGGTACAACGACAAAAGCATTTTTCATAGACTTGTTGTTAGGTGTAGACAAGCAAGCTACGCACAGCAGAACGAGACGCTGCCCAGGCCTGCACCACCCTCACGGTTGTGGATACACTGAGCCCATTGCTGCTGCCACTGTGCCAATCTATCTTGTTGGAGGGGCTTCCTCTGTTCGCTGACCCTCCACTTACTAAGCATGTCCTTCTCCAGATACTGGTCCCTCCGGATCAATGTCCCAAGTGTGTACTCCTTCCTTCCTTACAAGACAGGTTTGTTTATTCTTCTAGCAGTCCAAGGCAATTGAAGGATTCTTCACCAACACCATAAGTCAACGTCATCAATTCTTACCTTATTCATTGTCCAGCTGTCATATACATATATTGCTGTTAGTGAGTGCCGTCGAGTCAGTTCCAACTCATAGTGACCCCCATATAGGGTTTCCGAGGAGCCGCCGACCTTGAAGTTCAAACTGACCTTGCAGTCCTGCACTTACGGTGCCACATATGAGGTGATTGAAAATACCATGGCTTGGGTCAGGAGCTTGATAGTCTTCAAAGTGACATCTTTACTTTTTAATGCTTTAAAGAGTTGCTCAATGTAATAGTCGTTTGACTGATGCTTTTATGAGTGGCTGCAAGTTAAATGAAATCCTGGATGACTTCCTCCTTTCTCATTTACCATGATGTTGTTTATGGGAGTTTTTGTAAGGATTTTTGTTTTCTTTATATTATACAAGTCTAAATTTGTTGTTGTTAAGTGCTGTCGAGTCAGTTTTGAATCATACCAACCCTGCATAGGTATTCCAAGGAGCAACTGGTAAGCTTGAACCACCAACCTTGTGGTTCAAAATAACCTTGCAGTCCAGTGCTATATCCCACAGCACCATATCAGGACTCCAAACCTAACTGTTAAGCACCATTGAGTCAGTTCCGACCCATAGCAACACTGTATAGTTTTTCCGAGGAGCAGCTGGTGAGTTTGAACCGTCCACCTTCCAGTCCAAACCTACTTGCAGGCCAGCGCATTAACCCACAGAGGTATCAGAATACCTACAAGGCTAAAACTCTCCAGGATTTACTTCTTGAACCTTCTAATGAGCTCCCTTTAGGCTGACATTACTACCAATCACAGTGATGCTTCTGATCACGTGATTTTTGTCTCCGCATGCTACAACTTGTTTCTGTTGCTACTAGTGTTTTTATAGTTGTTGATCTTGTCAAAGTTTCTGGGTTTTAGCTACAATACCGTAATTTGTGAACCTGTACTGATAAGGAAGGAACTCTGGTAGCATAGTAGTTACAACTCTGGCTGCTAACTCAAGGTCAGCAGTTCGAAACTACCAGCAATTGCTATGAGTTGGAACTGACTCCATGGCACATAACCACCACCAATGTCACCCTAATAGTAAGGAGTCCTGGTGTGACGCTGCAGGTTAATGCACTGAACCGCAAGGTTGGTTTGAACCTCAAGCTCACCAGCTGCTGTTTGGAAACCCTATACAGAGTTGCTATGAGTCTGAACCGACTCGACAGCATGTAACAGCAACATTAGTAACTTTGAGAATGAAGTAGTGAGTAAAGAAGAAGAAAGAGAAAATTTAAAAGGCTTCCGCACCGTTACTAATAATGCTGTAACTAATAATGTAGTTCAATGTAGAAAGATTTCACAAAACGTTGTTGTTGTTGAGCGCTGTCGAGTCAGTTTCAACCCTGTATGGGGTTTCCGAGAAGCAGATGGAGGATTTGAACCGTGACCTTAGTTAGTGATCCGTGTTTATCCTACAGCACCACACCCAGGACTCAGTGTTTGTTGTTAGGATCCGTATCATCTAAGAACTATCATATTTAAGCCATTGATGACTCTATCACATGTGAGCGGAATACATAATAGCATGACTAAGGATTCTGTAGGGTCTGGTGTGGGAGGAAGCCCATGGCTGAGAAGAAGGAGGGTACTGTGAATTACCACACTGGGTGACACCACCCTTAAAGCACCACTACTAGAGACCACGCTCCATCTTTGGCATTGTATCTGGCCGGGGGGAGCTGCAGACATGGAGCCCTTTGTCACTCTCCTGACCCAGCTTAGAGGACTGGGACCCCCTGCTTCCAGAGCTTGAACTTAGGGAGCATCTGAGAAGATACAAGATCCCAGCCTACCTGGGAGACTTTCAGACGGAGCAGTACCACCTCCAGCTTCGTAACATCTGCAAGCTGAAAATCCCCAGAGACCTCACTGCTGTCGTTTTGAGGCCTCCTTTCCTCACTCAAATTACTTTACTTTGCTAAAAAATCATGATTGTGTAACCTGCCGATGCCCTGTGGGATTGCTTGAAGGCTGTGTTATTTTTGTTTCATAGGTATCATAGCTAATAAGACTGGTCCTATGATGGTTTCTGTGGTCTACATATTCCCACCAAAGCCAATCTCAAGCTACCAATGTGAGACTGAGGAACATGGAGTTGGGAAGATGGTGAATGTTCAGTGTAGCTGACTCCAGTATCCACTGGGTGTTCCTGGGGGAAAAAGAAATATTAATACTGTCACTACCGAGGAACCAGAAAGAACCAGAGGACTTGGCTGGATATAATTTTTGTTTTTGTTTTTTGAGAGGAATCGTATGTATCTTTTAAAAAACGAATTTTTGTTTTAATAAGTTAAAAAGATCAAGCCTCCCTTCATTTTTTTTTTAATGCAGCACACATTGATGTTCTTAGATTTAAACATGGGCAAGCAGTTTTTCCTAATGAGAAACACAGATTAAAGTGTAAATATTTATCAGTAAGACCATGATGTTAAAAGGATTTGTTTTACTCGGCAAAGCAAACCAAACTTACTCACTGAGGAATGTGAGGAACCAGGACATCCGGTTGGATCGCACAGCCTGTTTAGGTTCGTGGCCTTCTGATAACGGAGAATTGCCACATTGATTATTAGCTGATCACTAAGTCACCACACTTAACAACAACAGCTTCACTGAATATCAGCGCATCACTGCCAAGTAAGCACAACTGTTGAGGACTAAGGGCAACCCCAGGAAACAGTCCAGATGTTTAAATTCAACTTCTTACAATGTTCCATTGAAACAGATAAGAGTCAGGGGTAATAAAAGAATTAGCTCATGTGTGGTTAAGTCACAGGAGGATCTCTGGCCCCAGAATGGAACTGGAAGTATATTAAATGCAAAGTTTTGCAGTTTACCAAAATAAAAGTTACAGACAGACTGTTTGTTGATGGTGGCTCTGTGCTGTGGAGTTGGTTTTCTATACGAGGTTTCTGAGGCTGCTATAAACCTTTACTGGAGCCAAGACACTCATCTTTCGCCCACAGAGTGGCTGTGGATATGAACTGCTGACCTTGTGGTTAGTAGCAAAAGCATCAAAAAAAGATTGATGGAGTACACAATGCACCAAAAAGAACTGGTCAATATTCAACCATTGCATAGGATCAAGAACCGATAGTGTTGAAGGAAAAATCCCCAGCTGCGCTGAAGGCTTTGGAGAATAACAGTCTCTAGGAACTGATGGAACACAGACTGAAATGTTTCAACAAATTGTCACAGTGCCGGAAGCACTCACTCATCAATGACAAGAAATTTGGCCAACCGATTGGAAGAGATCCACATCTGTGTCCACTCCAATGAAAGGTGACCCAACAAAATGTGGAAATCATTGAGCGATATCATTACTGTCACATGCAAGTAAAACTTTGATGAAGATAATTCAAAAATGTTTACAATAATGCATTGATAGGGAGTTGCTAATATTTCAAGCTAGATTCAGACAAGGACATGGAACGAGGGACATCATTGCTGACGTCAGATGGATTTGGGCTGAAAGCACAGAATACCAGAATGATGTTTACTTCTGCTTTGTTGACTATGCAGACATGGGACTGTGTCAGTCTTAGCAAACCATAGACAACTTTGAGAAGAAAAAGAATTCCAGAATACTTCATTGTGCTCATGATGAACCTGTACATAGACCAAGAAGCAGTTATTAGAACAGAGCAAAGGGATAGTGAACGATTTATAATCAGGAAAGATGTGCACCAGTATTGTATCCTTTTACCGTACTTATTCAGTCCATATGCTGAACAAATAATCTGAGAAACGGGATTATACAAAGAAGAATGTAGAGGAAGACTCATTAATAGCCTGAGATATGCAGGTGATACAACCTTGCTTGCTGAAAGTGAAAAGGACTTGAAGCTCTTGCTGATGAAAATCAAAGACAACATTCTTATGGATGGTACCTTAATGTAAAGACAACGAAAATCCTCACACCTGAATCAATAAATAAATCCATGTTGCTGTTGTTAGGTACCATCAAGTCGGTACTGACCCATAGCAACCTTATGCACAACAGAACGAAACACTGCCCAGTCCTGGGCCAACCTCACTACTGTTGCCATGCTTGAGTCCATCGATGCTGCCACTTGGTCAATCCATGTCGTTGGGGGTCTTCCTCTTTTTCTCTGACGCTCCACCTTACCAAACATGATATCCTTCTCTAGTGACTGGTCGCGCCTGACAATATGTCCAAAGTATGAGAGATGAAGTTTGGCCATCCTGGCCTCCAAGGAGCACTCTAGCTGCACTTCTTCTAAAACGGATCTATTGGTTCTTTTGGCAGCCCATGGCACTTTCAATATTCTCCTCCAATACCATAACTCTTCCTTATTCACTGTCCAGCTTTCACATGCATATCATGTTACTGAAAATACCATGCCTTGGGTCAGCACACCTTAGTCCTCAAGCTGAAATCTTTGCTCTTCAACACTTTAAAAAGTCTTGTGCAGCAGATTTGCCTAATGCAGTATGTCGTTTGATTTCTTGGCTGCAGCTTCCGTGAGTGTTGATAGTTGATCCAAGAAGAATGAAGTCCTTGACAACTTCAGTCTTTTCTCCATTGAAAAGAATGTTGTTTATTGGTCCAGTGGTGAGGATTTTTGTTTTCTTTACATTGAGATGTAATCCATACTGAAGGCTGTGCTCTTTGATCTTCATCAGTAAATGTTTTAAGTCGTCTTCACTTTCAGCAAGCAAGGTTGTATCATCTGCATATCACAGGTTGTTAATGAGTCTTCCTCCAATCCTGATGCCACATTTTTCTTCATAGAACCTAGCTTCTTAGATTATTTGCTCAGCATACACGTTGAATAAGTATGGTGAAAGAATACAACCTTGTCGCACACCCCTTTAAATTTTAAACCATTCAGGGTTCCCATGCTCTGTTTGAACAACTGCTGTTTGGTCCATGTACAGATTCCTCATGAGCACAATCAAGTGTTCCAGAATACTCAGACTTCGCAATGTTGTCCATAGCTTGTCATGATCCACATAATCGAAAGCCTTTGTGTAGTCAAAAAAGCACAGGTAAACATCTTTCTGATATTCTCTGCTTTCAGCCAAGATCCATCGGACATCAGCAATGATATTCTCATTCTACAGCCTCTTCTGAATCCAGCTGAACCTCTGAAAGTTCTCTGTCTATGTATGATTGTAGCCATTTCTGTATTACCTTTAAAACTTTACTCACATGGGGTACCAAAGAGATCGTCCGATGATTTCTGCATTCTGTTGGGTCACCTCTCTTTGGAATGGGCACAAATATGGATCTCTTCCAATCAGTTGGCCAGATGGCTGTCTTCCAAATTTCTTGGCAGGGATGAGTGAGTGCCTCCAGTGCCACCTCACTTTCTTGAAAGATTTCAATTTTCATTCCATCAATTCCTGGTACCTTGTTCTTTGCCAGTTCCTTCAATGCACCTTGAACTTCCTCCTTCAGTATCATTGGCTCTTGATCATATGCTACCTCTTGAAACAGTTGAACACTTAACCATTTCCTTTTGGTACAGTGACTTTGTGTATTCCTTCCATCTTCTTTTGATGCTTTCTGCATCATTCAATAATTTGCCTAAAGAATCTTTCCATAATGAAAGTCAAGGCTTGAATTTTTTCTTCAGTTCCCCCAGCTTGAGAAATGCTGAATGTGTTCTTCCTTTTTGGTTTTCTGATTCCAGAGCTTTGCACATTTTGTTGTGATATTTGGTTTTATCTTCTCGAGCTGATCTTTGAAATTTTCTGTTCAGCTCTTGGACCTCTTCATTTCTTCAATTTGCTTTAGCATCATGCTAAATGGAGAAAAGATTGAAGTTGTCTTACAAGGAATTTGTTTTGCTTAGATACACAGTTAATGCCCAGGAAGCAGCAGTCATGAAATCAAACAATGTATTGTACTGAGCATGTCTGTTACAAAACTACTCTTTAAAGAGCAAGGAGGTTACTTCCAGGACAAAAGTACACCTGACCCAAACCATGGTATGCTCAGTAGCCTCATGTGCATGTATAAGTTGGATTATGCTTAAGGAAGATCATAGAGGAATTCATGCACCTGAGTTACGGTGTTGGTAAAGAATATTTAAAGCACTATGGATTACCAGAGAAACAAACCGCTCTGTCTTGGAAGAAGTGCAGACAGAATACTCCATGGAAATAAGGATAGCAAGGTTTCGTTTCTCATCCTTTGGGCATGTGGTTAGGAAGAACCAGTCCCTGGAGAAGGACATCATGCTTGCTAAAGTAGAGGGTCAGCATAAACCAGGACGACTCAGTGAGCATGAGGGACACAGTGGCAGTAACAGTGAGCTCAGATGTAAGAATTGTGAGGCTAACATAAGACCAGTGTTCCTTTCTGTTGTGTGTGGAGGATCCGTAGGAATGGGAACCAACTCCGTGATACCCAACCACAGTAACCTTGTCTATAAAATGGAGGAAATGGCGGTATCTCCATTGCCAAAGATTTTGGGGTCTTAGAAATAATATATGTGTGAATGCTCCAGGAAGACAGTACCCTGGTGGTACAGTGGTTAAGCGCTCAGCTGTGAACTGGAAGGTCAGAGGTTTGGGCCTACCAGCTGCTCTGCAGAAAAAATGATGTGGCTGCTTGCTTCCGTAAAGTAGACAGGCATGGACACCCTGTGTGACCATTGTACCCTGTCTTCTCAGGGTACGCTGGATGGGAATGAAGTGGACAGCCATAGGTTTGGTTTACTCTGAGAAGAGAGGCTTCTCGAAGCAATTGGAAGGTGAAAGCAAGGAGCTGTGTCTCACTTGAGCCTGGCCCTGTGCTGCTGAAGATGGGAAAATGCAGAGGATGGGGTGGGAGTGAGCGCAGGATGCTTTTAGATGATGTGTATGATTTGGGATATGTCCTTATTGGGGAGGGGGTTCGGAGTTATTGCTGGTATCAGGTGCAACCTACATATGCAAAAAATACACACAACACACACACACACGTAAACCTACTGTTGTAGCAACCCCGGTGTGGTTTACTCCAGGAGCAGAAAGGCTAGCCTTTCTCCCGAGGGGCAACTGGTGTGTGTGAACAGCTGACCCTACAGTTAGAAGTTCAGTGCTTAACCTAAAGTACCACCAGAGCTCCTTCCTTATATGCATCAAGCATTATATATTTGAGGAGTCTAAGGAGTCCTGGTGTGGCACTATCAGTTAATGCGCCAGACTGCAAAGCCGTTTGAACTGCAAGGTCGGCAGTTCAAGCTCACCAGCTGCTCCTTGGAAACCCTATACAGGGTTGCTATGGTTCGGAACTGACTCGATGGCACTTCACAACAACAACAATGGTTGCAGTATCAACCACTGAGGTCTTGTGGGGTTGTACTTCCTTCATCTTCTGACATCTCTTGTGTAACCAAGAAGTTGACCCAGAGGCAAACACTTAAAAGCTGCTCCCGGAGGGGGGGAGGGTGAGTGGCGCATTTAAGTTACTAGTTTCCTGAAAGAACCAATCAGTGCTTTCAAAGTGAAAAGGCCACTGCAGGACAGAGCAGAACTGCCTCACACAGTTCGGGAGACTAAATCTTCATGGGAACAGACAGCTTCATTTTCCTGCCATGAAATGGCTGGTGGGTTTGAACCTCTGACTTTGCAATTAGCAGCCCAACACTTAACACACCACACCACAGGCCTCCTTAAAAGTGAAAAGCGATGTTTTCATTCCTTAGATCAGAACTTGAAGTGGCAATCTTCCTTTATCCATTGGGTTCCCAGGAAATCTATATGAAGTCAAGTCTTTTCACCCCAAGAGCATCCTTCTATCCAGAAAGAAATGAGAATTTTAGTGTGGGGGGGCCTGAGTGAAAGGGGAGAGAGAGGAAAGTGTGCAGGAGCCCCTTGGGGGCCGCACGCTGCTGCCAAGTCTCAGTTGCAGTTGTCAGAGTTAAAGAAAACAGTGGAGAAAATGTCTCATCGCTGGTCCCCCGGATCGAGGCGCTTCGGGAAGGCCAGCTGAGGAGTGGGCCCGCGGCCAGCTGGCGGGGACTTGGTGCCCTGCACGGCGCGCCGCCATGAGCTCATTTGCTCCATCTGAGTCATTTTATGGGCAGTGCTGTTTCCAGATCTGCACTAGGGACTACGCAGATGGAGAGGGGGAGGGAGAGACAGGAATGTGAGGAGGGAAGACTACATATGTGCTTATTTTTGAAAGGTTCGAGCCCCTTCTTCCCCAGGGGGCCTTCGTGAGGTTTTTGGTCAAATGGAATGTGTGGTCATGAAAATAGCTCATTACATGCTGGGCGCAGCAGCCCTGTGGGGTCGGCAGCATTGCTACTGTTGGGGAAACTGAGGCACTGAGAGGTGGATGAACCTGCTGGGGTCCAGATCCAGAGGCAGAATTCCATTCCAGGTCCACCTGAACCCCACTCTGTAGGATCATGGATAGCTGCCCAAACAGTTTCTCCAGAAAGCAATGAAGAGCCCATCTAAGCAGCTACAAAAGGGTCCTCTAGCCCCACCCTACCCACAGTATGCATAACTGGTCATTGCTACTTGTTGTTAAGTGCTGTCAAGTCTGTTCCGACCCATAGCGACCCCGTATAGGGTTTCTTTGGAGCAGCTGGAGCTTGAACTGCCGACGTGGCAGTTCATAGCAACTTTGCAGTCCAGTGCATTAACCCACAGCTTCACATCAGGACTCCTTAGTGAAGGGGAAAAGGATGTGGCCATGTCCCCAAGAGGACACCTTTCTTCTTCTGAGAGTCCTTCAATATTTCAGCCCTGGGATACAGACTGACCTTGCAGTCCAGTGCTTACCCTACAACGCCTCACCATCAGCACAGTACAGTGAAAACACAGTGGTTGTTGGAGGTAAGCACACAATAGAAGCGGTACATATACAGACACACATACACAAAGGCCCACAGCCATGACTCTGCTAGGGGGGCGTTTTAGCGGGTGCTGAGGCCCCACTGATTCCTTAACCCCCAGCAGACAGTCGTTCGTTTTCATTAAAATAGAGACACAGATGTGTGTCTTTAGAGAACATCACTTTATTTTCTTTCCCCTAGAAGAAGACTAAACTTGTTTTTAAACCACATAGCACCAATTTTAAATCTTTCAGTCTCACCTTATAAATAATAGTCACAGATCCCCTGAGCAACTATATCCTTGGGCTTAATTTTCTGCACCACACCCGAGGTACAATGCTAAGAATCGCCTTGTCTGCACCCCTATCAAACAGTGTCAGGGCCTAACTGGAGAGCAGGGTGCAGGGGTGATTCTGGATGTTGTAGCAGAGCTGCTTGGTTCGACAAACCTTTTGGTCTTAAGTTCGGGTTATTATAAAGAATATGAGGACTGGACAGTATTTCGTTCTGTTGTGCAGAGAGGGTCTCTGTGAGTCAAAATTGACTCGATGGCACCTAAAAACAACAACAACAACAAAGAGAAAAATGGGAACTAAAAATGGACTTGACCTGTAGACAATAGAGTCATCATTTTAGGGGTTCTGGGACTCATCTCTCTCTAGAATTAGTAGCCATATATATCACAGCTCAGGCCGTGCCTGGATTACGAACGTATTCCTTTCCTAAATCAGTCTTCAGTCGAATTTGTACATTGTTGGAACAGTTTGGTACAGTAACTCAAGTTAATCAAATGCTTGTCATAGTATATTGCATGCGGTGTGCCTTTGTATAGATGAACACTTTCAGATACACTGAAACATTTTAACAGTTACAATGTTACTGTTAGTCCTAGTTGCAAAGTAGCATGCAAGTTGGGGTTCGAACCACAAGGTCAACATTTCTAATCCACTTGCCGCTCCTTGGGAGAAAGATGAGACTTACATAAAGATGTACAGTCTCAGAAACCCTGTACAGGGTCGCTGTGAGTTGGAACTGACTTGATGGCACACAGCAACAATGATGCAGTGACCATTTGCTACTATGAAGCACTGAGCTACTAGAATGTGGGTGACTGTGGCCAAGTGAACTAGACAAGATGTATAAGATCTTGGTGCAGGTGGGCAGTGTGGGCCAGGCCAGTGTGGCAACTGCCAGGTGATGGGCAAGAAAGCCACCTGCACTGCAGGTATCAAGTCACTATGAGCCGGAATCGACTTGATGCTAAAAGGGTGCTTTGTTGGGGGCTTTGGGTTGTTCTTAGAAGCATTCTGGTATTAGTTAATTTAATGACCCAGGAATTGTGATTGATGCTTTGTGGGAGTTGATCCGTAACTGTGGGTTGCACATAAGTCGGATGTTCTTAACTTGGGGACTGCCAGCAATCACCCCACTGCCTCTTTCAGAAAATTGGGATGTGTTTCCCCACTGGCCTGAGAAATAAACGAGAGTTGAAACGTAATCACTCTTTTTTTGTTAAAAAAAAAAAAAAAAATCACCCTGTTCTACATGCCCTAAAACTCTTACAACATAAGATGTGTGTTTATTATATTTATTCAAAAAAAACCCAAACAAACAAAAAACAGCATCTGGCAGGTGACTTTGCTTGTTAAGAGGCTGTGAGGATGCTTTTGAGAAACACTTATGATGATCCTGTGTTAATAAAGCCCAACTTTGGGGGTTTCAAAATAGCAGTTTCCAAGGACAATGCTATCTCTCCTGCTTTGTTGAACGAAAAAGGACAAAGTTAGTGAGGTCCACTATCGAGCAGAATGTCACGTCTTTTGATTTGTTCTGAGTGACATGGAATTGTAGAGAATGACATGTTTGGTGAGGGTTGTGTAGTCAATTTCCTGTGGACAGTCGTCGGTGAGAGGGAGACTGCGTTGGCGCTGAGGCTCAGACCCCCTTTACAGCCGGTGCAAAGGGACATAGGGGTGAGGGCAGTTTAGAGTTATCATATTTGCAGATGCTTCTGGAATCACGTGGTTGTTTTCCTAACAATTCTTGTTGTTGTTAAGTGCAGTCGAGTCAGTTCCAACTCATCGTGACCCTGTATAGGGTTTCCAAGGAGTGACTGGTGAGTTTGGACCGCTGACCTAACGATACATTTGCACAGTTTGGCAATGATTGTGTAAGCACACCCACTCAAGTGCCATCCTGTGGATTCTGACTCTTAGCCACCCTGTAGAACGGAGCAGAACGGCTTCTGAGACTGACAGCCAGCCTCATCTTTCTCCCTCAGAGCAGCCGGTTTCCGTTAGCAGCTGAGCGCCTGACTGCTATACCACCAGGGCTCGTTCCTGTGCTGATCAACCCCAAACCAAACCCATTTCCATCGAGTTAAATCTAACTCAGAGTGGCCCTATACGACAGGGTAGAGCTGCTCCCTTTACCGACATCTTTACCGACAGCTTCCCTTAGGGAGGCTGGTGGCTCAGCCCTGCTCTCACCGCACTGAACCACCAGGGCTCCTTGGTGCTGATACATCTAATCGAACCCACGACAGTACCGCACGGACTTGGCGCCCAGTTTCTGTTCCTCTCTCACCAGCTTAACACCTTTGTCACCATCACGTACTTGAGCCGGACTTTCCTCAAAGGCAAAATGGGTCTGATGCCACCACGGACTCTCAACCATTAGGCATCTAAGTGGTTAATAGTCACTGTATTCACTGAGGAGTGCACTCTTCCCAAAGGGACTGTTAACACATCCAAAGGGCGTTCTTAAAACCTCACTCTCCAGAATTTAAAGGGAGGGCTGGGAGGTGAGTAATTAAATACCCGTTTGTCACCTGCTCTAACTCAGTAGACCTTTTTGTTGTTGTTGTTATGCTAAGAGAACAAGAATCAAACGTAAATAACTAACTTTAGCCAAGTTTTTCCTGAGTTTAAGGCCCAGTTGGGAGCCCTGGTAGCGTAATAATTAAGCCTTTGATTCCTAACCAGAATGGTGGTGGTTCAAACCATTTTTCTATAGGAAAAAGTAAACAGGCAAGCAGGACATGTTGTCGTTGTGAAGTACTGTGGAGTCGCTTCCAACTCATAGCTACTCGCTATGGGGTTTCCGAGGAGCAGCTGGTGGATTTGAACCACCAACCTTGTGGCTAATAGTCCGGTACTTATCCTACAGTGTGTCACCACGACACACAGCTAAAAACAAAAGATGATTTGTTTGTTCTTGCTAGCTGTTGTCTAGTAGGACCCAATCCATACATGAAGAAATCAGACTGTAAGATTCTCACTGACGGATGTTCAGAAGTAGGTTGCCAGACTTTCTGTCTTAGTCTGGAAGGCTAAATTGGGAGAAAGATATAGCAGAATGCGTCTATAAAAATTTGTTGTTGTTGTAGGGTGCCGCCGGTTCCAACTCATAGTGACACTCTGCCCAACAGAACCAAGCACTGCCTGGCCCACTGTGTCAGCCACAGCGCCAAGCCGTCTCAGTGAGAATTTTCTTTTTCACTTTCCCTCTACTTCACCAAGCATGATGTCCTGCTTCAGGGACTGGTTCCTCCTAACATGTCCGAAGTCTGTAAGATGAAGTTTTGCCATCTTGGCTTCTACAGCACAGCATATCTGTACTTCCTCTGAGAATGATTTGTTCCTTCTCCTGGGAATTCAGTAAAGATTTAGGGTCTTGGGAACCCTATGACTCTATCCTAAAGGGTCACTATGAGTCGGGATCACCTCAAAGGCATGAGTTTTGGTTTTGAGCTTGAGTTTTGCCCACTTTTGAAGCCAGCACTCAAATTTCTGTCAAGAGCAAACCCCTTCCTGTCTCTGCTTTTGCCCTAACTCCCAACTCTTCACTTTCTCAAAACTAGCTTGGCTCTACTCTTCTCCCATTACCCTACCTCTCTGGTTCCTCGCCCACCCTACCAGGATTGAATCCAACCCCTCTGCCCCTCAGGCTGCTCTTCCGTGAATTCATCTCTCTGCTTGAATAGCACTCTGTCTTGGTCTCTCTCCAGCTCTTGATAGTCTGTCTGTCTTTCCAAACACATGACATTTGGCGTCTTCTTGAAGAAGTCTTCCCAGCCTAGATGTCTAGCCTTCTTCTTAGGCCCCAAAGAGAGACTATGTCGACATGTCTGCATCACAAGAGTTATTGTATAACGTAGACTAATCTACACAATTTTAAAATCCATGAAGATGAGGACTCGAACTGGTTTATTTTCCTCTTCTGGGTGGTGAGAAATTGCTGTGCATCACACCCATAGCCAGTAGCTAGATCCTGGCTAAGTGAAGGAGTGACCAAGTGAAGGAGATTGCGTTGATGGGTGGGTGGATGAATGAAAGGAGCCACCTAGTGTAGTAAGTTCATCCCCTAGTAATGAAACAAAACAAAACAAATAGTTGTCATCAAGTTGATTCTGATTTAGGGCAATCCCAGGTGTGTCAGTGTACAATTGTTCTCCGTAGGTTTTTGTTTAGTTTTGTTTTTCTTTTAGTATGGGTATCTTTTCTTAAACTTTTACAATAATGGTCTTATATGCACTATTTGTCCTTTTGTGACTGACTAATTTCACTCAGCATAATATCATCAAGGTTCATCCATGTTATGTGGTGGCTTGCAGATACCTTGTTATTCTTTGAGGTAGCCATTGTATGTATGTACCAACATTTGTTTATCCATTCTTCATTGATGGGCACTTAGGCTGTCTCCATAGTTTTGCTATTGTAAATAGTGCTGCTATGAACATTGGTGTGCATATATCTACTCGTGTTGTGGCTCATATTTCTTGTGGGTAAATACCAAGTAAAGGAATTGCTGGATCATAGGGTATTTCTATTTCCAACCTTCTGAGGAAGCGCCATATTGTTTTCCAGAGTGGTTGGACCATTTTGTGTTCCCACCAGCAATGTAGGAGGGTCCCAGTCTCTCCATATCCTCGCCAGCACTTATTGTCCTCTGCTTGTTTGAACTTAGATGTTATTGCTGGCGTCAGATGATAACTCGTTGTTTTAATTGCTTCTCTCTAATGGCTAATGGAGCGCTGTGGGTTAATGCGCCAGACTGCAAAGCCATTTGAACTGCCAGGTCAGTGGTTCAAGCTCAATAGCCATTCCTTGGAAACCCTATACTGGATCGCTATGGGTTGGAACCAACTCAACGACACTTAACAATGGCTAATGATCTTCTTCATATGTTTGTTGACTGCCCATCTGTAGGGTTTGTTACTGATCGATGTTTGTAGCAATACATCTTCTTCAAAGCACCTAAAGGTGGACTTGAATCTTCAACCTCTAGGATTGCAGCCAGGCTCATTAACCATTTGTATTACCTAAGGAATTGTTGTTATGTGCAGTCAAGTCATTTCCGACTCATAGCGACTCTGTGTACAACAGAACGAAGTACTGCCCAGTCCTGGGCCATCCTCAGAATTGTTCTGATGCCTGAACCCATTACTGCTACCACTGTGCCAATCCATCTCATTTGGGGTCTCCCTCTTTTCACTGACCATCCATTTTACCAAACATGATGTTCTTCTCCAAGAATGGTCCCTCCTGATACTATGCCCAAAATATGAGAAACAAAGTCTCGCCATCTTGGTTTCTAAGATGCATTCCGGCTGTACTTCTTCCAATCACGGACTTGTTTGTTCTTCTGGCAGTCCATGGTACTTTCAATACTCTTCTCCAAGACCATAATTCAAATATATCAATTCTTCTACAGTCTTCCTTATTCATTGTGTAACTTTCGCATGCATTGAGGCTATTGGAAATACCATGGCTTGAGTCAGGCACACCTTAGTCCTCAGACTGACGCAATGAATTAGAAGACCCCAAAATCTCTCTTTAGGGGAAAGTAGGGGAGTGTCTTGATGAGATGGGGACTGAAGCACTTTATGTAATAAGGAGAAAACAAATAAAGGGTGGAGGTGGGACCGCTGGTGAAACTCACGGGAAGGTGATAATTCCTACAGTTCCCTGAGCTTGATTTCATTACCATTGCCCAGCTGGACAATGACGGCAGAAGGATGAAGAAGAGTCAATGCGTTTGAATTATGGTGTTAGTGAAGAATATTGAAAGTACCATGGACTTCCAGAAGACACAAATCTGTCTTGAAAGAAGTGCAGCCAGCATGCTCTTACAATTAAAGCTGGCTCTGAGACTTTGTCTCTCACACTTTGGACATATCGTCAGGAAGGACCAATCCCTGGAAAAGGACATCATGCTCGGTAAAGTGGAGGGTCTGTGAAAGAGAGGAAGACCCCCAACGAGATGACCTGACTCGGTGGCTCAAACAACGAGGATTGTAAGGACGCTGCAGGCCCGACCATGTTTTCATTCTGTTGTGTGTAGAATCACTATGATCAGATCTAGCTCAGGGGCACTGAACAGTAACGTTATTGTACTTCATCGTTCCGTACATTTAACCCCTTAGGTTGTGTTTGAGTTGTGGGGTGCTTTATGATGGTTAAATTACATTTCACTCTTTTCGAAAGAAAATCAATATTAACATTAAGACACATGCCATTTCTGTTTTGCAGGCCGCTGTGGTCCTGAGCTCAGCCCATTTCTGGCTGGGATTATTTCTGGTTCCTACCGCGTGTTTGATCGAAGATATCGCCTGGAGAGCGTAAGTTGAAAAGTGAAGTCAGAGCCCTCTTGCTTATTTGCCCTGGCAGTTAATTATCTTTCACTTGAAGCTCAGCCCTGCCGCAGGAAGTTAGATGCTGTGAGATGCCCCCAAAGCCTGTTGGCCTATGACTGGTGATGAAGGATGCTGTTTTTCTTTGCAAACGATGCTTCCTTGTGAGATGAGCATTTAGAGCAGAGCGAGTTCTCAGCGAGACTGTGTGGTCAGTAAGCACGTTCCCTGTCTCTGACTGTAAAACAACCATCAGGTTTAGGAAGGAAGACTCGGCATTTATTTCTATTTCACATAAAGTACTTGATGCTGAACGATGACAAATACAGCCTGCCTTTAAATTCCATGTTTAAACCTGAATCCCACATGAGTGCACAGTCGTTGCAGATTATGGGAATGAAGTTTCCTTCACTTTCCCAAAGAGGTGAAAGTCAGAACCTTAGAGAATGTCCATTTTACTAGGTCTCTGGAAAACCCAGTTACAAAGATGAAATTGCAATGTTTTTGTTGTTGTTGTTAAATACTGTGGAGTTGGTTCTGACTCATAGTGACCCTGCACAGGGTTCCCGAGACTGTAAATCTTTATGGGAGCAGAAAGCCTCATCTTTCTCTGGCGGAGTGGCTGGTAGGTTCGAACTACTGACCTTGAGGTTACCAGACCGATTCGTAACCACATTTATATTCATCCATACTCCATTTTTACATATATGCTTCCAAATACTGAGGTTTCTTGTACACTACATAAAAGAAGTAACTAAGTTATAAAAATAATATAAATTTCCACTTAATCCATGAGCAAAAGATGAATTCCTCCAAAGGAGATAACATTGAATTTTGTTTGAGGTAGGCCCAATTTCTCTTACGAAGAGCGGTGCCAACTTTCTAGACAATGAAGACTTCCGGTTTGGCTGTTTTTTAGTTAACACATAATTATTCTGGGGCCCTGAGGTAGAGTATGGCAACTTTCCTCCAAACCTTTCAGGAAAAGACATCAGATTTCTTTGTTATCCCTCCCTTCCACCCACCGATACAGAGAGAAGAGTTCTTGTCTGATGATTAAGAATGTCTTTTCAAAAAAGTCTTCATTTTGGCATTTTCTTGACAACCAATGATACCGTAATGCAGAGAGAGAGACAGAGAATTTTAGAGCTCATATTTTATTTTTTTCTCTTAGTAAAATAAGTTGGCAACTGTTAGTAAATGCATCCATCTCACACTACTTCCGTTTTATTTAAGGAACCCTGATGGTGCAGAGGTTAAAGTACTTGGCTGCTAACTGAAAGGTCAGTGGTTTGAACTACCAGCCGCTCCATGGGAGAAAGAGGTGACAGTTTTCTGTAAAGATGACAGTCTCGGAAACCCTGCGCAGCGGTTCTGTTGTGTCTTGTCAGGTGGCTAGGAGTTGGAATCAACTCAGTTGTGGTGGGTCAGGTTAGGGTCCTTTTATCTGTTCAAATTTGTCCTCCATAAGTAGTTGGATCAGAATCCTCTGAAATGAAATGACTACAGCAGGAAAGAGGGGTTTTGTGTATAATAAATGCCCTGTAAGACGCAGCCCAGGTGTGGCACATGTTGCTTTCCTACATGTCTTAGTGCTGCCGTAACTAAAACATCCCAGGTCAGTGGCTTTAAAGACGAGAATTTATGTTGTTACAGTTCAGGAGGCCAGGAGTCTGCCTCAGGGGCCAGCTTCAGCGGGAGGACTTTTTTGGTCAGTTTCAGCCTCTGGTAGCAGCTAGAAGCCCTGTGTTCCTTGACTAGTCGCCCTTGGTGGTCCCTGATTAGTAGCCCTCGGTGGTCCTTGACTAATACCCCTCGGTGGTCCCTGACTAGTACCCCTCGGTGGTCCCTGACTAGTACCCCTCGGTGGTCCCTGACTAGTACCCCTCAGTGGTCCCTGATTAGTAGCCCTCGGTGGTCCCTGACTAGTAGTCCTCAGTAGTTGTTGACTAGTACCCCTTGGTGGTCCCTGACTAGTACCCCTTGGTGGTCCTTGATATTCCTTGGCATCCATCTTCTTTCTGTGTGTGTTTGTATCTAGTCTGCTCTTCTCATAACTTAGAAGCTATTGTTGTTGTTGTTAGGTGCCATCGAGTCGAAACCGACTCATAGCGACCCTATACACAGCAGAATGAAATGCTGCTCGATCCTGGGCCAACCTCATATTGTTGCCACACTCAAGCCCATTGATGTTGCCACTTTGCCAATCCATCTCACTGGGGGTCTTTCTCTTTTTCTCTGACCCTCCACCTTACCAAACATGAGATCCTTCTCCAGGGACTGGTCCCTCCTAACAATATGTCTGAAATGTGAGAGATGAAGTTTGGCCATCCTGGCCTCCAGGGGGCGCTCTAGCTGCCCTTCTTCCAACACAGATCTGTTGGCTCTGTGTTATTACACTCTAACAGAAGCTAATAGGAGGTCATAATTAGGACGTAATAACTTCTAAGCTATGACAAGAGCAGAGTAGAGGAGGGGGGAACCTTTTTTCTGTAAGGATTATTTGGATGTTTATAACACCATTCTCGGGCCATACAAAATTATCAATTTAAAAATCAGCTTGCTATATTTGGATAGCTGGAACTGTGGTTGCCTTGTCAGGGCCAGACAAAATGATTTTGTGGGCCTTATACGGCCCTCAGGCCCAACGTTTCCTACCCCTGTATTTGGTTTGTTGTTGTTAAATACCATTGAGTTGGTTTCAACTCTTAGCGACCCTGTGTAGGGTTTCCAAGGAGTGGCCTTGTGGTGCAAACCAACCTTTCAGTCAAGTGCTTTATCCCACACCACCACACTAGGGCTCCATATCATTTTACTCTGGCCTGCCTTTATTAACAAAACAAAAGAAATCCTGTTTCCAAATAAGATCACATTCACAGATATAAGAGCCAGGACTTGAATACATAGTTTGGAGGACGCAATTCTATCTGTAACCCTGGGGAGTTGATTCCCACTCATTACAACCCCATAAGACACAGCAGACCTGTCCCATAGAGTTTCCAAGACTGTAAATCTTTATGGGAGCAAGCAGCCTCATCTTTCTCCTGAGGAGTGGCTGGTTGGTTTGAACTGCCAACCTTGGAGTTAGCAGCCCAAGACCCAATCCACAGTGCCACCAGGACTCCACATGTAACATGAAATAGCTCTAATTTTACAAAAGAATCAAGTGAATTCTTATTAATTTTAGATACAGTTATGACATTGTCTTGGATACATCAGATGCTTTTCAGTCTGTAATAACTAAGGAGTGGTTTGATTATAAATTAGGCTCAGATGATTTGTTTTTAAGTTTTTAAAAGGTTTTAATACTTTAAAATTTGTTCATAATCAATCTCAGACTACAAATTCAACTACTTGAAATTCATGCCATGCAGTTTTATTTGCTTGTTTGATTTAGACTGGATACTTGCCAGGCAAGACTTTATAGACAGCTTACTTGTCTACTAACTTAAAAAGACAGTTTGCAGATGACTAAGTCCCTGTCTCATGTCTGTTTTTTTGGGGTCTTTTCCAGTTCATCCCAAGTAAAAGTTCTCTCTAGCCACGAATCCAAGTATCTGTCATTTTGTTGTTGTTATTTCCCTCGTCACAGTAAAATTAGCGCCATTGACATTTTCGCAAGAGTAAATCCCTGTCGCTGCTCACAGCCCCACCATATGGAAAAATTAAATGCACAGTTCCTTCCCAGGAAACACACCAGACCTCGCCTGAGCAGAGACCCACCTAGGCCTTGGAAAGAAGTCATTTGTTGGGGGAGAGGAGAGGAGGCGGGTGTGTGTGGTCACCCGTGAATTGACTTCATGCTGCCCCCACCCCGGCACACCCCGTGCACAGCTGGCTGGGGGGTGGAGACCATGACATCTCTGCTGGGGCCAGGAGTACTTTGGGGAATGCATTCTCATTTTGTTTACTTGGAGAGGGAGGGAATGGGAAAAGGTGTATTGTGGCTGTCACCTGCGGTATTTGCCCCAAATATGTGCATCATTTCATATGTGTATCATATGTGTATACACGAATACGGCAGCCTGGTGTGGCGCTGTAGGACCAGCACTGGGCTGAGAACTATAAGGTTGGCAGTTCAAACCTACCTCCTGCTCCTCAGAAACCCTGTAAAGGGTTGCTATGAGTCAAAACTGACACAGTGGCACTTAACAACAACAAATCCACTGTCGGTTTGTCCTACTGTGTTGGCTTGTAAGTTACTATAATGTTGGAAACTGTACCACTGACTGATATTCAACTGAGCTTCCAGACTAAGACAGACTAGGAAGAAGGCGAGGCCCTGAAAATCTTACAAAGAGCAGTGAAACATCATTGTCTGATATTGTTGTTGTTGTTAAGTGCTATCTCGTCGGTTCCAACTCATAGCAATCTCGTATAGGATTTTGGAGGAGCAGCTGGTGGGTTTGAACCACTGACCTTGTGTTAAAACCGACCTTGAGGCTGAGTGCTTAACCTGTGGCTCCACACCAGGACACCATTGTCTGTTATGCTGGTGGCTGTGTGCCGTGGAGTCAGTTCCGACTCATAGCGACCCTGTATAGGGTTTCCAAGGCTGTAAATCTTTACGGGAGCAGAAAGCCTCATCTTTCTCCAGCAGAAAATGAGCCCCTCAAGGTGCAAGACATTCAACTAGTAGAGTTGACCTTAATGACATGGATGGAGTACGGCTTTGGGAACCATCATTTGCTGATGGGGCACAACTCACAAATGAGAAGAAACCGCTGTAGACACCCATTAATAATTTGAGCCTGGAATGTACAAGTATGAATGTAGGAAAATTGGAAGTTATCAAATGTGAAATGAAGCGTGTATAGATCGAAATCCTAGGCAATAGTGAGCTGAAATGGACTGGTGTTGGCCATTTTGAATCCAACAATCATATGGTTGACTATTTAGGAATAACAAACCAATGAGGGAAAGCGTCACATTCATTGTCAAAAAAGAATATTTCAACATTTATCTTGAAATGCAATGCTGTCTGTGATAGGATAATGTCCATAGTCTTACAAGGGGCCCTGGTAACATAAGATTAAGAGCTGAGCGGCGACCCACAAAGTCAACAGTTCAACTCTGTCTATTGTCCTGCAGGAGAAAGATGAGGCTTTCTGCTCCTGTAAAGATTTATAGCGTTGGAAACCCTGTACAGGGTCGCTATGAGTCAGAAACAACTCGATGGCACTTAACAACCACATAGGGATATGATCCTCTCCCAGACAGCATTGTACTTCAGAATACCTGTTGAAATCCTCCATTGGACACCGATACCATTCCTGTTTGCATTGTTGTACCTGGCAGAGTAAACCATATGATTGTCCAATTCAAAATGGCCCATACCTGACCAGTTCAGCTGGCTGATGCCTAGAATATCAATCTTTATGTGTTCCATTTCATTTTTGATCATTTCTGGTTTTCCTAGATTCGTACTTTGGACAGTCCAGATTCCGATGATTAATGAATGTTTGCAGCTGTTGCTTCTTGTTTTCGGTTAGACCTTGTCATTATAGTCAGCTCTACTGTGAGGAAGCAGCTCTTCCCTAGTCATGGTATAAGTGCCTTCCAACCTGAGTGTTTCGTCTTCAGCCATTGTATCAGACAATGTTTCACTGCTATTCGTAAGGGTTTCAGTGACTAACCATTCAGAAGTGGTCCACCTCTCCTTCTTCCCCATCTGTCTTAGTCAGGAACCTTCACTGACACCTCCATAGGTGACTCAGCTGGTATTTGAAATACTGACATAGCTTCCAGCATCACAGCATCAACACATAACCCGCTACAGTGTGACAAGTTAACAGACACGTGGTGGGTGCACATAATGTTGTTGTTAAGCGCAGTCGAGTCAGTTCCGAATCATAGCGACCCTGTATAGATAGGGTTTCTGAGGAGCAGCTGGTGGGTTTGAACTGCTGACCTTGTGGTTCACAGTCCAGTGCTTATCCTTTGGCACCACAGTACATATAATACATGGAATCCTGGTGTAGCACTGTGTGGGTTAATGCTCTGGACTGCAAATTCAGTTGGCACTATTAAAGATTTGAGGTCTTTTGGTTTAGTTTTGAATTCTAGTGGTTACACTCTTCTGTAGCTTTTTGCTTCCAGCACAAAGCCGGCCAACCTTTTCACTTATGTTCCTCTGAGCTCTTCAGCAAGTCCTCCTGCCTTTCCTTAGATTTCTCTGCTTCCTGCACTCAGTCTTTCTCTTCCCTTCCAAGACCTGGACTATTAAAAAGTAATAAAAAGAAAACAGCAGGAGGTAATTCAGTCACTTTTTCCATGAAGTCTGTCAACTTTTTTAAGAGAAGATCCATTATCAGATTCTCTTAAGTCAACTCTGCAACTCCATGAAATACCTAAACTATTATCCGGTTAACCGGAATTTTCATGAGGGACCAAAGGAAACACCTTTTTAAGAGAGATGATTGATTACACGTGATATCTGGCTAATGAGTATTTTTATTAGAAGCATGAAGCGTAAATGACGCAGAACTATTTTAATATCCTTTCGTTTGCGCTGTTGTAGAATGTTTACCTAGGACAACATTCTTAGGTAAGCTGTCATAGCTTACCTGTCGAAGACACCCATTCGGATTGCATTATAAAAATACCAGAATGCTCCAGGCCACTGAGCCCAAAAGAACCCATTTCTTTGTATCTGACCTACTTGACCTGTCATCGCAGAATACAGTTAGCAATTCCAGAATGACTCCATTTCCTTGCTAGCATCTCAGATAGGGTGTTAATGGAAGGAAAAGGTAACAAGCAATTTATATATACAAATGGACCTTGAATTTTTTTTTTTTTTGTAACTTTCTAGGTAAACTAATTGCTTTGAAAGCCCTGGTATTCACATTCTTCTCTGCAGGGAGAATGCCCTGTCTGCTTTGAATTGCTCTGGTTTCATGCAAAAGAAACCAGATAGGAGAGTAATTACAGAAGCAAAAATATTAAAAATTTAAAAATAAACAGATCGAGATTCTAAATCAATTGATTTATTTTAAGAGTCCCAAGAACATTCTAATCATATGATGGAATCCTGGTGTGGTGCTGTGGGTTAATGCACTGGACTGCAAAGTCAACTGTTTGAACCGCAAGGTTGGTGGTTCAAGCTCACCAGCCGCTCCTTGGAAACACTACACAAAGTCACTATTTAACAGCACTTAACAAGAACGACAATAATATGATGGGTCCCCTAGCTATATCAGAAGGTTCACAAAGCACTGTGATAAACTATACATTCATTTCCAACCACCCGCATCTGCTCATCTGTATTGTGTGTGTGTGTGTGTGAAGGTTTACACGGCATTCAGCAACTTCTACACAAGTTGTTCACTGCCATCATTTCCTTCCTCATAGGATCTGAATGTTCTCATTGTCTCCATTCGTTCCAAGAGTTCCCTGCCCCTTACTGTCTCCTCTTTACTTCGAAATCGTCCTTGATACTTTGGGCTCATCATATAAGTGATTTTTTAAAAGGAGCACAGCGATACTCTTTATTTTGCTGGCAAATCTGTTATTTAGCTACAAAGCGACCCTAAGGATTAGTTTCCGGTCATGGTTTGAAAACTCTTTTAGGGTGATAGTCTCAGGGAACCTTCCAGATTCAGTCATCAGTAAGTCTGAATTTTTGCTTGTTTTAGGCTTTTTTTTTAAATGTTTATTTTTTTTTTAGGAATTTGAGAGTTGGTACCACCTCATCTTCCGTTCTGTCAAGGTTTGTCGTTTGCGGCATAATCAGCATGGTCAGTAGTGGCAGCTGGGCACCATCTAGGGCTTCTGATCTCAGGGTGGCCAAGGTCATGGTGATATACATTTTGTGTGTCCTGTAGACTAGTTTCTTCACTGAGTTTCTTCTTTCTCTTTTTCTCTGGACGCGTAGAAACCAACAAATGTATCTTACTTGTCAGTTTTTTAAGACCCCCGACACAACTCACCAAACATAACTTTATGAGCTATATTATGCCAATTGACTGAGATGTCCCACAACACTAGGCCCCTAATCTTGTAATCCCAGAAAACCAATCCTGCCAAATGTGTGGTTATGGCTAAGAGGTATGCATAACTCTGTTCCCTGTGGGCCTTATTGTATATAATAATGTATGTGCAAATAGTCACCAAGATGCACATACTTACTACATCTATATATACACATGTTGTTGTTGCTAAATTCCAACTCATAGCAACCCTGAATAGGATTTCCAAGGAGCAGCTGGTGGGTTTGAACAGCTGATCTTGCAGTTAGTAAGCCCAGTGCTCACCTTACAGCACCACATTAAAACTTCCTGTATACACATAGATATTCACGTAGACATACTTACATACATATATGACTATACACATACATATATGTTATTGTTAAGTGCCGTCAAATCAATTCGGACACATAGCAACCCTGTATAGGGTTTCCAAGGAGCAGCTGGTGAGCTTGAACCTCCAACCTTGCAGTTCAAACGACTTTGCAGTCTGACGCATTAACCCACAGCGCCACACCAATACCCACTCTTATATTTTTATTTGATTATTTTTGCTGTTGTTTCAAAATCATCTATGCCAGAGTAATTCCAACAGATGTTTGTTCTTGTGTACATTCGGTAATGACATTTCTTTTTCAAGCTGTGTACACTTTACCCTCATTCAGTGTTTACTTCCCCATTACCAAAACCAGTGTCTGCTATCTAGAGTGGGGGAGCACCATGACTCTGGGATAAACACTGGACTGCAAATCGCAAAGTTGGCAGTTCAAGGCAAAGATTTACAGCTTCAGAAACCCTATGAGTTGTCAGAACCGACTGGACAGAATTTAACAACAACAATCTAGAGAATGAATTCCCCTCCCGCGCCCCCATGCCTGGGAAATACGGATTGCCCTGTTCACGCCATTTCGTACGCATGAGAACATGCAATGTTTATTCATTTCTTTTGTGATTGATGGTCATCTGGATTCTTGATGTGTGTACTTCATTGGAGAAGGAGTTATGGTAGCGTAGTGGTTATGAATCGGGCTGCGACCCTCAAGGTCAGCAGTTTGAAACTCCCAGCTGTTCCGTGGGAGAAAGATGAAGCTTTCTGCTCCTGTAAAGATTTATAGCTGCGGAAATCCTGTGCAGGGTCGCTATGGGTCGGAACCGAGTCCACGGTATATAACCACCACCACTAACAATGGAGTTTACTCTGCCCAGGCTGTGTCTCAGTACAAGATAAGTCTCAGCTCATCCTGGACTGTTCTCACTGCCATCGATGGATTCCAACTCACAGTGACCCTATGGGACTGAGTCGAGCTGTCCCATCGGGTCTTTATAGGAGCGGACAGACTCGTCTTTCGCCTGTGGAATGGCTGGTGGGTTTGGGCCGCTAAGCCAACCTTGTGTTTAGCAGCTCAACACTTAATCCCATCTCCTGGTGAGACTCTAAATTACATTCCTGTGGCTAATGTTTCAAATGGGCTTTTTAAACCTCTAAGTACTAGGTTTTAGCCAGCTCACATGTAGTCTTTGATGGGGGAGATTTTAGAGCCATATACTAATTAAAGCCAAATTAGGTTGAGAATTTTGAGAAAAAGAATTTAGACTGCTAACATGATTTCCAAGGAGCTCTGGTAGCATAGTGGATACGAATTGGGCTGCGAACCACAAGGTCAGCA
>NW_006408523.1:5849066-5856711 GCF_000296735.1 Chrysochloris asiatica | reverse complement strand
TTCATCTTTCTCCCGTGGAACAGCTGGTAGTTTCGAACTGCTGACCTTGAGGTTCGCAGCCCGATTCGTAACCACTACGCTACCAGAGCTCCTTACAACTGTGTTTATCATGTGTTTTTTCTGTGACTAAAATAGAAAATCAGTACTACTAAGTGTTTTGTATGATCCGGCAGGAGAGGAGTTTCATGGGGTGGGGATGCTGCTATGAGTTACCGCACTGGGCGGCACCCACCCAAGTGACATCACCAAAGGCAGACCTATACCAGGGCAATGGGTCAGCAGTAAAGCTTCATGGTAGACTCTAGGGAATGTTAGAGAACATCTGCGGTACCTTTACAGACGGTCTCTCCTTCAGGATGCTGGGTGGGCAGGAAACTGGTTCAGCTAACACCGCACGTATTTCCAGAACATCCCCATTCTCTTATTCTTATTTCCTTTCAAAAATGCTCAACTTTTTTTCTTGCTCTATCTTTGAGCTCTGGTAGCGTAGTGGTTACGAATCGGGCTGCGAACCTTAAGGTCAGCGGTTCGAAACTACCAATCGCTCCGCGGGAGAAAGATGAGGCTTTCTACTCCCGTAAAGATTTACACCCTCGGAAACCCTGTACAGGGTTGCTATGGGTCGGAACCGACTCGATGGCACTTAACAACAACAACAACAATCTTTGACTCGAATACCTACCAGAACCCGCATATATATATATTTATACTGAAATGAGACCTAACACTCAGCTCTTCATCATAAGGGAAGCTCCCACAAACAGCTACATCCTGAGCCTTTTTCTTCATAGTTTTTCTCTTTTTCCATATCGAACCTGGGACTAGTTAAACAACATCTCCCCTAGAATGTTAACCACCAGTAGGTCTGTTTGGTCTGAATGCATGAAGCTTCTATGGTCAGCCAATTTATTGCTAATTGTAAAGTGTTTCCTCTTCGTTTCATTAAAGAAAAGGTAACAAGTAGCTCTTCATCCAGGCCAAGTGAAGGAGTGTACCCTAGGTTCCCATTTGGTGGCAAGCCCAGCTGGCCTTAGCGTTTCCTACGTTGTCTTCTGCTGTTGGAGGTTTAGCTGTGTAGACCCTCATGGGAAGCTATTGCAACAGAAAGATATGCCTGGATATTTGTTTTGACTCCACGTTTGAGGTCAAGGGTGTTATATTAAGAGCCAAATTCTGGCATGTTCTATAAACCCCATCTTTGTCATGGCAGGTGGCTGTTTCTTGTAAGAAAAAATGGGAAGAAACTGCTAACCACTAGGCACTCTGATCACAGTACAAAGGAAACAACAGAACAAACACTGATGTTGAATGGATTCCAACTTATAGCAAGCCGAGGGGACAGAGTAGAACTGCCCCATAGGGTTTCCACAGCTGTAAGTCTTTACAGAAGGAGACAGCCTCGTCTTTCTGCAGAGTAGCAGCTGGTGGGTTTGAACTGCTGACCCTTTGGTTTGCAGTCTAGTGTTTAACTACTACACCATTGGGCTCCTCTCATCACAGACGTGGTGGTGGTGGTTAAGTGCTATGGACTCAGAGTGACTCAGAATAGTCTTTATGGGAGCAGACAGCCTCATCTTTCTCCCAAGGAGAGGCTGGTAGATTCGAACTGCTGATCTCTAGGTTAGCAGCCCAAGTCATAACCTACTACACTACCAGGGTTCCATCATCACAGTTGTTGTTGTGAAGTGCCATCGATTTCGTTCCGACTCATAGCAACTCTGTATAGGGTTTTCGAGGAGCGGCTGGTGAGCTTGAATGCCCACCTTGCGGTTCAAACCGATCTTGTGTTCCAGCTCGTTAACCCTCAGTGCCTCACCAGGATTCCTCATCACAGCACTGGTCGGGAAATGTCCTTTGAGACCAGGGTTCAAAGCACCTTCTGGACCCTCATGTCCTGCTGGGAAGAATGTTAGAAACAGATCAGCAATATCTCTTACACCTCAGTCTTAGATCTGAATGGCTGGTGTTCAGCATGTGCTCTCCCCACACCTCAGCCCCTGAGCCATGTCTATTCATGGATTCTGGGAGGCTTCCCGGGCCTTCTGTGAACCTATGCCAGGTGCAAACTATGAGTTATTGTTGCTGTTGTTCAGTGTTGCTGAGTTGGTTCCAACTCATAGCGACTCTGTAAAGGCTTCAGAGGAGCAGCTGATGAGTTTGAACCACTGATCCTACAGTTCAAGCCCAGTGCTTTATCCTACAGCACCTGTGGATGCTCCCTTGTAATCCCCAGCCTTGCTGTCTGACCAGAGGCATCCCATTGTGGCCCTACAAGCAAGCAAGCAGTCTTCAGAACTGTGTCAAGTTTTTATGCTCTGTCTTTCTATCTCTTCCTTGTGATACAGGGCCAAGCATACCTGCAAAAAAACCTTGCTGGAGGAGGTTCAGGAACTGGAGACCAAGTCCAGGGTGATGGGCAAAGCCATGCTGCGGGATAGTAATGGGAAGAGGTGAGGCAGCCCCCGCTCCGCAGAAGAGCACCAGTCTGCCCTGCCCCTCTCGACTCACCCATCCTTACTGCTCTCCTGGCTGACTTCATCTCAGCAGAATCCTGGACCACTCACTGCTATGCATTTTGGGGATTCTCTAGGAATGTGGTAACGTTGAAATTTAACTCTCACTCACTCAGTGACTTTTGGGGTCACTGAGCATGCCCCCAGGTAAGACTGGTTCTGAACATCTAGGAAGCCACCTATAGGTACAAAGTTAAAAAACAATAAGGTAGTAATGTTCAAGTGAAAGGAAGATTTCAGGTTTAATAGCATCATCCAAGAGACATTTGAAAACTAAACCTTTTGTGATACGGCGTCATTTGCATGCTGAATATGGCAAAGTCTTCATTCATCCTGGTGTGGCTCTGTAGGATCATCCCTGGACTGCAATCCATAAGGTTTAAGCTCACCAGCTGCTCTTTGGAAACCCTATATTGGGTGGCTATGAGTCAGGACTGACTTGGTGGTACTTAACAACAACCACAATTCATTCATCATGTTAATCTTGGTACAGTCCTCTTGGGGTTGTTGGTGATTCTCTAAGACTCAGTATATCAGTGATTCATAGTGACCCTATCTATGTACAGCAGAAGGAAACACTGCCCAGTCTTAGGCAATCATTTCTATGTTTGAGCCTACTGTTGAAGTCAGTATCAACCCATCTCCAGGAAGGTCTCCCTCTTTTCCAGCAACTGTTTACTAAGCATTTTGTCCTTCTCTAGGGACTGACTTTCCTGATACCAAGCCCAAAGTATGCGAGACAAAGTCTCACCACCTCACTTCTGAGGCGCATTCTGGCTGTACATCTGTTCATTCTTCTGCAAATCCATGGTGTATTTGATCTTCGTCACCAACACCATGACTCAAAATCAGTTCTTCTTTGGTCTTCCTTATTCATGGTTTAGCTTCACAGACATATCAGGTGACTGAAAAATACCATGGCTCAGGTCTGGCGCATTGTAGTCCTAAAAGAGACACTTTTGCTCTTGAATTCTGTGAAGAGGTCTTCGGCAGCAGATTTGCCCAAGGCCACTTGGTATATACCTGGTTTTTGGTTTGGTTTTGTTTAATGAATTGGGTTTTTGTTTTGTTTCGTTTTTCCTAATGGAGGTAAGAAAGCGTCGTGTGAACTACATAAGGTGGTTCCTGCTCCTCACTATTCCTCACAGAATGTCACCCTAAACTTTCTCAGCCTTTACACTGATAAACACGGCTTGTGGTTATCTTGTTGCATGTGTTAAAATGCTGATGTTAATCTTTGATTAAATTTGAACCCTACCAAAGGAAATTTGGACTTCTGTAGTTCCAGTTAGCAGCTCTGCACTGCGAACCACAAAGTCAGCAGTTCAAACACAACAGCTGCTCCTCAGAAACCCTATAAAGGGTCGCTGAGTCTGGACCAACTCGATGGCACTTAACAACAACAACAATGAGTATTTATTAATTATTTTTATTAATTAATTTATTAATTAATGTGCACTTTACCTATCCTAAATGTAGCTTGAACAACAGGATACATTTAGGATAGGTAAGATAAGCACTGGACTGCAAAGTCGGTTTGAGCTGTAAGTCGGCAGTTCAAATTCACCACCTGCTCCTCAGAAGCCCTGTGCAGAGTCACTATGAGTCAGAACTAAGTCCACGGCACTTAACAACAATGACAGTGTTATGGAGTCCTGGTTTGGCCCTGTAGGATAAGCACTGGACCGCAAGTTTGGTTTGAGCTGCAAGTCGGTGGTTCAGATTCACCAACCGCTCCTTGGAAACCCTCTACAAGGTCACTATGAGTCAGAATGAACTTGACAGCATTTAACAACAACAACAAAGGAAATTTGCCTGGTCCTGAAGACAATCCACAGTGTAATACAAAGCCAGGGCTACCTTTGAAATAGAGGTGGCTGGTCCTCATGGTACAGTGGGTTAAAGTATTGGGCTGCTAACCACAAGGTCAGTGGTTCAAACCCAGCAGGTGCTCCTCGGGAGGAAGATGAGGTAGTTTGCTCACATAAAGATTTACAGCCTCAGGAATCCTGTATAGGGTCGCTGTGAGTCTGAACCAACTCCATGGCACTCCACCACCACCAAATTCCTTGAGACAGGAAGAGGAAAAAAAATACATTCTGAGACTCCAAAATTTATCTTGAACAACAGGAAATACTGGGGAAATCCTTGCCAACTGAAATGAATGAGTGTTTAAAACTCTACATTAAAGTATGTATCCGTTTTAATTACTGCTTATGTTTAATAAGTGCAATCAGTTTTACCATATTTGAAAACAGCTTACCATATTTGAAAAGAATTCTCAAACACACACAGCGATTGCTACAAGGGTATAGTGCTTGGTAAGTAGAAAGAGAATTTCAGAGCAGCATTCCAAACCTCAGTTCAGATGTTTTACAGGAAACAATACCTATCATGTGATCTAAGAATACATTTAATATATTTTAATCTGTTGGATGTAGGATCATGCTTTGGCCAGTGAAGTTCTTCAAGTAGCCGGGGTTACAGGCTAGGTAAAGTGAAGAACATCCCAATTCTAGAGACCCTCTAACTGGAGATCAAAAAAGCCTTCCTGCCAGAATAGAGACTGAATTGAAAACAAGGCTTTGAAGGTGTGAAGGACTTGAGTAGACAGAAAGAATGAGGTTCAGGCGGTGTCTGAGGGGGCTTTCCATTCAATTTTTCCACGAACTTTTTGAAGCCCTCTCATATACAAAAGTGCACTCATTTCACAGACTCCGGAGCTGGAGGTCATAGCCATTGTTGATTGTGTGACCTTAAGCAAGAGATTGACTACTTCAGGGATTAGCCCTTCACTTGTTACAACCTGCTGTTGCCATTGTTATTTGCCAACCAGTCTGCCCGCCCCCCCTCAAGCCGCAGGTGTCTAGCCTAACAAACATTGCCTGATGCAGCACTGTCTTCAGGATTATTGGTCATTGGTATGCGAAAGTCCATAGGAGTGTCTTGAGACCTGAGGGGGAGGGGGTCTCATTTTACAACACTGCATCCACAATATTCTCCTGTGAGCAGAGTCTTCATTGGCAGATCTGGGGAAGCACATCACCAAGTTTGCCTTGTCTGGAACTTGTCCACCATGGGTGACAAGTGGCATCGCTTCTGGCATCAGAGCAACATGCAAACCGTCACAGTCTGACAAACTGACAAACATGTGGTAGTAGGTGAAACCCAAACCCATGCCATCAAGTTGATTCTGAGTCACAGCCACCCTTAGGATGATCATTCCGGGAGCAGGTTGCCTCTTGTTCCTTCCACGGAGCAGCTGGTGGATCCGAACTGCCAGCCTTGCGGTTAGCAGCCCAGTGAATTTCCCACCAGGACTCCTTAGTGATGGTGGAAAACCATTCATTCTGTATCACTCCTTAGAATCCATGTAAATATCTGTACACCAGAGCAGACTGTCCCGCCCACCAGAGGAACGCCAGCATCAGCTGGTGATCTTCCTTTGATGGGACAGCCAGGGCATTTACGAATAAGAACATCGTGGGTCATAGCCTGGAAACAGAGCTTTCTTTCACTTGTTGATAAAAAGATTATTAAAACACAAATTCCTGTCTGTTGTTTATAATCACTTTTGAATGTGTAAATGGATACCAGAAGACAATTTGAGTGTAAGTCTGGTTTCCTACCTCCCACAATGTAAAATCTGTTTTCCGGCCACTGTGGGAATTTCACAACTTGGTATTTGCTGCCGTTGTGTGTGTACCATGTGTGACTGCTGACTCTCGGATTCATTCCCTCTCTGTTCTCAGGATATTTCTTCACTCCTGAATTCAAAGACAGAAGATAGTTCGGGGAGTCCATATCTCCCCTGTCCTCCTCAGCAACAACCTTCCCTTCCCCTTTGCTTTTCTCCCTCGTAATTGCTCCCAGGTTTTCTGGGTGGTCCATCTGCCAACAAGATAAAGGCAGCTGCTCTCTGGTCAGAGAGGACTGAGCCCCGCTGGGCCTCCTGGGAGCTACTCACAATTGTTCTTTTGTCACCTTTGTTTGCTTCTTTCCCACCTGCCTGAATTCCTGTGCCTCTGAGGCCGGAGGAGAGGGCTCTGTCCTTCCTTCTAGGAGTCCTGGTGGTGCTGCTAACTGAAAGGTCGGCAGTTCAAATCCACCATCCACTCCGCAGGAGAAAGCTGAGGCAGTCTGTTCCCAGAAAGATTTATAGTTCGATTGTGTCCTACAGGGTCTCTTATGAGTCAAAATTGACCCGATGGCAGTGGGTCTGGTTTTGGGTTTGGGGGCCTTCCTTCTAAAGACTGTACTGACTCCCTCTTTGAGAAATCTGAGTGTTTTTGCCTTTTCTATCTTCCTCATTTCCCACAGCCATACCTCACAAGGACCCCAGTTTACTCAGTGATTCTTTCTAGCTGTTTATCCAGCACCTAGTCCAAGCTCTATGAATATTTGTTGACTGATCAGAGAATGTGAAAGCCCAGTGGAGGTGGCTGAGTGGAAAGGGAGGTGGGCTGCGTAATCAATCACGGTCTCGATGCATCATCAGTGTCCTTGCAGACCTCTGGTGTCCAGGGGGTCAGCTCCAGGGCAGTGTCCACAGACAGATGTGGAGAGGTATAGTCACTCATGTGCCTTCAGGGCAGTTTGTCTCTGGGTTTAGTCTCCATAAGGGCATACTAGGCTCCTGGTGTGGCCCTGCCGCATCAGCACTGGACCGTGAACCATATGGTCAGCAGTTCACACTATGATAGAACACTGCTTTGAAAATGGCTATTTTACTTATCAGGTCGTTGGATCTGCAGGCTAAGCTAAGCGTATTGGGGTAACAATAATAGCCGTTGTTGTTGTTGTTAGATGCCATTGAGTTGGTAACGACCCATAGTGGTCTTATGCTCAACAGAACAAAGCACTGCCCGTCCTGCACCATCCTCACAGTTGCTGTTACATTTAAGTCTATGTTGCTGCCACTGAGCCAATCCATCTCGTTGGGGGACTTCCTCTTTTTCAGTGACCGTCCACTTTACCAAGTAGGATGTCCTTCTGCAGGAACTGGTTCCTCCTGATAATATGTCTAAAGTATGAGAGACAAAGTCTGGCCATCCTGGCTTCTCAGGAGCACTCTGGCTGCACTTCTTACAACACAGATTGGTTTGTTCTGGCAGCCCATGGTACTTTCAATA
>NW_006408523.1:5847029-5848966 GCF_000296735.1 Chrysochloris asiatica | reverse complement strand
ATGTTTGTTCTTGTGTACATTCGGTAATGACATTTCTTTTTCAAGCTGTGTACACTTTACCCTCATTCAGTGTTTACTTCCCCATTACCAAAACCAGTGTCTGCTATCTAGAGTGGGGGAGCACCATGACTCTGGGATAAACACTGGACTGCAAATCGCAAAGTTGGCAGTTCAAGGCAAAGATTTACAGCTTCAGAAACCCTATGAGTTGTCAGAACCGACTGGACAGAATTTAACAACAACAATCTAGAGAATGAATTCCCCTCCCGCGCCCCCATGCCTGGGAAATACGGATTGCCCTGTTCACGCCATTTCGTACGCATGAGAACATGCAATGTTTATTCATTTCTTTTGTGATTGATGGTCATCTGGATTCTTGATGTGTGTACTTCATTGGAGAAGGAGTTATGGTAGCGTAGTAGTTACGAATCGGCCTGCGACCCTCAAGGTCAGCAGTTTGAAACTCCCAGCTGTTCCGTGGGAGAAAGATGAAGCTTTCTGCTCCCGTAAAGATTTATAGCTGCGGAAATCCTGTGCAGGGTCGCTATGGGTCGGAACCGAGTCCACGGTATATAACCACCACCACTAACAATGGAGTTTACTCTGCCCAGGCTGTGTCTCAGTACAAGATAAGTCTCAGCTCATCCTGGACTGTTCTCACTGCCATCGATGGATTCCAACTCACAGTGACCCTATGGGACTGAGTCGAGCTGTCCCATCGGGTCTTTATAGGAGCGGACAGACTCGTCTTTCGCCTGTGGAATGGCTGGTGGGTTTGGGCCGCTAAGCCAACCTTGTGTTTAGCAGCTCAACACTTAATCCCATCTCCTGGTGAGACTCTAAATTACATTCCTGTGGCTAATGTTTCAAATGGGCTTTTTAAACCTCTAAGTACTAGGTTTTAGCCAGCTCACATGTAGTCTTTGATGGGGGAGATTTTAGAGCCATATACTAATTAAAGCCAAATTAGGTTGAGAATTTTGAGAAAAAGAATTTAGACTGCTAACATGATTTCCAAGGAGCTCTGGTAGCATAGTGGATACGAATTGGGCTGCGAACCACAAGGTCAGCAGTTCAAAACTACCAGCCGTTCCGCAGGAGAAAGATGAGGCTTTCTGCTCCAGTAAAGGTTTACAGCCTCAGAAACCCTATACAGGGTCGCTATGGGTCGGAACCGACTCCATGGTACTGAAGCACCACAACAACTATCAGCATTCATGGAAACATCAGTCAGTAAATCAGATGACATATTACCTTAGGTAGATCTCCTTCACAAGACCTTTTTAAAGTGTTCAAGAGCAAAGATGTCAGTTTGAGACCTAAGGTGCACCTTGGTATTTTCAGTTACCTCATATGCCTGTGAAAGTTGTGCAATGAATAAGGAAGACTGAGGTAGAATTGACGCATTTGAGTTATGATGTTGGAGGAAAATATTAGAAGTACCAAGGACTGCCAAAAGAACAAACAAATCTGTCTTGGAAGAAGTACAGCCAGAGTGCTCCTTAGAAGCCAGGATTGTAAGACTCTGTCATATTTCAGACATATTGTCAGGAGGGACTGGTCCCTAGAGAAGGACATCATGCTTGGTAAAGTGGAGGGTCAGCCACGAAGAGGAAGACCCCACCCCCATCGAGATGAATTGGCACAGTGGTAGCAACAGTAGGCTTGAGCTTACCAACAGTTGTGAGGAGGGAACAGGAACAGGACCAGGCAGTGCTTTGTTCTGTTGTCCTTGAAGTCACTGTGAGTTAGAACCAACTCAACAGCGCCTAAGCAAAGCAACAACAAACCTGTATCATAACTTTTTGAAAACAGTGTAATAATACAAGGAAAGAAAGCGAACCATCAAAGAAGACTTCCACTCAGTTACTGATAATGTTGTAACTAATAATGTAGCGTAGTGGTTACAAATCGGGCTGTGAACCTCAAGGTCAGCA
>NW_006408523.1:5829301-5837794 GCF_000296735.1 Chrysochloris asiatica | reverse complement strand
GCACCTTAGTCCTCAAGCTGACATCTTTGTGCTTGAACACTTTAAAGACGTCTGAATAAGCGATATTCCCTGTTGACTTCTATGATGATGTTGCCTTTAAATATTTTGCCATATTGGCCAAACAAAATACACTGAGTGGTTATAGTTATTTTCAAATAAGGGAAAAGTCTAGTACCTTTAGGTATGGAACCATTTTTTATTATCAAATCTTGTCAAAATAAAAAGTATTCAACATTGAATACCAAAACCCCATAGAATTGAAGAAGGGGGGGCACGCGTGATGTTAACATTATCCTACCTGTGCTCAGAGGTGCCAGTCAGGAGACAGTCTTCCCAACAGCCTGGGGTCATCTTGTTCCCTCTGCCTTCCTGCTCAGCCCCTCAGGCATCCTCCCGACCTCTGCCCACCTGAGGGGATGGGGGTTCAGTCCTGAGAGGCTTCCTCGTTGATGGCTCCCATTCATGATGACCCCACGTGTGCAGAGGACAACTGCTCCATGAGACTTTCAAGGCTGTGACCTTTGAGAAGCACAATGTCTTTGTTTTTCTGAAGTGCCTCTGGGTGGCCTCGAACCTCCAACATTTGGGCTCCTAGTTGAATACCATCCACTGGTACTTGCCACCTATGAAAGTATCCCTTCACCCTGTGGCACATCTCAAAAACAAATGGTTAAATGGAGGAATTCCTTTATCCAGTGTTTTGGTAATAGTTGGTTTTCATCTTTATTCCTAAAATGTAATTCACGCAAAATCTTTTCTGGTGGAAGAAACAACTGCCAATGACCAATTACTTTACAAACATAATTTGAGTAAATGCTGAAAATGTCACGTAAGATGACCCAAACCTGCTAAGGTTTCAGTAACTGTAAATCTTGACCAGAGCAGACAGCCTCATCTTTCTCCGTTGGAACAGCTGATGGATTTGAACCACTGACCTTGCAACCCAATGCTTACCTTAACTTGCTGCCGCACCATCAGAGCTCCTGGTATAAGATGACAGAACTACTTTTTTTCCCTTTTATCCCGCCCTCTTCATTTGGCATGAAGGATGTACTGTAGTATTTTCGGGTTTAGAGCAAGCATGTGAAAAGGTTAACATTTGATGAGAAGGTCTAGGTTTGAGTTGTACTTAGTTTGAATGAATAATAAGGAAACACTGACTTTTCTTCCAAATCTTCCTTCTCTCTGCTCACCCTCAGCTGATGGGAGTGAGGGCAGGGTGGGTCCTGGGTGAATTTTCTCCAGTTTCAATGTCAAGAAAAGGTGGGGACTGCCCTCGCCTGTCGCCAGCAAGGCTGTGGGATTTTCTTTCACTTAAGTACTTTCCCCCAAGTATTACTTCTCTGTGTCTTTGATAAAAGTCGTCATGAGATTGGATCGTCTTATCTCCCCTTTGGAACACTGGTGCCTGGCTGAAGCTGGCTGGCAGACAGACAGCCGGCCAGCCCCTGGGGACATAGGAGGGGGTCTGATTCAGTTCTGCTTGCACACAGCAGCCTTACATTCCGCAGGCTTCTGACTCCAGCCTTAGAGGACCCTGTTCTGGAAATCCTAATTAAGAATTATCTGCCAAGAATATGAGATGGAGCCAAAAGCCCAGCAAGATTCTCCCAGGAACCCAAAATTATCCACCACAACTCTTGGCAGCATTCTGCCCCTATTTTCTTTAAAACCCCAAACCCAAAATCGCAGACCTCTGTCAGTAAGTCAGTTCTGACCCTTTGTGACCCGACAGGGCAGAGTAGAACTGCCCCCATGGGGTTTCCAATGCTGTAAATCTTTACTGAAGCAGACTACCACATAGTTCCCTCGTGGAGCAGCTGGTGGGTTTGAACCACTGATGTGTGGTTAGTAACCCATGATCTAACCCACAACATCACCAGGACTCCTTTAAGACTAACTATATTAAAAACAAAAACGCAACTGAAGAAAAAAAAAGATCCTCAGTTTCTTGAGTCTTTCAGCACAAATCCTTTGAGCTTTAAAACCAGGCCTGAAACTCGATTTACTTGTGTTACACTGCTGTCATCAAAACCTGTACCACTGCAGAGTCAAAGGTAAGCACAAAAGGCACTTAAAATATGAGACACACTGAGTTTACTGCGTGTCAACTTTCCATTGACTTTCCATATTACTTTCTACTTTCTATCATTTCAGGAAAACGATTGTCTATTGGGAAAGTGTGTGTCTCTGCCTTCCTTTTGTTATCCTTCCCCCCACACACACGCACATCTTCCCACACTTTCTCCTAATGGGTCTGTGAGTGCTTTCTTAGCTTTGTTGTTGTTGTTAAGTGCCTTCAAAGTGGGTTCCGACATAGCAACCCTGTATAGGGTTCCCCAGGAGTGACTGGTGAGCTTGAACCACCAACCTTGAGGTTCAAAACCCACCTTGCAGTCCAGTTCATTAGCCCGCAGTGCCGCACCAGGACTCCTTTCTGAGCTGACAGGAAATGATGTCATCTCCGGGCCAGGTGCCAGGGTCTGCTCCCTCACCTGACTAAGAGTCCCCTCACTCCCAGCTGCTTTGCTGCAGTCTTTATGCAGTGGGACTGTGGGGACGAGGGCTGCTCCTCACTGGCTGTGTGGGTTTGAAAGGATGATAAGCCTTCTCTGAACTAGCAACTTCTCATCATAATTTGCTTTGAGGTTTAAATGAACTGTTGTTGTTAAGTGCCACTGAGTCAGTTCTAACTCACAGTGAACCGGTATAAGGTTTCCAAGGAGCAGCTGGTGGGTTTGAACTGCCAACCTTGTGGTTAGCAGTCCAGTGCTTATCCTACAGCACCACACCAGAACTTCTTAAATGAAATGCTAAGTGCTGTCAGGTCGGTGCCCACTCATAGTGACCCTGTTCAGGGTTTCTGAGGAGTAGCTAGTGCGTTTGAACCACTGACCTTTACAGTTCTAATTGACCTTGTGATCCATTGCTTATCCTACAGCGCCATACCAGGACTCCCTTAAGTGAAATGTTGTTGTCGTTGTTGTTAAGTGCCGTCGAGTAAGTTCTGACCCACAGAGACCTTGAAGAGGGTTTCCGAGGAGCAGCTGGTGAGCATGAACCAACAACCTTGCTGTTCAAACCGACTGTGCAGTTCAGCACATTAACCTGCAGAGCCACAGAACACATAAGCATGACTGGAAAATTGGAGGAGCCATTAAATTTCACTGAGCCTTTTAACATGTGGATTAGCCTTCTCCCCCTGCCCCAGGAACTCAGCTGATCTCTGAGAGAAGTTGTGAGCATACCAGTTTCTCTAGTTGGCTTTATCTGGGTACAGATCCAGGGTCCCCTAGTCTTGGGGAAAAGACAGAGACCCACCGGAGCCCCAAGTACATCAGGGTAGACTTGGCCAAGTCAGATATGGGTTGGAATGGCAGGGAACTGGGTCTTTTGATCAAAATCCTGAGTTTCCCACATCAGCCTCTGACTTACTACTTCACCATCTCCTCCTTTGAAAGGTGAATGTGTCTCCTGCCCAGACCTCTCTCCCAAATTCTAGGCTTTCCTGCTGTACCACCCTGCCTGGGTGTCTGTCTTCAATGCAGGTTATCCAAACCCACACCTCACCTTCTCCCCTCAGAATCAGCCGGGTTCTCTGCTCTCATGAACGGCATCATTGTTCCCAATCATTGAGTCTCACTCTTGGTGCCATCTTTGTTCCTACTCTGTCTTCCCATCCAGCTGGCTGCCAGGTCTCCAGAGTGTTCCTGTAAATGGACCCACATCTCAATTTCCTTTGCCCCTTACTCAGACCATGGAGCTCATCTGTCCCCATCTGTGGTGCATCGGACCTCTTCCCTCCACCTTCCAGCCAGCTCTAAACATGTATGCCTCCAGGGCCCAGCCAGGCCCCTTTCTGGGCTAACATCTTTGATGGTTCCCCTTGAGCTACGGAATTAAGTATACAGCTCAGTCTTCCTTCCTCGTTGTGCTGCATTTTTCTGGTGGTCTTTGTGCTTGTGTGAACCTCATCTTCCTGTCTGTTCTTACCGCACCAAACTGCCCCTCACCACACCTGGCCACGCTCATCTCTGGCTTAATGCGGTGCTGTGGCCTTTTCTGTCAGCTGCTGGTAGACACTTGGGTCCCTAGGTCAAGCACCAGGTGGTCAGGACCAAGGAGATGGACCCTTGTCCTGGAGGGCATGCAGCCCTCCTGAACAACTCCAGAGACTGCGTCCCGACACACTCTCCCATCATGCTCAGCTGCCTGTGGGATTTTTCCTCACAATGATAAAGTAAAGGATCTGTAGTGGTGTTGTGGGTTAAGTGTTCAGCTGCTAACTTCAAGGTAGGCAGTTTGAATCCACCAGTTGCTCCTAGGGAGAAAGCTGAAGCTATCTGCTTCCATAAAGAAACCCTGGGGCGGCGGCGGGGGATTTCTGATGAGTCAGATCGACTCTATGGCAGTGAGTTTAATGATAAAGTAGCCCTGGTGGTACACGAGTTAAAGCACTCAGCTGTTAACTCTAAGGTCGTTAGTTCTAACCCACCAGCCACTTCCTGAGTAAAAGATAATGGAAGTCTGTTTTTGTAAAATTGCTGTTGTTTTGAAGTGCCATCGAGTCAGTTCCGACCCACAGCGACCCTGCATAGGGTTCCTGAGGAGCAGCTAGTGAGCTTGAACCACCAACCTTGTGGTTCAAACCAACTGTGCAGTCCAGTGCAGGAACCCTCAGCGCCACCCCAGACTTGGAAACCTTCAGGGTAGGACTATTCTGTTCCATAGGATCTCAGTGAGTTGTAATAGACTGGACAGAAATGGGCTTGGTTTTGTTTGACAATGAAGTCAAGTTGACCTGGTGGTGCAACAGTTCAGCGCTCTGCTCCTAATCAAAACTATGGCAGTTCAAACCTACGCAACAGCTCCCAGGAAGAAACACCTGATGATCTGCTCCCTTAAAGATTTGTGGTTGCTTAGTGCCATCAAGTCAGTTCTGACTCGTAACAACCCTGTGTAGGGTTTCCAAGGAGCGGCTAGTGGGTTTGAACCAGCGACCCTGTGGTTAGCAGTCCAGTACTTCTCCTATGGCGTCATACCAGCCTAGAATATCCTATGGGGCAGGTTGACTCTGTCTCATGTGGTCTGGAGTCGGAATTAACTCGACCGCATACGATAACAATATCATGTCAGCCCAAACAATTTCTCATTTTCAATGTTTTTTTAAAATTATTTTTATGAAAATATCCAAGCATGCACGATAGTGGAGACACAATACAATAAACATCTGTTACTGTGATTTTGCCACAATGGCTTCACCTTTCCCTTGTCTTTCCTTTGCCAAACCATTTACCATAAATCCCAGACATCATAGCCTAAACCCTTACAGACTTTCATAAGTATCTCTAGTTATTATATATTATAGTGTGTGTGTTTTAATGCATAAAAGTTACATTTGTTAAAATATGTTTTCACACTAGGGGAGCCCTAGTGTGGCACTGTAGGATCAGCACTGGACTGGGTTGGTGGTTCAAACCCTCCCCGCTGCTCCTTAGAAACCCTATACAAGGTTGCTGAGTCAGAACCAATGTGACAGAATTAACAACCACAGCATAGTAACTAGAATGCTTATTAATTAATAATTAATAAAATTAACACTTGCTGCTAGCTGTCTGTCTCATACTGCTAACTGCTGTTGTTCGGCTTTGACTCATGGCAGCCCATGCAAAACAGAATGCCATCCCCACGGTCAGTTGTAGATCTCACCGTTGTAACCCATACGATTTTCACTGACTGATTTTTAGGCGTGGATTGCCCAGCCTTTCTTCCTAGTCTGCCTTAGTCCAGAGGCTCCACTGAAACTTCTTCAGCATCATAGCAGCAGCACATCTCCACTGACAGAGAGGAGCGAACCAGGATCACACTGGATCTCCTCCAACAATGGTGTTGGTGGTGGTTCCGACTCATAGCGTCCCTGTACAGGATTTCTGAAAAGCAGCTGGTGGGTTTGAACCACCAACCTTGCAGTTAGCTTGTGGCTAGCAGTCCAGTGCTTATCCTACAGCACTCCTTAATCAACACACAGGAGTTCACAAAAGTTGTGAACTGATTCGATGGGGATCAGAGAAGAGTTGAGTCCCCTACCAGAATCACCAGCTTCGTTCAGTGTGGAATCTTGGGCACAGCTTGAAGCCCCCACATCTTTTTGCTTAGACAGTGGGGAAGGTTCTGAGAAGAGCAACAGGAGAGCCAACACTCCCAAGAAGGTAAGTTAAACCTCCTAGTCTGGCCCAGCACCGGTGGGGGAATGTGGACTAGAACAAAAGGAGTAAACAGTCTAGGGAATTGATTGGATTCCCCGAAGGGGGATTTCTAGTGACTGTTTGCATCCTGAGGTGCAGGAAGGAGAGGATGAAGAAAGTAAACTCTTAAGGAAGAAAAGACCCTAATTAGCATTTCACTAATGCCTAAGCTCCCTGTGTCCACACAAAAATAATTGATTTTCTGTTGTTTTATAGATGTCAAAAACCAAGTCTTTTTTGTTACTTTGTTGGATTTGTTTTTTGTTTTTGTTTTTGTTTTTGCTATGGATGGATGCTTAATAATTTAAAAACAAAAAAACTTAGATAAAGTTCCCTTTGCCACTTACTATAAATGTGAGAAAAGGACTTCTTATTTACTGCTAGCTGTATTATAAACCTAAGCAGGAGCTTAGTTACTACTTAACAACATCCTTATGGTTGTTGTTGTTGCGAAGTACCATCAAGTCAGTTCCAACTCATACCGACCCTGTGTGGGGTTTCTGGGAAGCAGCCAGTGGGTTTGAGCTGCCAACCTTGTGGCTAGCAGTCCAGTGCTGACCCTGTAACACCACACCAGGACTTCATGAAATGCCTAGAGAGTCTCTTCTTCAAAAAGAGAGGTGACAAAGCTAGTGTAGAGTAGAGAGGGCGCCAGTTGATGGTACCCTTGGGAGATGTCCCCCAGGACATTTCTTCCAGTTGCTCTAGGATCTCTACACTGGAGAGCAAGTTTGAGTCTTTCCTGACATCCACTTTGGTCTTTCCTTTCCTGTATTTCTAATGACCTTTTTCTTTCTTCCTGTATGATATTCTTGATGTCACCCTACAACTCCTCTGGTCTTCAGCCATTAGTGTCTAATGCATCAAATCTCTTTTTGAGATGGGCTCTAAATCCATGTGGGATGTGTTCAAGGTCATATTTTGGGTCTTGTGGACTTGTTTTCATTTTCTTCGGTTTCAACCTGAACTTGCATATGAGCAATGAATGTTCTGTTCCATAGTCTGCCCCTGGCCTTGTTTTGACTGCGAATATTAAGCTTTTTCACCATCTCTTCTCACAGATGTAGTCACTTTGATTCCTATGTATTCAGTCTGGTGAGGTTCATGAATATAATCACGTTTATGGTGTTTAAAAAGATATTTATTGTGAATAATAAGTCATTGATCTTGGAAAATTCTATCATGCAATTTCCAGCATGATTTCTATCACCAAGCCCTTATTTTACAAACACTGATCCTTTTTCTTTGTGTCCAACCTTTGCATTCCAATCACCAGTAATCATCAATACATCTTGATCAACTTCACACTGAAAAAGTTGGTAGAATTCTTCCATTTCATTCTCACTGACTTTTGTGGTTGGTGCATAAATTTGAGTAATAGTAGTATAAACTGGTCATCCTTGTTGTTGTTGTTGTTGTTAAGTGCCGTCGAGTCGGTTCCGACCCATAGCGACCCTGTACAGGGTTTCTGAGGGTGTAAATCCTTATGGGAGTAGAAACCTTCATCTTTCTCCCGCGGAGCGGCTGGTAGTTTCGAACTGCTGACCTTAGGTTCGCAGCCCTATTCGTAACCACTACGCTACCAGAGCTACTATCCTGTCACAGACAGTACTTCAAGATGGATCTTGACCCCTAGAAACCGCCAAACTGATTTCCATCTCTGTCATGTCGTCACCTATACAACATTAGGCACCATTTGTGGAACCATTATGGGAGAATTCTCACCTTCCATGTGGGAGACTGGGTTTGGTTCCCAGCCATGCGCAGTACTGTCCATTTTAAAGTATCTAATTCAGTCTGTTTGAACCACAAAGTTGGCGGTTCAAGCTCACCAGCCACTCCTCGGAAATGGTATACAGGGTCGCTATGAGTCAGAACAACAGTTCAGTGGTCGGGGCCCTGGTAGCGTGGTGGATTACAAACTGGGGTGCTTACCACAGGTTGGCAGAAATGCAGAGGGAGGAAGATGAAGCTTTCTGTTCCCATAAAGATTTACAGCCTCAGAAACCCTAAACCGACTCCATGGCACACAACCACGTCAGTGGCATGTTCACAAGGCTGTGGTATTTTTAGTTTTTTAAGGCACTCCTGAACTGGTTTGGAGCAGCTACGCCATTTTTACATTCGCACTATCAACACACTCATTGTCTCCACATCCTTGCCTGTATCTGACATCGTCACTATATAATTTAAATTTAAATTTCACGATAGCTATGTAGTAATATTTCATTATGATCTTCCCTAGTGA
>NW_006408523.1:5820874-5827811 GCF_000296735.1 Chrysochloris asiatica | reverse complement strand
CTTCTTGAACCTGTAGATTTGTCTCTTGCCAAATTTGCTTCTTCTGAATTCCTTCAGGTTATATCTGTAGTCTTACAAGACCTTGAGGCTCTACTAATATATATATAGTTTTTTGTTTTTGTTTTTCCAATCTACTTTCTCTCTGTTGTTTTGATTGGGTCATTTCTATTTCTCTGTTTTCCAGTTCACCGATTCTTTCTCTGCTTCTTCCATTCTGCCTTTGAGCACATCCACTCAGGGTTTTATATCTGTTATAAAAATTATAAACCGCATTTCTTAGCTGAGGCTTCTATTTTTTGTTCACCTTTTTTCCAGTATGTTTGTGATTATTCACTGGAGCACTTTCATCATAGTTGCTTTAAAAGTTTTTTCAGGTAATTCTAACATTTCTGTCACCCTGATGTTGCAACCACTGATTGTCTTTTGTCATTCAGCTGTAGATCTCCATAGATACTTATGACAAGTAATTTTTTAATAAAACCTGGACATTTTAGGTGTTATGTCACAGGACTCTGGATCTATTTAAATCTTCTCATGTAACTGTAGCATTTCTTTCTGACACCTTTCTAGCAGGGATGGGGTGGGTACTGCCATATTACCGCCAAGTGGATGTGTTCTAGGTTCCCAACACCAGAATTGCCTTCTTTCTTCATTTCTGTCCAATCTGAAACCTTGTCATAGATGGAAGGAACAGTGTCTGTCCTATTGAAACCTTTGTTTACCCAGCTCCCAGTTTTGATGGTCAGAGGAGTGTTGAGTCGAGGGAGGACAACAGGAATCCAACTTTATGGATCACCAGCTTCCCTGTCCTTTCTTCATTACAGACTACCACCAGGGGTTCCATCTGACCATAATTCTCTTCTTAACCAAATTACAATATTGCATCTCCTTAAAGGCCACAACAGATCCGTTCTGGAAGAAGTGCAGCCAGAGTTCTCCTTGGAGGCCAAATTGGCCAAACTTCGTCTCTCATACTTCAGACATATTGTCAGAAGGGACCAGTCACTGGAGAAGGATATCATGTTTGGTAAGGTGGAGGGTCAGAGAAAAAAAGGAAGACCCCCAGCAAGATGGATTGGCCAAGTGGAAGCATCGATGGACTCAAGTGTGGCAACAGTAGTGAGGTTGGCCCAGGATCGGGCGATGTTTCGTTCTGTTGTGCATAAGGTCGCTATGGGTTGGTACTGACTTGATGACACCTAACAACAACAAACAAAGACCACAGAAAGTGGGTGGGAGAGAATAATTGATAATAGTACATTCAAATAGAATTATATAGACACCTAGATATCACTGTGAGCATATGAAAATTGTAGTCTGGAAAAAATAATTGGTTTGGTGTTATTATTATTCTTTCACCCCATGACTTGAGAGTACTGAACTAAAGTAGACATTCAGTTTGTTCTACAAAGGGGTCAGGGTGGGTCTGGAAGACACCTGAGACCCCAAAGTCCCTGGTGAAGGTTGTAATGAGTAAGCTAGGTGGGCAGATGAGGCTGTGGAATGTGGGGACCCTTGAGAAGAAGTGACAGAGGGGCATCTGGGGTCTTCAAAGAGTGTGAGCCACCATCTTGAGAAGCTTGTGAGTAACCCTGGGAGATACAAGTACTAGTCTCTTCCAGCTGGAGCAGAAAAGAGTGAAGAAAGCCGAAGGTTCAAGGGAGCAGTCGGTCCAACGTGCCGTTGAGTCAGTCCTGTCTGACCTATAGAGATCCTGTATAGGGTTTCCGAGGAACAGCTGGTGAGCTTGAACCACCGACCTTGCAGTTGAAACGGCTTTGCAGTCTGGCGCTTTAACCCCCAACGCCACACCAGGACTCCGTGAACCCGAGTCTACGGAACCTGAAACCAGAACGAGACGATGCCCAGCTACCACCTCTGACTGAGATTACAGCAGAGAATCCCAGAGCAGGAGAAAAATACAGAGCAGAAATTCAAATTCACAAGAAAGACCAGACTGCTCTGACAGACCCTGGAGGAACCCCACAACTATGACCCCAAAACACTCTTGTGACCGGGAACTGAAGTCATTCTGGAGACCACCAATAAACAGGCCCATAAAGTAAATAGTGATGCCCAAGAGGAATGTGTTCCTTAGAGCAATCAATTCTATGAGATTAAAAGGGCAACATTTGCCCAAAAGCAAAGATGAAAAGGCAGAAAAGGGGCAGAAACTCCAGAGGAAAGAAACAAGATCCCAGAGCAGAAATAGACAATATTAACTGACATGTTGTAGGGATACTGTACATGCAACTATCGAATATGCTCTACGAATCTTCATCTAAAGCACAACACAAAAAGTATTTTTTAAGGAACATACTACAATTCCAACCTCTCAAAGGAAAGGGGACGCTGGCTATCGCAGCTCTGAAGGGACCTGTCAGCTCTCTGCTTTTAAGATTACCCAGCAGTTAATTAAGGAAGCTGGGGGTGGGGGTGTTTCTTAAAACACATATTTATTTTTGGCTTTGTGTTATCGGCCATGATTATTATCAGCTGTTACCACTGACACAATCTCAGAATCAGATTTGTCATTTTTTGTCACTTACACCAAGTGGCAGTTCTGCGAGTGAGACTTCTTTGGGAACGCAGGAATTTACTTTTCCCCAATGTGACCCTTCGCATCTCCCTTTGCCTTCCGTCCGAAGACTGCTCATTTTTCCAAGACAGGACCACATGACTTCCTCTAGGAGGTGGCGGTTTATAAAAAGGGCCAATTTGTAAGGATTTGTTTATGAGATTGGGTTTCACCATCATTACTGGGAATGTACCAAGGGTGTAGCGCTGTGGGTTAATGCCCTGGACTGCAGGTTTGGTTTGAACCACAAGGTCGGTAGTTCAAACTCACCAGCCGCTCCTCAGAAACCCTATTATGCAGGGTCGCTATGAGTCAAATCTGACTCGTCACTTAGCGACAACAACAACCAAGGGTACCTGTAAGGCTGGTGTGTTTATATCACACCTTTCCTATCAGTAGATCCCAGCCAGCAGACCTGTTTACACCAGTATAGAAAAAAAATCAGGAAAACCACTTTAATTCCAAGGTTTTTTTGCTGTTGTTAAGTGCTATCCGACCCTTAGTGACCCCGTATAGGGTGTCTGAGGCTGTATATCTTTGCAGGAGCGGAAATCCTCGTCTTCATTCCACAGAGTGGCTAGTGGGCTTGAACCCTCAACCTTGTGGCTCACAGTCTGGTGCTTATCCTACAGAGCCACCACGCTCCCTGTTATTTTTATTCCTTGAGGTACACACCGAAGATGCGATACTTCCAACAGATATCTCCTGAGATATGAGGAAATTGCCTCAGATTTGGGATGTAGTCTTCCTTTTTTTTAACCAAAACCTCATAGATTTAACTGTGCAAATTTGTTTTGTGCTCCTGTTTGCTTCTCATTTCTCAGAATTCACAAAGGAAATACTTTCATTTTATTCTTTTTTTCCTCTATATTTTTCGAGCTAGGTGATGATACAATGCTACAAATATCGTTAACCTGATTTCTTCCTCCCCTCTTTCTTATGCTTCCCCAGTATTGTTAACCATAAAAAAAATTCAATAATGTCCATTATTACTGGTGTGCCGCTGTGGGTTAGTGGGCTGGACTGCAAAGTCGGTTTAAACCGCAAGGTCAGCTGTTGAAGTTCACCAGTTGCCCCTTGGAAACCCTATACAGGGTCGCTGTGGGTTGAAAACGACTCAGTGGCACTTAACAGCAACTATAATAGCTTGTCCCCCAAAGAAGAAAGGGAAGCTTGCAAATGAATGTTCCTTGATGTTGCAAAGTTAGAAGTGACAGAGGCATCAGTACCTTGGGCACCTCTGGTAGTAGAGTGTTTTTCTCAGCTCTGGGATCCTTGTCAAGGAGCCCTGGTGACACAGTGGGTTAAGCATTGGGTTGCTAACAGCAAGGCCAGAGGTTCAAACCCACCAGCCACTCTTCAGGAGGAGGATGAAGTCTTCTGCCGGCACCCATCAGGGCCCAGGGAGCTTAATTTGGTCCATGGAAAAAAAAGTGGGAGAGGGGGTTAGGGGACTTGGTGTGGAGGGATAGCATTTTCTTCATCAGACATCTTTTTGCCAAGCTCACCCTTCATTGGTGATGGGTTAAACATGGTCATTCCAACCATCACAATCAGATAATGAGCTCTTCTGGAAACCCAAATGCTAAGTGAACTTCAGTTTAGGGTGTCTTCGAGAACAACCAGGGCCTCTGCCTCTTGCGGGGACTATGAAGGACACTGAGCTCAGGAGATCAGAGACTGGATGTTCTGGACCGTGAGCAATGCAGCCTTCTCACACGGCTTCACGGGCGCCGACCAATGGCAGCTGAAGGCATTAGCAAACTCGTGCATCAGAAGCTTCTTATTGGCCCAGCGAAGTGACATCATACCCATGGTGAGACATCAAAGCACTTTGGCCCACATAGCAACTTTTAGGCATCATCTTCTGGTTTATCAAAATAAGCAATAGCTTCCCTTGTAGCTTGCCGTTGTTGAGCCGGTTCCCACTCACAGTGTTCCCCAGTCCTGCACCATCTTCATGGTATTGGTGTGTTTGCAGCTGCTGGTCAACTCATTGCACAGAGGGTTCCTTCCTGTTTGCTGACCCTCTGTTTTACCAACTGCGATGTCCTTCTCCAGCTATTGGTCTTTCCTAACAACACATCCAAAGGAAACTAGTCAGTCTTGCCGTCTTCACTTCTAAGAAGCATTCTGGTTGTATTTCTTCTAAGAACAATCTTCTAAGAATTGTTCATTATTCTGTCAGTTCATGGTATGTATCCATTATTCTTCACCAGAACCACAATTCATAGGCACCAATTCTTCTTTGGTCTTCCTTGTTCATTGTTCAGCTTTTCTATGCATGAGGTGATTAAAAATACCAAGGGCTTGTGTCAAGCATGCCTTAGTCCTCAAAGAGACATCTTTACTTTTGAACTTTGAAAAAAGTCTTTTGCAGAAGACTCCCCAATACAATACGTCCTTTGATGTCTTGACTGCTGCTTCCATGGGTGTTGATTGTGAATCCAAGTAGATCCCTATTTTTTTTCACTCCAATGATGCCCTTGAAGGGAGGAATTTCAGGGGAGGTAGAGAGAGCAGATGTTGTAGAAAAAAACTTATTTGTCATGAGCTTAAAATTTCCGTTGGTTCAAAACTAAGAATCAGGTTCTGCAGAGACAACAGCTCTGACCAAGGTCCCAGACAGACCACCAGCAGGATGCTCTCGCCCTTGTGGTTTATTGGCGTTGGGAAAGAAGGACTACAGACAGGATGAAGGCTTTTAAAAACATTTATCGTAGAAGCAGATTACTCCTGACCAGTGTCTCAGCCATATGAAGAGGGTACTTGTAGCACATACATGTGGATTTGGAGGCAGACTGGGTCCGGAGATGGTGTGTCTAGGCAGACTGGGTCCAGAGATAGTGTGTCCAGGAAGACTGGGTCCAGATATGGTGTGTCCAGGCAGACTGGAAAGGCCAGTACAACACACTCAATGTCAAGATAGCATCAGCTGTAAACAGTGGGGCAGATGGTGAGCCTGGACCCCTTTCTTGATGTGGGGAAGCTTTCTCCCCCTGCCTGTTTTATTTGGACTCCCTGAAGTTCTACACCGAGTACCTTGGAGATGTACACCCATGAACCGGAGACTCACCGTGGTTTGGTTTCTCTTTGCAGGATGAACGAGCGAGATCGTTTGTTAAAGAGACTCAGCCGGAAAACGCCCCCCACTCTCTTCCGCGCTGGTTCCCTCCAGCAAGGTGTCCCACGTAAGTACCCATCCCCTCAGAATGACTTCAGGTCAGTGAGCACCCCTCTCCCCCACCGCCACACACAGACACACAGCTGCCAAAGCAGAGACTCAGTTTGGAAGTGGCGTTAGTGTGCTTGGCCCTAGGCAAGGACAGCTTGATTGTAGTTAATTCCCCGGGACCCAGTCAAATGCCTGAATGTAAAATCCTTAAAGTTAAAATCCTGATTTTTTTTTAAGATCCTTCAGTCAATCTGGAGTTTGTGTGTGTGTGTTCTTTTTGGTTTTTGTTTTTTCGTTTGTTTGTTTTGAGGTTAAAGTGATACTATTTTAAAATTATTTTCCCTACAAAGATAATAATGTTGTTGTTGTTGTTGTTAAGTGCCGTTGAGTCGGTTCTGACCCATAGCGACCCTGTACAGGGTTTCAAAGCTGTGTGTATTGGTATGTTAATTTAAACAATGATCATCACCAAAAGAAATTATGTACTTTTCTTGAAAAGGCTTCTCCGCACCTGACTTTGGAGGGGCAGAACATTTTTCTCCTCAGGTCTGGGCACAGGGGTAGGAATGTAACTTCCTGGGGAGGTGTACATGTGGTCTGACACTCAGCCTTCAAGCTCTTCAGTCTCCCTGAGGACTTGTCATTAGAGCAAGGGTCCTTCATGCTGGTCCCTGGACAGGTCACCTCCCCAGGGCCAACCATGTTTGTCATTTGTCTGACCCGGTGTCTGTCTATCAGATCCCACCACTTCCTCCAATCCTTACTTCTGTCCTCTACATGCACATTAGCTGAGTCGACCTTAACTCATGGTGCCCCGTGTGTGTGTCAGAGTAGAACTGTGCCCACAGGGTTCTCAGTGGATGATTTTTCATAAGTAGATCCCATTCATGGTGCCCCCGTGTGTGTCAGAGTAGAACTGTGCTCACAGGGTTCTCAGTGGATGAGTTTTTATAAGTAGATCCCATTCATGGTGCCCCCGTGTGTGTCAGAGTAGAACTGTGCTCCACAGTGTTCTCAGTGGATGATTTTTCATAAGCAGATCCCACTCATGGTGCCCCGTGTGTGTCAGAGTAGAACTGTGCCCCACAGGGTTCTCAGTGGATGATGTTTCATAAGTAGATTCCACTCATGGTGCCTCGTGTGTGTCAGAGTAGAACTGTGTCCACAGGGTTCTCAGTGGATGA
>NW_006408523.1:5806617-5820351 GCF_000296735.1 Chrysochloris asiatica | reverse complement strand
GTGTGTGTCAGAGTAGAACTGTGCTCACAGGGTTCTCAGTGGATGATTTTTCATAAGTAGATCCCACTCATGGTGCCCCGTGTGGTCAGAGTAGAACTGTGCCCACAGGGTTATCAGTGGATGAGTTTTCATAAGTAGATTCCACTCATGGTGCCCCCGTGTGTGTCAGAGTAGAATTGTGCCCCACAGGGTTCTCAGTGGATGAGTTTTCATAAGTAGATTCCACTCATGGTGCCCCATGTGTGTCAGAGTAGAACTGTGCCCACAAGGTTCTCAGTGGATGATGTTTCATAAGTAGATCCCACTCATGGCGCCCCCGTGTGTGTCAGAGTAGAACTGTGCCCACAGTGTTTTCCAGGACTTGATTTTTTCAGGAGATCACCAAGCCTTTCTTATGAGGTGCCTCTGGACGGACTCCAATCAGCCAAGCACATTAACCAGGGACTTCATACACACACATCTCTTTATCCAGCCCCCCCACTTCCTTCTTTCCTTTCCCTTCCCTGGGAGTTAACCAAAACTAAGCTGGTTTAAAAAATGTTACGAAAGTCCTATTGAAATGTCATTGTCGCCGTAGTACAGATATTGAAGGTTTGTGTTCAGTCTGAATCGAGTGCCACGCGCCAACAGATACTCACTACTTTCTCAGTGGGGGGAGGAGAGGCAGAAAGAAGCTCTGGTGGTGAAGTGGGCTGAGTGTTGGGCTGCTAACCGCAGGTTCAAACCCACCAGCCACTCAGTGGGAGAAAGATGAGGTTGTCTGCTCTGTAAAGATGTACAGTCTCAGGAACCCTATGGGGCAGTGCCTCTGTCCTATAGGGTCGCGACAAGTCAGGTTCCTTTCACCTCATCGCTTCCTGGAAACCCTGTACACGGTCACTATGAGTTGGAAGCAACTCGATGACACACACCACCACCCACCTTTCCATATTTTGAAATAAATGAGTAAGTTGTTGAGTGCCAGCAAGCCGGTCTTGATTCACCGCAACCCCATGTGACAAAATAAAGCTGCCCCATGGAGTTTTCCTCACTGTCATCTTTTCGGAAGCAGATGGCCAGATCTTTCTTACAAGGAGCCTCGGTTGAGTTCAAACTGCCAACCTTCCGCTCAGCACAACCACTCAGAAGAAATACATCAAAAAGCTTCTGAGATGACCCACATGTTAATAACATGTATCTAGATGATCTATTTAACCTTTCTGTCATTCACAAATGGCTAGAACTGCTATCACATGCAAGAACCTCTGGGTCACACCTCTCTGCCTTTCCAGATCCCCCCTGGGTCTGCCCTTCAGCTGTCTCGGGCCTCAGTCTCCCCAGGAAAATGGACAGGCAAACCTATAAGTTTGGAAATACTTTTAATTGGTTACAAGCCCCCACAGCACAATATTGAGCACTGAAGCAGCATTTCCTACCCAGTCGACTGTCTTTGTCCCGTGGTCTTCCTATTTCTATCTCTATTATCAACCCGTTTTCTAGACAGGACGCTGCTACATTCATTAAGATGTTATCAGGGCTCCTTTAGAGAGGAATTCTATGAAAGGATAGTTTTCTTCCAAACAGTGAAACACTATAAGGGTTTATGGATGCCACAAAATATTCTAGGAGATGAGGAAACAATGAAGAAAATAGCCTTCCCTTCCATCTCCTGAAACCTTCACCTCCTTGCCCCTTAGTTCTGGCCAAGCCTGGTGATCTAGCTAGGAATCAGATGCATTAGGAAACCTGACAAGCAAAATTCACCAGTTGGCTTCCTGAGAGTCCATTCTCCAGACCCCCAGCATGGCTTTTCTGGCTATCAGGACTTCCTGAAAGATTAATATATGTGGGAAATGCAAACAGCTGCAGGCTCCGCGTTTGGATGTAAATGGAGTGAAGTGTTCTTTAGGTAAAGCCCAGGGAGAGGCTCCTACATGTTTGTCAGGCTGTTGGATGGGGGCTGGCAGGCTGAGGCAGGGTGCAGGGGTGATGGTTCTTGTGATATTGTTAAGAGTCTCCCATTATAGCTGGAACTGCTCCCAGGTCTAGTTCCTGGGAGCAAAATGTTTGATACCCAGGGTGGAAACACCCCCTACATTAAACCTTCCATCTCCCTTTAGTCCCCAAATGGTAAAACCTATGCCGTCCAGTCAAGAAAGTCTCAGGACACAACCTTCCAGGAACACAATGGTAGATGCACCCACTGGACAACCAGTGGGGAAAACATCTGGGAATGGGTGTTGTGCTTCCCGTTACTGAAGTAGGAAACGCTCTGCCTGGTGTGATTTGAACTGACCAATTCCGAGACACCAAAGGGGAGGAGAGGGTTTCAGTCACTTGGGCCCAGGTGAGAAGCAGGAAGCGCAGTCCTCCGATCCAGCTCTGTAATTGGAATAAACAGCCAGCTTTCATTCTGGCTTCCAAGTACGTGCAACATACTGCGCATGCATACTATCTTTTTACAGGCGTATTATGCTCTTCCTGAATAAAGCCATCGTTTTACAGCACGTTTACACCTTTCCTAAAAGGAAACCACAGATTTAAGGCAGTTTTGCTCCATTTATGCCCCATTGAACCTTGTTGTTGTTGTTAGGTGCCATTGAGTTGGAACTGACTCATAGCGACTCTATACACAGCAGAACGAAACACTGCCCAGTCCTGAGCCAACCTCACTACTGTTGTCACATTTGAGTCCATCGATGCTGCCACTTGGCCAGTCCATCTCGCTGGGGGTTTTCCTCTTTTTCTCTGACCCTCCACCTTACCAAACATGATATCCTTCTCCAGCAACTGGTCCCTCCTGACAATATGTCCAAAGTATGAGAGACGAAGCCTGGTCATCCTGGCCTCCAAGGAGCACTCTGGCTGCACTTTTTCCAACACAGGTCTGTTGGTTCTTTTGGCAGCCCATGGTACTTTCAATATTTTCCTCCAACACCATAACTCAAAAGCATCAGTTCTTCTATGGTCTTCCTTATTCACTGTCCAGCTTTCACATGCATATAAGGTTATTGAAAATACCATGGCTTGGGTCAGGCGCACCTTAGTCCTTAAACTGACATCTTTGTTCTTCAACATTTAAAAAGGTCTTGTGCAGCAGATTTGCCTGAGGCAAAACATCATTTGATTTCTTGACTGCTGCTTCCATGAGTGTTGATAGTTAATCCAAAAAGAATGAAGTCCTTGACAACTTCAATTTTTTTCTCCGTTGATAAGAATGCTGTTTATTGGTCCAGTGGTGAGGAATTTTGTTTTCTTTACATTGAGACGCAATTCATACCAAAGGCCATGCTCTTTGATCTTCATAAGTAAATGTTTTAAGTCCTCTTCACTTTCAGCAAGCAAGGTTGTATCATCTGCATATCGCAGGTTGTTAATGAGTCTTCCTCCAATCCTGATGCCATGTTTTTCTTCATATAACCAAGTTTCTTGGATTATTTGCTCAGCATACAGGTCGAATAAGTATGGTGAAAGAATACAACCCTTTTGTACACCTTTCTTAATTTAAAACCATTCTGTGTTCCCAGAAGATATTTACAAGGTGTCCGTCCCTTCTGATGAAAACTGAGAAACATTTTCCATCCCAGAGGCGTTGAGTAACCTTACGGAAGCCCAGGGAAGGCCTTTGGACCAGTGATACAAACACAGGTCAAGTGATGTGCCTTGAAGCTGAGGCTACCACCAGGATCAGCAGGCACATTATGAATCAGAACAGTCAACACAAGACAGAAGCGCCCTGGTGGCACAATGGTTAAGCACCTGGATACTAACTGACAGCTTGGCAGTTCCAACACCCAGTGGTACCATGGAAGAAAAGTCTGGCAATCTGCTACTGTAAAGATGACACTATAGAAACCCCTGTGGGGCAGTTCTGTCCTGCCACATGGGGTCGCTATGAGTGGGAATTGATGTGATGGCACCCAATAATAAATACAGATTCCTGGTAGGAAAAGCACCAGACTGCTAACTGAAAAATCAACAGTTCACATCCACCAGCTGCTCCACTTAACAATAGCAACAATAATAAACACAATTCAAGGTTTTCGCTCCTACCATTTGAGGAGGGAATGTTGTTGTTGTTGTTGTTATGTGCCGTGGAGTCGGTTCCAACTCATAGTGACCCTGTATAGGGTTTCCGAGGCTATAAATCTTTATGGGAGCAGAAAGCCTCATCTTTCTACCACGGAATAGCTGGGAGTTTCGAACTGCTGACCTTTAGGTCATAATCACTGTGCTATCAGAGCTCCTTACCATTTGAGGAGGGAATACACGATTATAAATGCTAAGGTACCTACTACCAAATAACGTTTATTTTTATGTCTCCCAAACACACTAATTCCTGCTATCTACCCAGGTCTTCTCGCGCCCCTGACATAAAAATCAGAAAGGTGGGAATTGTTCAATCTGGACCGGCACTGAAATGGATAGCTTACGTTTCTGGCACAGATGTAGAGGGCTTCCCCAATGGTGGTGATGGTGGTGTTGTTAAGTGCTGTCGTGTTGGTTCGACACAGCAGCTGTGTAAAGGGTTTCCAAGAAGCAAATGGTAGGTTTGAACTGCCAAGCTTGCAGTTCAAACATACCTTGCAGTCCAGTGCTTATCCTACAGTGCCACACCAGGACTTCCCATTGGCACAGAGCATAAATTACCACGGGAAAAAAATGAGGATTCTGCAAGCTGAGGCTGGTTATCCAAAGAGATTCCTGGAGACTGTCAAGAGGATTGGAGCTGAGAGAACTTGACCTCACCGTGTCCAGATCCCTTACTTTATAGGAAAGTAAAACAAAATCCAGAGACATTGAAGATCCCACCGTCATATAGCCACTTCATCCCACAAAATCCAAAAAGAAAACGTAACATGTGGTGAAAGTCCTTTTATGGTAGCTGTTGTTGTTGTTAAGTGCCGTAGAGTTGGTTCCGACCCATAGTGACCCGGTATAAGGTTTCTAAGGAGCAGCTGGTGGGCTTGAACTGCCGACCTTGTAGTTCAAACGACTTTGCTGTCTGACGCATTAACCCACAGCGCCACACCTAGAGAACTGTTAACGTGCCCACCATCAAGGGTTCTCATAAAGAACTCTTACAAGGTTGTCCCATCGCTTGGGGAGAAGAGCGGTCAGTACAATGTCCCTCTGATTGAGAAGCATCTAGGTAGAGTGAGTACCAGTACCAGGTCCGCAAGTCAGAAGCAGGACTTGCATTCCAACAGCAGTACTGGTCCAAAGATAACGAATGCTTGGAATAGCTCCCCCTCAGGAAAATATCAGATGTTACTAGAAATGGTCCTTTTGAGGAGACCTGGGAATGAAAATTTCCCCAGTTGACTACAGTGCCCAGTCTTGTTACGGAAGGAGACGGTGTCGTTTGTTAGATCCTGCTTGAGAAGCCCAAAGGAAAGGCCTTGGCATTTAGACAGTGGTAGAAATTTTTTACAAAGGGCACCTTGTGCTGGGCAGGCAGGGAGGTTGGTATCCATCCGCACCGGAAGAGATGGTTTGGAGCAGCCCCCAAAAGCCGGACCATGAAGGTGCCATTGTCCAGGATGGATGGATGCATTTGGGGGACACCTGATTAAGCCACATGGTGAAAATCTACACGCTCTTTGGAGCACCTCAGAGTCAGCGGTAAGGAGCAGATCATGCAGAAGCTCAAGTATGACTATCAGAACAAAGGTCGGGGAGCTGGCTGGGTGAAAAGGCCTAGTGAGGGAGGACAGAGGCCCTTGGAGTGGGAACAACAGCAGACTAACCCGCTACACCATCCCGGGCAGGCATCTGGGGCTGGCCAACCCAGCGGGCACAGTTCAAATCAAAGCACAAGACCCCTGCACCCAGTTTAGTGGGAACACTGGTCTTGGAGCTCTTTTCCCTGTCTGCTGCATGGAGGATTTGGTTTAGTTCAAAATAGAGATTAAGAGGTGGACAGAGTCTGCCTTGGAGGACCCGTCTCTGGGACCCTCATCCCCCATCTGGGCTTTTTCCTCTCTGAGACTAGCATGCATTCTCAGGCCCCCTCCCTTCCCCAGCAGCCACTGTGTGGCCAGGTCCTGCTGGGTGGGCCCCACAGCCCTCCTGAGTCCGCAGGTTTTCTTAGTATGGTAGAGGACTTCGTCTGGGAAACCAGCCCAGGACAGAGACTCACTCCAGAGGAGGAAGACAGCCAAGTCTCCACTTGGATGTCTTTCTACTTTTATTTGGGACTTTCCTTTTTAAACCTAACGTCTGATGGTTAAGTAACAGTCCAAGAGACCATACACAGGCTCAACTTCTCAATTACTTGTTCTCCTTTGAAAGGGGGTGGCAGTGAACACCAGGGATAAATCTGAAATAGAAATGCGTGCGTGGTGGTCCCAGCGGTCAGCCTTTCACTGTTGCCTGAACCCCTGACAGAAGGGTTTGCCAACAGAGAGCCATTCTTCTAAATGTCCTTTCTGGAGGGCAGGGCCAATTCTAGGAAGGAAGAGCCCACTGTGGACTTATGAATGCGAAACTTATTTCAAAACTGGAGAGAAGCAAAGCACAATCCGACAACGTGTTTGGTCCCTAGGTCTTCCACTCACTCAGTCTGTGACCTTGGGCAAGTTACCTATCACTCAGCCCCTTAATTTCCCCATCTGGGAAATGGGAGGATAGTATCGTCTGCTTCACAGGGTGATTGGGAGTGGTAAAGGAGCTAATTTGTGAGTGGGACCAGAGCAGTGTCTCATACACAAGTAACGTCTAGTAAGTTGTGGTTAGTCTTATTGTTGAGACAGCCCAGTGGCACAGTGGGTAAGCACTCAGCTGCCAGTGACAGAAAGGTCAGCAGTTCAAACCCACTAGTAGCCCCAGAGGAGAATGATGAGGCAGTCCACACTTCCATAAAGACTTACAGCCTTGCAAACCCTGGGGTGGTACTGTGGGTTAATGCGCTAGACTGCAAGGTCAGCGGTTCAAGCTCACCAGCTGCTCCTTGGAAACCCTATACAGGGTCGCTATGAGTCAGAACCAACTTGAGGGCACTTAACAACAACAACAAAAACCCTATAGGTGTGGTGCTGTGGGATAAAGCACTGAACCAAAGGTCAGTTTGAACCATAAGGTCGGTGGTTCACACTCACCAGCCACTTCTTGGAAACCCTGTATAGGGTCGCTATGAGTTGGAACGGGCTTGCACTTAATAATAAGAACAAACCTTATAGTCCAACTGCCCTGTGCCCTGCAGGATTACTCCGAGACAGAATTGACCACATCGCCATAGGGTTGTTTGTTTTCTGCTACTATTAGGGGTCACTGGTGGCACAAAAGGTTGAGCGCTCCACTACTAGCCAGAAGGTTGACAGTTCAAACCTACCCTTTGAAGATAGACCTGGTAATCTGCTTCCATAATGGCACAGCCTTGAGAACCCTGTGGAACCGTTCTCCTATCACACACGGGGCGGCCACCATGAGCTGGACACCAACTAACAACAGCAACAATTCTCGTTATTTGGTCCCTGGGTGGCACCAAATGTTTGCCACCAACTACGCCCTTAAAGCTTGACCATTCCAATTCACCTGGTGGCATGTGGAAGAAAGACCTGGTTGTCCACTAGTTACAGTGACACCGCTGTGGAGCAGTTCTACCCTGTAATACATGGGCTCACCGGGAATCAGAACCGACTTGTCAGCCTTTTTTTTTTTCAGTTTTAAATGTTTAACAGTGGATTGAACATAGGTGACACAAACAGTTAATGCACTTAGCAGCTAACAGAAAACTTATGGGGGGGAGGGGGTTCAAGTGCAACCCGAGGTGTCTCAGATGAAGGGCCTGGTGGGCTACTTTGGAAGCATCAGCCTTTGAAAGCCTTACTGAGCACAGTTCTCCTCGGACACGTGTGGGGTGCCATGAGTCAAAACCAACCCCAGGGCAGCTGGTTGGGTTATTAAGTTATTTCCTATTTATTAACTGACTGTCAGAACCGGTCCCCCCCGCGTGGCCACGCTGCCAGTCATGAAATTCCTCTCGACTTCATCTTGTGATCTTATTCTTTACTGAACCAGAAATAAACACTCCTCAGTGACATGCCCAAACCAAAGGAGCCTCACTGAAGACCAGGATCGCTTCAAACATCCCCGGCTGCCGGGCCAGTTCCCACTACTTACATTCCATGTGTCCTACACCACACCCCGAGTCCCAAGGGCAGAATGTTTACAGCTCCAGCCCTCTGTGTCAGGCAGACTGCAGCATTTCTGAAGCAGAACAACTCTCCTTTCCCCTTCACTGGTGATGGGAAAGTGGAGTCAGGGACGAGGGACCCATGGTTCATGCTGCCTGATGAAGCCCTTCCCACCAGAATACCAACACCAGCAGCCAGAAATGCAACGGCATCCTGCCTCCGCACCGACACCCACATTTTCCACCTCCACTTCTGTGTCCCAGGTTTCACCTCAAGCCTTCTTCACTAACCATTGCTATCAAGTCGAATCTGACTCATGCTAACTCCATGTGTGTCAGAGGAGAACTGGGATCCAGGGTGTAGATTGCCAGACTTTTCCTCCCAGGCATCTGTGTGGACTCGAACCACCAACCTCTTACAACACCCAGGGACTCCAGGCCTCCACCTAGCCAAGGCAAATGAGATCAGTTCAGCTGACAAGCCAAACAACCAAATCCACTGCCTCGAATAGATTCTAACTGACAGCAACCTTAGAGGACAAAATAGAACAGCTTCTTAGCGTTTTCAAGACCATAAACCTTTATGGGAGCAGACAGCCTCATCGTTCAGCCAGGGAGCAGTTGGTGGGCTTCAACCACCCACCTTTTGGTTAGCAGTGCCTAACAACTATTCTAAACCTAGTGTGTTCCCCATTACATTAACCAAGTCCCCCACTTGCTTTCCTTTCAGATGGGTACGCCTTTTCTCAAGAAGAACATGGAGCTGTGTCTCAAGAAGAAATAGTCCGTGCTTACGACACAACCAAAAAGAAATCAAGGAGGAAATAAGGCACGAGCTCTTCGAGATATGGGGCCCAGGAAACAAATGTGGCTTGTCGTGTTCAGTGTTAACACACCTCTTGTCAAAGACAAGACTGGCGTCAGCAACCAAATCACCGGGGAACACATTTCTGTGGCCTTAGCCAGCCAGTTTGCTACTTATTGACCCCTCTTGCAAACCTGGAGTACACACGCTGGGGGAAGCAGGGTTGGTTTCCCCTGCCCCCAACTCCCTTCGCAATCTGTCTGCAGTGCTTGGCGGAACTTTTGTTTATGTTGTTATAAAGCATTCAACTGCGCTCTGTGAGGTGTGAAATTAAAAAACATTATGTTTCACCAATATTTAAACATCACTACCAGTTGTTCCAGGAAAGGGGAAAGAGTTTTATGTTGCGTGAGAGACCCATCTTGTGTAATTGGAGTAGGGGGTGGGGGGCATGGATTTCCTGTTTTGTTAATGTAGAGCAAGTCCTCCCACCTCCCACCCCCCAGACCCTGGCAGCTAGCATGTAAACTTCACTGGAGGCAGGTTGCTGTCTCGCTTTGATTCTTGTCTTGTTTGTCTGACGCTGACATAAACTTCTTGATTACAGTGAAATCACAAAAATACGTCTATGTCTGGGTGGTCAGTATGAGAACGTGTATCTGAAAACTCCGTGCCACCTTCCAAGCAGGGCAAAACCGATTGGTATTCCAGCCAAATCTTGGGCATCCTTTCCAGGTGCCTTCTATCCTGGCCGGCACCTAGCCCAGGCAACTTCTGCATGGCTAGCCCCTGGAGCAAGCAGCTAGCCTCATGCTGCATGCCAGCTACTGCAGATTCCCAGTTGGAGCTGAGAAACCAGTCCCTGACTCCCTTGGGCTCTGTAACTAAGGAAAAGAAACAGAGTTGCTCAGTGTAGATTCACAATGCCTAGCTGCCTGCTTCTGAGGATTTGGGGAGCTGCTAATCTCCTGGAATTTTGCCCTGCACTCCCTGGTGAGGCTCTGAACACGCCAATCCCCTAGGCTTTAGGCACCAACCCCCCTTGGAAAATGAGAACAGGAACTGTGGTTTTGGGAATCGGCTCCCACGCTTGGCTAGTCTCACCTGTGGGAAACGAATGAGTTGGTAGCATTTCTTCTGAGAGAAAGAACATCAGTTCTGCGATGGTATCATTCTAGAGCAGGGGTGAGGGTGGTGGGGGTGAAGACACCCACAGGAAGCATAAAGGTGGGAGGCGGGGAGAAGTGAAGAAGGCCATGGGAAACTGAAAGCTGGAACTAGAGAACACATTTCCACCAGTTCTCCTCAAACCAAACCAAACCTGCTGCCTTCTAGCAGATTCCAACTCAAGGTGACCCCGTGCATTGCAAAGTAGAACTGGCCCGTGGGGTTTTCCAGGATGTCATGTTCACTGGCAGTGGATTGCCAGACCTTTCTTCCGCAGTGCTATGGGTTGGATTCAAACCAGCAATCTTTAAGCTAGTAGTTAGGAACAAACGGTGTGTGCTAGGACTAGGGAAACCAAGCCAGGAAGCCCAAGTAATTGTCATAATCAGCATAATCGAGGAGGCTATCCCAGACCAGGCCTGAGATTTTAATGAGTGTCCTGAATTCTAAAACGAGGAAAGAGAAACTGACATTGTTTTTTTTTGCTTTGTCTCAGGAGTTTTAGATACAGACAGCTGTCAGAATAAGAGAGCCCTGAATTCTAGGAAGTGGAAAGGGAGACTGCCTTTCATTTAAATTCAGACAGACATGGGGGTCCCTTGGGGTTTCTGAATGTGCACACCCTAGTTAACTAAATGGCAGGAGACACTGCACCCTTTTTGCTTTGGGTGCCAAACCAGATTTGCATGTGGCTTGAAGTAAATCCTTCCAGGCAGCCGGTACTGGTTAAAATGGGACCGGTGCTCTGGGGAGGGCTGTGTCAATTTCAGAAAGAAAACAGCAGTGCCCATGGCTTCAGAACGCTCTGTTTGAGAACCTCTGCAGCTTCTTGGGGGTTGAGATCATTTCTAGTACAATATGCATTGACAAAAAAAAGCCAATGTCTCACTGTTGAGGTGACCGGGACCCAGAGTGGGTTTGCAGGACAGCAGAGCAGTACAAACAGTAGGTGAGGCTCCCCCAAATCACCAGGCCTTTCTTCCTCTTCACATTGATTTAAAGAAAGTTTTTTTGTTGTTTGTTTGTTTGAACTAGCACCTTCAAGGTGTATTATTGCACCATGCAGGAATTGCATCAACAATAAAAATGTGCCTAAAATTAATATAACAAACCAAGGTGTGTGAGGGAAAGGGTTTGAAAAAAATTGTGGGAAAATTCCATAATATTTTTATCCCATTTTTGCTCAGACTCTTTGAAGGCTTCTCTGTTCTGCAGGCCCAGAAAGATGACGGCTGAAATGCAGAAGAGAAAGAAATTTCAAGCGAGCCGTCGTGACTGTGGTTTCATTTGAGAACCAAGCTTATTTGGACAGAGAATTAAAAATTCCATTCTCATCAAACCCTTCACTCTCTCGTGAACATTGTAGACTTCCAAATCAGATCTGTGAATTTGTGTGCCGTCGGCTTTTTGTTTTTTCATTTGTGAAAGCACAGTTCAGATCTTAGGGAATTCAAGTATATTTTCCAGTTATTTTCTGACGGAGACAAAACCGGTTTTGAAACAGTGAAATACGGACAGTCGAAGAAAACGGTAGAGAAGATGCCTTTCTATTTTTTCATCCTGTAGCCAAATGATTGAATTGGGTTTCTGGGAGGAAGAGGCAGCTGTCGCCATGTGTGATGTATAATATTTAGTCAGGCAGACTCGGGGGATGGCGCGGGGGACTGTGTCATTTGTCCTATCTTTAAATTGAGGTCAGCATGTCGCCCATGAGCCATCCCCAGGGAGCGGGGTAGACTGAACTGGGCTGCATATGCTAGCTGTCAGCTCAGAGGAAACACACATGGGACTTGTCACTCAGTCACACAACAAATGACATGCAGACTGGCAGGTCAGACTCGGTCAGCACGACAGGACTGAATTGGGATCGGAGCTAATCTGTCAGGACACAGGCAGGTCATCCCCAGTGCTCTGGGGTCATACAGTCCTTGGTCTGGGTTTATACACAAACAGCTGACTCTCTTTTTGGTCTCTGTACTGCTCCTGGCAGGTTTTGGCCAAAGGAAAAGACCCGCTGTTCTGCAAGCTCAGATCTGAGTTTAGTTGCAGGTGGATGGGGACCAGTCAGGGTAACTTTGAAAGTACACGTTAAAAAAGAGAGGATGGGAGCGCGGTGTAAATGAGCCATTTCTGCTTGGCTGTTGGAACGAACACTTCATTGCTGATTGGAATAGATTTGTAATTATTTGGGGTGATGACCGAGGGAACCATGAGTTGGAATCAGCCCATAGCAACCTGCAGGTGTGTCCATCCTATCTCTATGATGGGGCTTCAGAACGTTTTCAATGGAATTGAAAGATAATGGAATATTTCCACAAACTTCGTAAAATTCCATCATATATGGGCTTCTTGACAAGGTTTACATCTCCTGCCCCTTAACTTACACACATGCGCACACACGTTTGCACACACAAACCTTAATAACCATTTTGGGGGATCAGCATGCCATGGAAAAGCTGTGCTCCAGAGATACCATGGCTGGGAATTCTGTTGACACTTTCTTTGCCTTGACAAGGTCTTGCTGTAGGGAGCTGCCAGTCGGGATCAGTAATAGCTTGTCAGGAAGCTGTGCATAATAGTAATGTTTTGTTGTTGTTGTTGTTGTTGTTTTTAGGTGACTCATATTTGAAAATACCCATGACATATATATGACGGGCTTTAAGATTTGAATTTTATTTTTTTTAAAAAAAGAACGCTGTTGTCTGTCTCTCTGTAGTAGAATACTGGTCTTTCATCTTGTGTTTTGAGCCATAAAGAAGGGAATTTTCTATCAGATACTCTTGCTTCTGGGGTGTTATGTCTTAGACCCTAAGTTGGACAGATTGTTGGCAAAGCTCTGCTATAGGATCAGCTGATCTTCCATTTGGAACATGTGAGGTCACAGCACACCTTTAGCCAGGGTTGCCATAGATGCTCTGGGTCATTGTCCCTAAGATATCCAAGGAATGATTTAGCCCCAGCACTTGTAATGAAGCTCATCTCCTGAGACCTATAAACAATGAGAAACTTCGCAACATTTGCTCTGTAGTTATAGAGTCTGAAAATCATTACTTGGCAAAGAAATGAATTTATCAGGTCAGCTCAAAAGATGGCATCCTTTCATTAAAGTATTCATGAAATACTTTCTGCATGCAAATACTTAAATTAGTAAATACAATAGTGATGATGTTATTGTTGTTATTGTTAAGAACCGAGTTGATTCCAACTCCTAGTGATCCTGTTTAGGGTTTCCAAGGAGTGGCTGGTGGGTTTGAGCCACTGACTTTGCAGTTAGCAGTTCAGTATTCATCCATCAGCACCACACCAGGAGTCCACATCACCACCACCACCGCTAACCACGTGCACATCAGCTGTCATTATGGTTGGTCCTTCATTGGCATTACCACTGATGCTTCATTGATCCTTCATTGGCATTATTATGGACTCTTCATTGGCACAAAGTGGCCATCTACCTGGGGATAGCCTTGGGGAAGATGATGTCACCTCATACCAGACATTTTTCCATCTTGAAAAATGAGAGGGATAGTTTGAAGGGCTTTCAATGCATCGTAGAGGTTGAGGGCCCAACCAACAGGTCTCCATGCCCCCAAACCAAACCCAATGCTGTTGAGTTGATTCCGACTCAGCAACACTCTGGGATGGAGTA
>NW_006408523.1:5800470-5806400 GCF_000296735.1 Chrysochloris asiatica | reverse complement strand
GGGGGGGGGGGGGGGGGCGAGGGGAGGGGATCTTTAGGATTCATAATAAGGTTTTCCTGAAAGGAATAATCCTGGGATAGTCAACTCAATGTGCCGTTTCCTTCACTTATTTTTCTCTCAGCATCCCAAATTATCCACGGTACATTATTTCCTTTTCCCCCTACCTTGCACAAGCATCATTTAATGCTAAATCCACCATGAATGTTCTTGAAAGCTCTCTCTGTTTGCTAGGTGTAAATCACTGGTTTGTGTATCTGGGGTGCAGTCTTGATTGGAAGAAAAGCTACTGAGCCGTGTAAATCTAAGTGTCCAGAAGACCCAATGTCAGTGGAGTGAAGGAGAGGGGTCAATCCCCCAGCTCAATAGCCAATACAATCCTAACCGTCCTCCTCTGAAAATGCAAAGGTGAAGCACGAGTGATGCCTTGTTCTTTATCCACAATCCCTCTTGCCTTTGTGGGCTGTGAGGTATCTACTTCGCTCTGTCATTCCTGGCGTCAGCACAAGAAGAACATACGCACTCAATGATTAGCCATAGACATTTGTTCTGACCTGGCTAAAGAGAGAAAGGAGACCTGTTAGTTTCAGACGTCAGGAACAAAGTGTGAGGTGGCTTTGATTTATGACAGAAATGGGGAGAAGAAAGTGGAGGTCAGGTCACTACCCAAATAGCCCAGGAAACCTAGGGGTCAAGAGTGCTTATCCGGGACCTTTTATAAGCAGCCTCTTGCTCATGAGAGAGAAAGGTCTGGAAGGTGGAAGGCAGCCTATAGATAAAATGTGCTCCCACCTCCAACGGGCTGGGTGCAGTCAGACATATATCTAGAGAGAACAATGACAGGTGAGCCAATAAACATCTTTCAAAAGGAAGAAAAGGAAACCTCCCCTTACCAGAGAAATTTTCTCTCCCAACAAGATGCCCAAATAAGCAAATGGTATTTTGACGTTCGGTAATAAAGTCAGTGCAAATACAGAACCAGTTAGTCTCCTTTCTCCAAGGGCTGAGTTCAGGGATGGGCTGGCCCAGAGTCCTCCACCCATGGCAAGACAGCTGCCAGGGGAGGGTCCCACACCCCCATGTTGCCTTTCTCATGCACAGAAACGTACTTGCACCCTTGAGTCTCTTGTGCACCTGGTTGCTTACATGTCGTGGGACCCCTTTAACTGACTCTCTGCAGGGCCCTGAGCATGGCTGGTCCTATCAATGTGCTCTGGTCGGGAGTTACAGCCTCACATTAAGGGGAGCCGAGTTCACTCCTGGCTGAAGCGTGAACGCAAGGCACTGACTTGAATTTCCAGCGGTTTCGGAGCTTGTGTAACTTGTGACTTGTTCCTCATGTTGACTGGTGTCTGTCAGCACAAACCTGTTTCAAATAAATCTTTTGTTAAAGGAAACGATCAGGCCTTGTTTTATTTGGGTGGGGATTTTCTTTTCCACGATAAGCGGTCCCTGCCCCCAGGGACTTGGGGCTAAAACACAGAGAGTGTTGTCGGTAGGGAAAGATTAGACATGTGTGATCTGCCCCCAGAGTGGACAGCCAGGGACTTGTGGGCCAGCTGGTACGAGGGACGGCTGATGGACATGCACTCGCTCCATCACATCGCTGGTTCTGGTACATTTCCATTTCTGCTCTGCACTGAATCAGGTCCCTCAAACCAGTTCTGGGAGTCCTACATTCTGAAGCCCTGCGGATGTGCTCTTTTTCAAATACAGGGTTTCTTTGTTATGTTAACGAGGCCACATCCCTACAAACCAACCCAAAAGCCAAAACCACTGCTATCCAAATCCATTCATAGTGACTCTCTGTTGTGGTTGTTAAGTGCCATGAAGTGGGTGGGTTTCTACTCATAGTGAACCTGTATAAGGGTTCCAAGGAGTGGTTAGTGAGCTTGAACTGCCGACCTTATGGCTCAAACCAACCTTTCTGTCTAGACTGTTAGTTATCACACATCCCACAGAGTAGAACTGCCCCATAGGTTTCCTGTGCCTGTAAATCTTTATGGGAGCAGGCTGCTTCTCCTTCTCCTACAGAGGTGCTGGTGGGTTGGTTTGTAGAGCCAAGCTTTAAATTAGCAACCCACTGCCTAGCCCACAGAACCACTAAGTTTCTTCGGATCTCTATAGGGTGTGTATTAAACCAAATCATTTTACCTTCTCTTTCTCCCTTAGAGTGACTAATAGGTTCAAACCACCAGACATTTTGTTTAGCAGTGCAACGCTTCACCCATTGTGCAACTAGGGCTCCTTCAGGGTGAAGGATTTGCAGTGCTGATCTGCAAAGTCGGTTTGAAACGCAAGGCTGATGGTTCAAGCTCACCAGCTGCTCCTCAGAAACCCTGGACAGGGTCTCCGTGACCTGACGGCACTCAACAACAACAACGTGCTTTTGGAATGTGCACACACACAAACACACCACACACATGATATACTCACACACACGGTATACACACATGCATGCCTAGGGGACAGTCCGGTGGGAGGAAATGCCACCAGCATTCGTTTTGAGATGTTAAAAATCAAGCAAACATATTAGGTGTAGAGTTGACCCAGTACAAACTGGGGAAGAGAGAGGTCACATGTCACCCACCAAGGAATCCAGGAATGAGAGTAACACTGGGGACATTGAGGCCAGGTCCTTCTCCCTGGCCCCCTGAATGGGCATAGAGGACCTTGCCTAGAGCCAGAACCCTGCATTCACACACCCAGATGCCTGACCTGTGAGGAAATAAATATCTGTTCTTTCAAGCTGTGGTCACAGCCCTGGGGAACCATGAAGTGAAGGCCGTCTCCCTGCAGCTGAAATGATGACATCGTTATCTTAAAGTGCCCTGGTGGTAAAGCAGGTTAAGTGTTAGGTTGCTAACCACAAGGTGGAGGTTCGAGTCCACCTGCCTCCCTGAGGAAGAAAGATGAGGCTGCTGCTTCTGTAATGATTTCATCTCAGAAACCCTAAAGACTCCATCCTAAAGGGTCACCGTGAGTCAGAAGAGACTCCACAGCAGTGGGCTTGGGGTTTTAGGTTTGGAAGGTGACCTCAGCCCAGGCCCTGTTGGTGCAGTGAGTCCCATTCAAACCCTGACCTGTGATGGGGTAATAACCTCATCGCATGTGGCTCCAGGTAAGGGTTTGAAAGCCCACCTGTGGAATCCCTGAAGGGGCTGTACTGGTGCTTTGCCCAGGAAGAAAGGAAGCCTGTTAGGGACAGTTCTCTCTAGAATGCTGTGTCTGCACCCCAAAGACCTCTTAAATACTGGCTTTGTCGAGAATTTACCATCAATTTCCCATAAGCTGATATTGACTCCCTCTCCTTGCTACTCAAGACCTCTTTAAAGTATTCACTAGCAAAGATGTCCATTTGAGGACTCAGGTGCGCCTGACCCAATCCATGGTATTTTCAATCACCTCATATGCATGCAAAAGTTGGACAGTGAATAAGGAAGACCGTGGAAGAATTGATGCTTTTGAGTTATGGTGTTGGAGGAGAATATTGAAAGTATCATGGACTACCAAAAGAACCAACGGATCTGTGTTGGATGAAGTGCAGCCAGAGTGCTCCTTAAAAGCCAGGATGACAAAACTTTGTGTCTCATACTTCAGACATGTTATCAGGAGGGACCAGTCCCTGCAGAAGGACATTATGCTGGGTAAAGTGGAGGGTTGGTGAAAAAGAGGAAGAAGCCTCACCTCAACAAGACGGATTGGCACAGTGGCAGCATCAATGGGTTCAAGAGTAGCAATAACCACTGTGATAAGTCAGTATGAGTCGGAACCGGCTCGACGGCACCTTAACAACAACTGCCAAGCTGGGTCCTGTGACCTCAGATCTGATGTCTGACCTTACTTCCAGGCGAGCTGTGTGGCATAGGCCAAGCAGGGAAACAAAGAGGTCCTTTCTAGCTTTGAACTTGAACTACAACGAAGAAGAAGCCATTATTGGCTGAGGAAACTTTGCAGATTCAACTGCAGACCTTTCACTTTTGCCTAAAGCAACATTCTTTAGAGTGGCCATCTTGATGGAGAAGCGAACCCAGGAGTGCACAGGTTAACTCAGTTGCTCATCAAAGGGTTGAAAGTTCAAGTCCACTCAGAGGCAGCTCAGAAGAAAAGTCTGGCAATCAACTTCTGGGAAATCACCCACTGAAAACTTTACAAAGCACAGTTCTACTCTGGCTCATATGGGGGTCACCATGAGTCAAAATCAACTCCAAGTTACCTATTTATTTATTGGTTCCTCTCTGGGGAGGCACTCCGGATACTTAAGAGACGTCTTTTAGATTCTGGGATTCATTTTCAACATACTCAGATCATATGGACTAGCAATTGTCCCTCAAAGCGGCAGGGTGCATAGTGACTCTGTGTAAGGATGGCAGCCTCCCCTGCCTCTAAAGTGTTCCACCTACGTTCTGTTCCAGAGATGACTCTTTCAAGGAATGTTCTAGCCATCGTTGAAAAGCCAAGCAGCAGTTGCTATCTAACTGGGACCTTAGATGAAGGCCCAAGATTTTATCTTTTCCCAAAAGAGGACAAATTAAATCACTCTACTTAGCAAAGCTAGACGCATTAAACGCACAAAGAGTCCTTCTGACAAACATGAAGCTTTCATGTATTACAAGTAGGGCACCCACACACGAATAAAATGACCAAAGATGCTTGAGAGTGTAGTCTCTGAGCTCAGCCGTCAGCTGTTTGTCGCTTTTTTGCAATGAAACTGTGCTTGGCTTTAGATTTCAGAATGATGATCTTTAAAGAAAGAGCTTCTAATCTCTCCTCAGCTGATGGGATTTGCAAGGTCTGTCCCCGGAGTCTCTGTAATTTTCCTTAGAGTGGTTTGTAAAGTTTAGAACTACTGGCACTTTCAACTCCTGTAACAAAAATGTGTTTTGATTTGAAACCATCTAAATCAATGGCTGAGAAGCTCTTTCTGATCCCTCCTACCCCCTGCCTTTCAAAGCAGTGGCTGTGTACATATTACATCTCTGATTTAGAGCAATTCAGCTAAGCTAGCCCATTTGTGCTTGGCTAAGAGGCCTGGGGTGTTGGCTGTCGTTGTTTTCCAAATGGCCTTGAATGGAGGTATCAGTAGCTGCAAGGGAACAAACAACCCAACAGGCATGAACAAAGCTGTAAAACTCCATTCTCACCCCTTTTCTTCATGTTCTTAACAGAAACCCCAAACCACCGCTATTAAGATGGCTCCAACTCATAACCACCTTACAGAGCAGAGTTTCCAAGACTGTGATACAGAAGCAGACTGCCTCATCTTTCTCCTATGGGGCTGTGGGTGGGTTTGAACCGCATGGGTTTGACCTTATGGTTAGCAGCCAAATGTTTTAACCACAGTGCCACCTGGAACCCTGTATTCTGGAGAGAATCAACCTGCAAATTTCTTTCAAAGGTGGTTTCGGGAAAAGCACTTGGGTTGATTTCACATTTCAGATTAAAATTGTGTGGAGCTACCCTAAGGGGCAGGGAGAGACTGATTCAGTTTGCTAAAGGAACTCCTCCAAGCAACATCAATTAATACTTTAAATGTTTTCATGTTGTCCAATTTGCCAATTTAGTTTGCCAAAAGCCTGTGTCAGGTTGTTGCTGACAGGAGGCATGTTGTTGTTGTTATTGTTGTTGTGAAGTGTTGTCAAGTTCGTTCCTACTCTTAGCGACTCAGTATAGGGTTTCTGAGGAGCTGGTGGGTTTGAACTGCCACCTTGTAGTTCAAGTCGACCTGTGGTCCAAGTCAACCTTGTGGTCCAGTGCTTATCCTACAGAGAGCCACATCAAGAGGTGGTTATGTGCCCTGGAAGTCAGAACCGACTCATAGGGACCTTGTACAGGGTTTCCAAGGCTGTAAATCTTTACAGGAGCAGAAAGCCTCATCTTTCTCCCACAGAACAGCTGGTAGTTTCAAACTGCTGACCATGAGATTAGCAGCC
>NW_006408523.1:5775735-5800370 GCF_000296735.1 Chrysochloris asiatica | reverse complement strand
TCCAAGGCTGTAAATCTTTACAGGAGCAGAAAGCCTCATCTTTCTCCCACAGAACAGCTGGTAGTTTCAAACTGCTGACCTTAAGGTTCGCAGCCCGATTCATAACCACTACGCTACCGGAGCGCCTTATCAGGAGGCATGGTGGGTCCTCTTCCTTGTGGTGTCTGCCTTCATGATGAGGTACCCCTAAAGCCACCAATTCTGACTCACAGAAACACTAAAGTACAGAGTAGAACTGCCCCATAGTGTTTGTGAGACTGATTTATAAGCGTAGACAGCTCATCTCTCTCTCTTGGAGAAGCTAGTGGGTTCGAACCAGGTTCCAGTGTTTGCACAGCCGTTTAAAGCTGCAGCTTTTGAAACATGTGCAAGCACACACACATGCCTTTGTGACCTCCCTGTGGGAGAAAATGAAGCTGACTAAAAGGTACATGAATAAAAACAGAAAATCTGATTGGTAACCTTGAGGATTTGGTACGTAAGGGCCTATTCCGCTTCTCTCAGCGACGCAAGAAAATGCACTTTCTGGCAACTGTGTTTGCTCCAGACAAAATGCTTCAGGGCCCCTTTACTTCCAGATGTTGTCTGGAAGCTGGTTGGTGTCTTTCTGCTAAAACAGGTGAGGCCTCAGAAAGGGGGTGCAGAAGGTTAGGAGCTACAGTTTGCTGCTTCATTTAGTCTGAAGGAGGATCTCTACAACCAATGCGAACAACACAAAGTCCCTGCCCTCACAGTGCTACCAAAGATGGCCATTCTAGAGGGGGAGACAGACAATAAACCAAAGACAATGTTGTATTCCCTCCCACCACAAAGGAGGGATTCTTCATAGATGCTGTCTACAGAGCGACACTTCCAGCCTCCCTTAGAGGATGCTGGGGTCAGACACCAAAAATGCAATTACTCGTCTCTATTAAAAGTACCACTTGGTGTTTTTTAACTTTTGATTGTGAACTGGGTGAAGGTTTACAGAGCAGATGAGCTATCCGTTCAACAATTCATACATGTTGGTGGTAATTCACACAACATAATATCATAATATCATTTATCCCACTTGCTCTCTGTGTTTCTGGTCTCCATTCCTCCTTCTTTCCCCAACACCTCTAAACTTTGTCTTGGAATAAATGCTGGTCTTTTGATCTCATGGTCAACTGAGGTAACCTTACCTCCCTAGTCTTAATGTTCCCCTAATTGTTGTTACTAGGTGCTATCCGGTCGGTTCCAACATATAACAACCCCATGGTCAGCAGAAGGAAACACTGCCCGGTCCTGAGCCATCCTCACAATTGTTGCTACGCTTGAACCCATTGCTGCTGCCACTGTGCTAATCCATCTTGTTGGGGTCTTCCTCTTTTTCACAGACTCTCCACTTTACCAAGCATGATGTCCTTCTCCAGGGACTGGTCCTTCCTGACAATATATCCAAAGTATTTGAGATAAACTCTCACATCCTGACTTCTAAGGAGCATTCTGGCTGTACTGCAAACACAGATTTATTTGTTCTTCTGGCAGTCCATGGCACTTTCAATATTCTCCTCCAACACCATAAATCAAAAGCATCAATTCTTCTACCATCTTCCTTATTCATTGTCCAACTTTTGCATGCATATGATACGAGTGAAAATACCATGGCTTGGGTCAGGCACACCTTACTCCTCAAGCTGACATCTTTGCTCTTCAACACTTTAAAAAAAGTCTTGTGCAGCAGACTTGTTTAATGAAATATGTCATTTGATTTCTTGACTGCTGCTTCTATGAGTGTTGATAGTGGATCCAAGGAAAATGAAGTCCTTGACAACTTCAATCTTTTCTTCATTTATCATGATGTCATTGATTGGTCTAATGGGGAGGATTTTTGTTTGCTTTACATTGAGGTGCAACCCAGACTGAAGCATGCAGTCTTTCATCTTCTTTAGTAAGTATTTTAAATTCTCTTCAATTTCAGTAAGCAAGGTTGTATCTATCATCTGCATATCGCAGGTTGTTAATCAGTCTTCCTCATCTTTCTCCCATAGGGCAGGTTGGTGGGTTTGAACAGCCAACCTTGCAGTTAGCAGGCCAATGTATAACCCATAACACTACCAAACATTAGGTATTTCTGGATATGAAGTACAACCCACACAATAGAGTTGTTATTGTTGTTAAGTGCCATCGAGTCAGTTCCGACTCATAGAGACACTACATAGGGTTTCAAAGGAGCAGCTTGTGGGTTTGAACTGCCAACCTTGTGGTTTGCAGTCCAGTGCTGATGCAACAGCATCAGGCAGGATAAAGTAAAGCAAGTGCTTGGAGAATTCCAGGCAAAAAAGGAATCACATCGCATGTTCATTAAAGAAGCTGAGGGCAGAAGCTCTGCTCTAATAGATGTCCACCTCAAGGCCCTGCAGCCCAAGTTCTAAGGATTTGTCCAATAACAAAATAACATAGGAATAACAAAAGAACTCCAGTAGGATGTGGTTAATGAGGTTGTGAAGGAGTTCAGGAGATGCAGTGGAGTCCTGATACGGCACTGTAGGATCAGCATTGGACTCCGAACCACAAGGTTGGCAGTTTAAATCCGCCACTTCCTAGAAAAGCCTATATAGGTTGGTGCTATGAGTCAGAACTGACTCAATGGCACTTAACAACAATAAAGCGATGCAATGGTTATGGGTTTGTCTGCTAACTAGAAAGTTGGGAGTTCAAACCCACCAGTCCCTTCTGCTCCTGTAAAGATCTGCAGCCTCGGAGGAGCAGTTCTGGCCTGTCCTGTAGGACTGTTGTTGGAATCAATGCCACAGCAATAGGTGTATTTGGTGTTTGTTTTTTTATTCAGTAAGGAGCTCTGGTAGCGTAGTGGTTACGAATCAGGCTGTGAACCGCAAGGTCAGCAGTTCGAAACTACCAGCAGTTCCGCGGGAGAAAGATGAGGCATTCTGCTCCCGTAAAGATTAACAGCCTCGGAAACCCTGTGCAGGGTCACTATGAGTCGGAACCGACTCCACGGCACATAACAACAACAACAACAACAAGGTTCAAACACACCACTCTGACAAAACCAGAGACCCTGCAAAGGAACCACAGAAGCTATCCTGTATTTGGTGATAGGCGTCTCAATAAACACTGCTGTGTGGCGCTGAAAAATCCACACCAGACTGTGACCACAAAGTCAGCGATTCAAACCCACCGAATGCTCCTCAGATACCCTACACAGGATCTCTATGAGTTGGAATTGACTCAACAGCACTGAACAATAGACACGGCATCTCACTGAAACCCCGCAACAACCTATGAGCTTAGGGATGGTCCTGAATTGTTACTCACGTGTCAGGGGTGGAAGTGGGGTTTGGATTTATCTCTTAGCTCTTCCCGTCTGTGCTCTGCAGAAAAGGAACATCTTCTGGAGCAAACTTCCAAAGCTGTCTGAGAAGTCCAAACACACATTTCCCAGGGAATGCTGAGTTCTGCTTGGGCATTTCATTTTTAGGCTTGCATTTAAATGGGAAATAAGAATGACTTTAAGTTCAACCACTGACATTATATACACATTTGTAGTACGTATAAGTCCTCCTTTAAGGGAGCAGACAGCCTCATCGTTCTCCCGAGCAATGAGAATTTTTTTTATGTTTTGTTTTTTTTAAGTTTTTATTGTGAATTGAGTGAGAGTTTACATGGGAGAACATTGGTTTTATACTTCTTGTTTCATTGCAATGAATTCATTACAATCTCCTCTGTGCATCATCAGTCAACAGAATTTGCTTCTATTTCCTCTATCTTTTTTGTTTTGTTTTAGGGGGAATGTACACCAAAACACTCAGGAATATATAATCATTTAAACAACCAAAGGGCACATTCTGTAAGCCTGCCTCATGGCCACGAGCACACAGCCTTTCTCTTTCCATGAGTCTAGAGTCCTCAGCTGCTCCCTCTCTCCGTGTCCTCATCTCTGCCTCCATCTCTGGACTGCTTCTCTGGATAGGGTCCCACATTTCACTCATGTTCTTCTCCCTTGATGGTCCTCAGGTCTTCTGTTCCTGGAATGTTAGATGAACTATTCCCCCCTTTTTGTTACAGAACTTCCACTTTTACAGTTGTGACAGTTGCAATTATTCATGATAACAATTATTCACTATTGAATCATAAGAATCTTATCTTCATCTTTCACCAGACTGTCTAGACAAGATGAAAACTATTCAATGGGGACTCTACTTTGCCCCGCACACTTTGAAGCTAAACTCCCTCTTGAAAACTTGTAAGCTAGACACTTCGTGCCTTTATAGCCCCCCAATTTAGGTAGCCAGTGTCTCAGTTGCCCATCCTTATCTACTCTGCATACAGAGGGAACAGAATGAAGACTCCTTCCCTCTCTGTTGGTATTTTGAGCTACTACCTCCATAGTATAGGTCAAGTTCATCAAATTGTAGCAATTTATCCTCATTTCCTTTATCAAAAATTGTTTTCTTTTTTTCTTCCTCCAGTCCAGTTCTGATTATGAAGTCATCAAGGCTAGGTCAAATGGGTACTATCTGCAAGTTTGAGTGTTCTTGTGCATTTCCCCTTCCTTCATATCAGCTGGATGCTTCATTCTCAGCTCTAGCCCTCCATGGCTATGTCCTTGTCTGTGGGATCAGGAGACCCCAGATCTCACCATACTTTGGACCAATCAGCCCTTCCTCTTCTCTCTAACATCTCCAATCAATGGGGGTCTATGGAAGGTAGTTGAACTCAGTCTATAGCTTTAATGCTGAATGGCAGATACTTTTGAACTGCCGCTTTTGTGGTTAGGAGAGCAGGACTTTACGCACCACCTGGGGTTCTTGTTGTTGTTAAGTTCTGTCACGTCAGTTCCAACTCACAGCAACCCTGTTTAAGGTTTCCAAGGAGCGGTTGCTGAACTTGAATCCCCAACCTTGTGTTCAAACCGACCTGTCGGGGTTTTCCCTCGACATAGTTGTCACGAGTTTTTGGTTCACGAGGAGGGGAGATCCAGCGGCGATAGGGATAGCGAAAGAATACACAGACAAACAGAAGAAGGGAGACAATGAGGCACCCCAAAGCCAGGGTGGATACATCACTGGTGGGCAGGCTTGGGACTACAGGCATCGTGGCCTCTGCAGGCAGCAACTCACTGCCCTGCAATCTTTACTGCATGCCTGGGGAGGCTTGGGCCTTTGTTTTATTTAGGGGAGGAGCTTCACACCAAGCTGGGAGGGACTAAAACAGGATACAGCTAACATCAGTAATTTTCCAGACATTCAGGTAACTTTACATTGTACTTCACTGGTTCGAATCCCAGGCCAGCAACTTGGATTCTCATGCCCAATTAACATATCTATAGCCCCTGAGGTCAGTTGGGGGAAGGTGAGAGTTCTGCAGGAGACGCCCAGGTGAATGGGCTGCACCTGGAAAAGGGATTAAGGAGGATGGGTTCTTTGTCTATAGAACAAAGAACTGAGAAGTAGCTAAGATATTTTTAGTTAATCCTTTGGAGAAAGGTTCAACCTTGCAACCTTTAGTCTCGGCTTTAGGAAAATATCACATTTATCTGTGGATTTTCAAAGGCTCCAGTGTATTAATTTAATATATATACCTGAATATTAAGATGAAAGCAATTTTCCATTAACTGCCAGTGGCCTCATTTGTTACACTCGGGCCAATAGGGCCTCGAACCTCTGACTAGTCTTACACGGTCTGCAACACCGACCTTGCAGCCCATCGCATTAACGACGACTGTAACCCACAGCACCACACCAGGATTCACATGCAAGTCTTAGGCAACCTAAAGGTCACAAGAAAATTAGGCAAAATCCTACTGATCAGTTACAATTTAAAAATATATATTTTACTGTGTTTTCAGTGGAAGTTTACATGGCAAATTAGGTTCCCACTTGGCAATTTTTACACAAATTGTTCAGCGACATTAGTTGCATTTTTCACAATGTGTCAAATTTCTCTGTTTTGCATCTTGGTTGTCCTAGCACTAGTTTCTCTGTCGCTTACTTTCTCATGTCTGTTTTACTTGGTTCTGATTCATCATAACTTCTGAGGAGGGTTTTTGAGGTTGTAAATCTTTACAGGCGTAAAAAGCCTCACCTTCCCCACAAGGAGTGGCTGGTGGGTTTGAACTGCCGGCCTTGCAGTTAGCAGTCTAGTGTGCTTCTCCTACAGCACCATACCAGCACTTGACCTTTTGGTTCCTGAAACAAAATAGTTTAAAAATCACTACTCTATTCTATTCTAAGAGTCTTTAGATATCTGACATAGGTGATTTGTCAGTTCGGGAACTCTGATGGTGTCGTGGTTAAAGCAGATGCAAATCAGTACCCTACAGCATAGTTAGTTACCTGGGAGTCCTGGTGTGGTGCTGTAGGATAAGCACTGGACTGAAAGGTCAGTTTGAAGCACAAGGTTGGCAGTTCAAGTCGGAACTGACTTCACAGCACTTAATAACAACAAACATAGTTACCTACAGTAATGCTATCATTTTCAGGAAAAGAGTACATTTTAATCCTTTGTCATCTTACACTGGCTGGTGCTAACAGTTACTATGCACTGCTGCTAACTGAAAGGTTGTGTAAGTTCCACCTAGAGTTACCGCAGAAGAAAGGCTTGGCGATAGTCTGAAAAATCAGCCATTGTTCTGTCATAATATACATGGAGTAACCATGATTCTGACTCCGACTCAGCAGTGACATTTATGTTTTTAGTTAATTAGCAACAAGAATATTCAAAGAGCAAAGAATTTTTGTTGTTTGTGTTGTTTTGATATATAGAAATTTTTGAATGAATGCAGGAGCCCTTGGGAACAGTGAATTAAGCATTGGGCTGCTAATCTATATGTCCAAGGTTCAAACCCAGCAGTCGCTGAATGAAAATAGCTGCTATCTGGCTTTTAAAAATAAACAGAAATAAGATAGCAAGATGGTCTTCCTTAGGGATCTCCCACTGAGCCTGTGGGAGATCAGGACCAAAGGTGAGTGATGAAGGCTGGTGTACTTGTTTGTCTGCAGGTTTCATACCTCTGGTAGTGTAGTGGGTAAGAGTCAAGCTACTAACCTCAAAGTCAGCAGTTCAAAACTACCAGATGTTCCAAAGAAAGATGAGGCGTTCTGCTCCTGTAAAGATTTACAGCCTCGAAAACCCTGTACAAGGTCGCTGTGGGTTGGAACCGACTCCGACTCCATGGCACACCACCACCATCCTGTGTTTAACTGCCTCATTGAAGAAGACACATCCGCAGGCTCTGTGCTGTTGGCTCCCATAAATTTGCAGTCTTGGAAACTGAGTTGCTATGAGTCAGAATCAGCTCAGTGGAAAAGTTTTCTGTTTGAAGCATGAAAGGTCCTCAACTTTAAGTGCAATGGGTCTTCCCTGGTGGCTAGGTCCAAAGCCATCTCCCAGCTCCTTCTCTAAGTAGACCCCAGGGCTTGGCACACTTCCTTAATTTTTAAAAAACCTACTACAACCCTCTCCGCTAGGTCTTGGGATTTCTGTGCTTGAGATAAGCCTCCTTGTAAGGCTATGAAGCCTTCTCAGAGACTTTGACAAGAGAAATACACAAAATGCAGGACTGAGGGGCTGGGGTTTCAAAGACTGACTGCTCCTCTCCCCGTCATCCTTCCCTGAGAATAATACGCTGATGGGCAAGAGCAGGCTAAAATGAATGAGGGAGCTCAATTCTGAAATATATTTAAAAACCAAAAACAAATGTATTTCTTTAAAGCATTTAGTAAGCATAAACAATTAGAAGGGGTGTGTTATTTAACTGTTAGCCCAATTTAACAAACTGTGAGGATCTGTGGGGTTGTTGTTAGATGCTGTTGAGTGACCCTCTGTATAAAATAGAACAAAACACTGCCCGGTCCTGCGTCATCCTCACAATTGCTGCTGCCCCTGTGCCAATCTAACTCATTGGAGGGTCTTCCTCTCTTTCACTGACCCTCCACTTTACCAAGCATGATATCTTCTCCAGGGACTGGTTCCTCCTGATAATATGCCTCAAGTATGAGAAAGGAAGTCTGGTCATCCTGGCTTCTAAAGAGCATTCTGGTTGTACTTCTTCCAACACAGATTGGTTTGTTCCCTGGTACTTTTAATATTCTCCAACGCCTTAACTCAAATGCACCAATTCTTCTACGGTCTTTCTTATTCACTGTCCAACTTTCACATGCATATGAGGTTATTGAAAATACCATGTGTAAAACCAAAAGTTCTCCCATGTAAACTATCATATAATTCACCATAAAACATTTTAAAAAATTTAAAAAATACCATGGCTCAGGTCAGACGCACCTTAGTCCTCAAACTGACATCTTTGCTCTTCAACACCTTATAGAGGTCTTGTGCAAATTTGTGTTGTACAGACCCAAAACTAGATGTGAGGGGCACAGTGAATTTGCAGGAACGAGGCAAAGCCCCTCATAGAAAAAGGCACTAAACTGAAGTGCTCTTACTGGGAAGGGGTCCCCAGGTGATGCCAATAGTTAACACGCCCAGCTGTTAATCCAGTTTGGAGGATCAAGTCCACCCAGAGGTAAGAGAAAAGCCTGGTAAGGTACCCGACATTACACAGTTCTGTGCTCACACATAGGAATCAGAATGAGGCAGAATCAACTCCTCAGTGCCTGGTTTTTTATTTTATTTTTATTGAGTAAAGGTTGGACTGAGGACTTATCATTCCAGATTCATTCTGATTCCTACATTTAACACCACTGACACGTCTCTCTCCTTGCTTGGTCCACCTGGCCTACCTTCCTCTCCAATTTCATCCTATCTTCATGGTTCCTTCAGACTGGGACTTCTGAAACATAAATCCTAATTGGTAGCAAAACAAAGAGGAGATCAATTCCCAGAACCCATGAAATAAGTGTGTAATCATGAAAGAGAGGAGCCCTGGTGGTACACTGGTTAAGCGCTCAGCTGACAAATGAAAGGTCAGATGTTCAAACCTACCAGCTGCTCCTCGGAAGAAAGATGTGACGATTGGCTTCATTAAAGGTTAAACCAAGTCAGGCCCCCCACATCCACTGACTTGATTCTCACTCTTAGAGACACATAGGGCAAGGTAGAACTGCCCCATAGGGTTTCCGAGGCTGTCATCTTTGCAGGAATGGACTGAAAGCTGCCCCTCTTTCAGTGAGTAGCTGAGCTCTTTAACCATGGTACCGCCAAGATTGGAGTGTTGGTATGGCACTGTAGGATAAAGCATTGGACAGCAAGTTCCAGTTGAAGTGCAAGGTTGGTGGTTCAAATCCACCAACTGCTCCTTAGAAATCCTATACAGGGTTACGTGAGACAACTGACTCAACAGCTCTTAACAACTACCACCACCACCAGGATTTGTTCTATGTTGTTGTTAAGTGCCTGAGTCGATTCCGACCCATAGCGACCCTGTATAGGGTTTCTGAGGATGAGCTGGTACGCTTGAACCTTGTAGTTCAAATGGCTTTGCAGTCTGGCACGTTAACCCACAGTGCCACACCAGGACTCCAGGATTTGTTCTATAGATTGTTGTTAAGTGCCATCCAGTCTGTTCAGATTCATAGCGACCCTGTATAGGATTTCCAAGGAGCAGCTGGTGGGTTAGAACTGCCAACCCTGTGGTTAACAGTCCAGTGCTTATCCGACAGCACCACAGTAGGACGCCTCAGGAATCTGTTTAGCAATTCAGGGTCAGAGTCTGAATCATCTCGTGGATGAGTGAGTTCTAAGTCACTTTAAGAGAGGAGAGAGCTTGTTTTTGAGCCTCAGGGGCCTTCAACTCGGCAGGTACTTTAAGGTAAATGTTACAGAGACAGTAACTGAGCCCGTACGCATTCATTCTCATCTCTTTGGATGGTGCTATTTTTGTTCAATTGTAACTTTTCCAGCAGCAAAAATAATAGGAAATGCCATTTCCAGGCCACCCCCTTTACGCTCCCCAGCCCCACACAAGCCAAACCCAGTGACTCATAGGGACCCTGTTTCCAAGACTGTAAATCTTTCTGGTAACAGACAACCATGTCCTTCTCCTGTGGTATGAACCACCTGTGATGCTGTAGGATAAGCATGGGACTGCTAAACACGCTAACTTTAAAGTCAACAGTTCAAACTCACCAGCCATTTTCAGAAACCCTATAAAGAGTTTCTATGAGGTAAAACAAACTCAAGGACACAAAACCACCACCTTGTGCTTAGCAAGCAGCTCAATGCTTAACTCACAGCGCCATCAGAAGTCCTGTCTCATCCCAAACCAAACAAAAACCTAAACCCAATGCCAGAGTCAATTTCAACTCAGCCACCCTATATAGGGTTGCTGAGACTATAAATCTTTACGGGAGCACACAACCTCATCTTTCTCCCGAGAAAAGGCTAGTGGGTTTGAACCACTGACCTTGCAATTAGCAGTCTAACGCCTAACCCACAGTGCCACCAGGACTCCTCTCCAGGCCCTTGGATGGGCACAGAGATGGCGAATTTCATCCTTGGATGAACCAACTCAATGACATACACCAGCACAGTAGGAGGTTAAAGAAACCGTCTGAAGAATTACCACCGGGACTCGCTGTGGCGCTGTAGGATAAGCCCTGAACTGTGAACAGGAAGGAAAGAAAAACCTTAGCTTCCCCAGCAAGTCACATCATAAATCATTTATTAACAAGTACAATGATTTCCTCATCTTTGGTTATCAAAAACAAAACAAAAAACAATTGAATGATCTGTTGCTGCTGCTTGTCATGAGACAGGTCAATATAAAAATGTGTAAAAGACCACACAAAGGTTTGTTTAATTACACATCTTGGCTTTGCATTTGGAAATGGATTTGCACATACTTAAAAACTTTCTTTATATAGATAGAAGTAAACAATACACAAATAAATTCGCTTGAATTTCAGAAGTCAAAACAAAATGGCAATGAATATGGCACTTGTTGGAGAAAGATATAAACAGACCCAATTAAGCAGTGAACGAAATTCTTTGAAAAGGTTTTCTTCTGACTCAATTGGTCCTGTTATTCTAGTGTGATGCTGTAGGATAAGCAACTGGACTGCTAACCTCAAGACCTCTAGTTCAAATCCACCAGCCGTTCCTCAGAAACCCTATATAGGGCCACTGTGAGTTGGAACTGACTGGACAGCACGTACCATTACCTAAAAGAAGCTATTTTGATAATGGGAATATAAAAGGCCTTATAATTCACAAAGTAAATCTGTATGCCTGTGATTGAGATTTTACTCCAAGTCTTGGATTATGGCCAAAAAGCTAAACATGATGTATCATTATTAAGGCATTTCTTTGAATTTGTAAGAAGTTAAAACAAGAAAACATTTGATCAGATCTCAGCAGAAATACTGGCCTTCGTATCTAATCATGAGCATGAATTACCCACACTCAGTACTATAGAAACATCAGAATCTGAAAGCCAGACAGAACCAAATCAGAGTGTGCCACATGGCAAAATTAGAAGTAGCTTAGAAAACCCTGACAGTTTAAGGTTTCCACTTTAAAAGCATCTTTATTGCATGTTCTCAGATGTCAGTGGGAGGTCAGGGGATGAAAAGATACCATCAAGCAGGGGCCAATGGCTTTATTACAGCACCACCCACTATTTCAGGATGAAAATCATCTGGAGAATTTGGAAATATCTTCATTCATAAAGTCACTATACAACTTCTTCCAGTCTCTTTAACGTAGAAAATCACTTTGTAATAAGCTCTCTACAGAAGGTTAAAGAAAGAACAATCACAAAATTGACAAAACAATTATATTTTTTACACACTGAAATTAAGACATGCCTGCACACTCGCGAGATCACTGATGAATTTCCAAGTGTTCACGCTGGCTTCCTTTTATAAGGACCACGGAATTTGTGTTTTCCTCTCCATCCTGGGTGTTTTATAAAATAAAATAATAAGAGGCACCCAAAAAAGGGAGGCCACACAGATTCCGATCTTGTGAAGATACAAACAAAACAGAAGTCAAATGATATGATAATAATAATAATAAATCTTATCAGTTTGCACGATTCTTTTGACATCTGTACCTTGGGGGCACTTAATGGCTTAGGTGTTTTGTCACTTAAATTGTCACACAGCACAGAGAGCTCCAGTGAAGGTTCTTTTCCATTATAGCTCAGCCAGGCACTGGGATAGAACACTCAAACACGTGGGGTCCAAGATCCACCTCTGGTATGGGCAAATACATCCCCCACAAAGGGCCAGGCATGCCCTCTCACTAGGAGGTGTGGCTGAGGGGGGCGGCTGTCTGCAGTCTCTGACCCTCCCATGAGTCACACCGTCACAGCCGGGAACATCTTCTGCTCACTGTTAGGGTGAGGGAAGGGGGACTGGGTCTGCCTGTAGCCAGCCTGCAGGCCATCCATGAAAGGAGGCATGGGGGGCAAAGGAACCGATTCATGTTGCACTGTGTACCCCACGTAGGGCGGGTGCAGGTACTGACCCTGGTGAGGCACAATCTGGGTGGCCTGCTGGCAGTTCAGCACAGAGAAGTTGGTGGGCATGTTGACATACACATTGTTCATGGTCCCCTCGGGCAAGCAGCAGTTGGTTTGTGACCTTGTGGGGGGGGCCCGGGCACCCGAGTTGGCGCTAGAGCTGGAGCTGGCGGCTGTGCTGGACTGGCGGGAGGAGGACCCCCGAGACGTGCTGGCGCTGGGGATCATGGGAATGGTCTCCATCAAGCGGCTGCCCCCAGGGGCTCGGCTCTGCTGGGGTTCCTGCTTGGGCCGGAGGCATCTGCAGCAACAGGCCGCCACGAGGGAGCCCAAGATGATGAAGGCGACAAAGACGGAGCCCACAATGAGGAACGGGACATAGATGGGCACTGAAGGAAAGAACAGAGACACCAAATCAGGGCGGAAAGGACTCAGGTGGGACCTCAGTTTGTTCATTTAAGGTTAACCCCCAAGATGCTCTGTCCTCTAGTGAGTGCTTAGTTAAGATGGCGCAAACGCTTAATGTGGTCAGCTGCAGTCCAAATGGTCAGGGGCTTCAGTTCATGGTTTGAGTCCATTAAGAGGTACCTCTGAAGAAAGTCCTAGTGAAAAGCCTCTATGGAACACAGGTCTGGTCTAGCGACACACGTTGAGGTGGCCTTGAGCTAGTATTGAGCCCAGAGCTAATGGATTATGGGTTGGGAGAAAAAGGCATGGTACTTCCGTTTCCCAGGACCCCGCAGTGCTAATGGGCATCCAAAACAATGCCATTCTCTTTCAATTCCACTTTTCCACCAACTTTTTGAATCCCTCACATATTCAGAGTTTGACTCATCATCGTAATATTGTTAAAGGCAAATATCCAATTTGGTTAAAAAATAAATTCCATAAGCAAATGGATTACATGTTTTAAGATTATTATGGTTCTAAAATTCCTTCCATATCTGTACTGCCCAAACTTCACATCTGTCCTAAGAGTTGAAAAAAGGCAGATGGGAAGAATGACTGCATCAGAATCGTGGTGTTGGCAGAGAATACTGAATATACCCAGGGGCTGCCAGAAGAGCACACTAATCTGCCTTTGAAGAAATACAACAGGATGCTTCTAGAAGTAGAATGGCAAGACATTGGCTGGCTCACTTTGACATGTCATTCGGAACAGACCAATCACTGGAAAGGGCTTCAAGTAAAGGTAGTAGTGTATTGTATTGTGTTTAAGTGCCATTGTGTGGGTTCCAGACGACCCACTATTGGGTTCCCAAGGAGCGACTGGTGAGTTGGAACTGCTAACACTGGGGTTCAAACCGACCAGTGGCTTATCCTACAGTGCCACACCAGGACTCCATGTGAAGTAGAGGGTCTGAGAAAACGAGGGAAACCCCCCATGGGATGGACAGACACCACAACTACAATGGACCAACAGCAGTATTACGCAGCTGATACCATGCATCAGCGTTAACTTGAGGACAAGTAACAACGAACAACAATGACAGATAGATGTAGGGTCTGCACAGAAAACAATGAGTAGAAATTCAAGTGTTTTGGGCTCCCCAGAAGGTTATTTCCACCCCTTACCATTTTTTGTTGTTGAGTTGTGCTACTAACCTCACAGTCAGCAGTTCGAAACTACCAGCAGTTCCGTGGGAGACAGATGAGGCTTTCTGCTCCCGGAATGATTTACAGCCTCGGAAACCCTGTGCAGGGTCGCTATGGGTCGGAACCAACTCGACAGCCCTTAACAACCATTTTTAGGAGTTCTGCATGGCAGCGTCAGTTAATGCGCTGGACTGCAAAGTCAGTTTGTGCTGCAAGGTTGGTGGTTTAAGCTCACCAACCTCTCCTCAGAAACCCTATACAGGGTTGCTATGGGTCAGAACCAACTCAGTGGCACTTAACAACAACCATTTCTTAAGGAACCCTTGTGAGGCGCTGTGGGTTAATGCGCTGGACTGCAAGGTTGGTTTGAACTGCAAGGTTGGTGGTTCAAGCCCATCAGCTGCTCATTGCAAACCCTATACAGGGGTCACTGTCGGAATCAACTCGATGGCACTTAATAACCCAGGACTTCAAGGGAATTCCTTGACTCTTTTATTGAAAAACGCAGGGCCAGGAATGGGCCTTACTCGTCTTGGCAAATGGAAGTTCTTTGGGAAGGAGACCAAGTCCAGCTTTCCAGCACCTTTGTGGCCACATACTGAGGATTATTATTTGGCTCCATGAGAACAAGGAAGTTTCTAATTATGCTCTTCCTGCCTACACGAACCTTCCTGGTGTCGTCAGTTCCCCCAAGCCGTTTTTGAAACAGAAAATATAGTATAGATTGTTGTTGTTAAGTTCTGTGGAATTGGTTCTACTCATATCCACCCTGTGTAGGGCTTCCAAAGATCAGCTGGTTAAAACCACCCACCTTGTGGTTCAAACTGACCTTGCGGCCCAGTGCTTTTTCATATAGTGTCACACAAGGACTTCGAAATGCTTTATAAGGACAACTGTGGTGGCTTCCGTAGGATAGGCAATGGACTGCTAACCGAATGGTCGACAGTTCAAACCCACCAGCTGCTCTGAGGGAGAAAGATGAGGCTGTGTGCGCCTGTAAAAATCTAGAATCCCGGAAACCCTATAGAGGGAACTGCCCCGTAGGGTTTCTAGGCTATATGCTAAGAGTCGGAACCTACTCGACAGCACTTAACAACAAATTTTTATGCATGTAGATTGCCTCATCTCTCTTCCCTGGATCAGCTGGTGGGTTGGAACCGATGATCTTCCTTTAGGTTAGCAGCCAAGCACTTTAATGGCTGTGCCACCAGGGATCCTTGTAAAGTGGGCACACTCCCTGCCAGTGGAATCTATGGACCCTGTCAGACAGAGCATAAGTGCTCCGCGGGGTTACAGAAACTCAATCGTTATGGAAGCAGGCATCTGCTGTCTCCTTCGGAGCAGATGGTGGATTCGAACCACCGACTCTCTGGCAGGCTGCCGGGAACTTTCATCACTGCACCACCAAGGAAAACAGAATGAAAAGATAATGACATATTCCCATCAAGGTAAGAGACACTGGCTGGTGAGTCTGTGTGGGTATTTGTGTTCTAAGCATACCATCGCTTCAGGCTAAGGAGTCCTGGTGGTGCCGTGCGTGAAGCGCTGGGCTGCTAATCACAAGGCTGGCAGTTCAAAGCCACACCAAGGGAGAAAGGAGAAGCTATCTGTGTTTGTAAATGTACAGCCTCAAAAACTCTTAAGGACCAGCTAGCTCTATCCTGTCCTGCAGGATTTTGGGTTTCAGGTTACCTAAGGTCTGGGTTTCAGGTTAACTAGAGTCTACTAAGCTTTATCCTTTGCATGCTATAAATACATCATTCTCTTAAAATTAAGAAACCAGCTCCCAAATATGTTCCTAAAGTAAACAGGCACAGTAAAGCTGAAAAAACAATAATAAAAAAAGCTCCAAACATGACAGCAAAACCTTGTTGAAATCAGTCTACGTTCACATAATGAATTTTTTGGTGGGGGTGGTGAGATGAACTCTTTGCAGGATTTTTAATTGGAAGCACAAATACCTACACAGGGTGAAGAATGCTGACCTGCTGTCGAAACGACTTCATCAGGCAGTTGTTCCCTGACTGCAGGAAGAAAGGGTGAGCAGCAGAGTGTTTATGGAAAATGAAAAAGGTTTAAAAGTAGCATGAAGAACACACCCAGGTATGACCCATGGCGTCACATAACAATCTGCTGCATACAGATCTGTCCAAAGTGGCTGAGGAGGCCAGGGTTACAGACTCAACACTGTAGCAACCCCGACTGTGGTTTCTCCAGCTGCCCTGCCCTGCGGTACTGGAGTTGTTACATTGGCACATTTTCTAGAACTGCTCTGGGATCTTTCTCTTTTCAGATTCAAGGCAAGACGGGGGAGGAGCTGTCTGCAAAGACAGCTGCACTGGACCGACCTGCCTGTGGAGTGGCCCTAGGAGACTAGGAGACGACTGTCAACACAGGAAGCCACTCACTGCCAGCAATCAGGTAGCTCAGGAGGTTAGGGAAAAAAACCTCTAGGTTAACAGAACCCAACATGGGACCTGTTGTCAGCTGAGTCATTTCGAGCCTGTAAATCTTTACAGGAGCAGACGGCCTCATCTTTCTTCCAACAGAATCTGCCTCCCTTGCCCTCCTCCTCTCCTTGCCACATGTTTACCACTTGACCTCTCGCTTCGCCACCCCAGAACTCACTCCTTACTCACACATCCCATCTTGAATAGTTGTACCTCAAGGCTGCTGAAAAGTGGAGGAAGTGGAAACTATCAAATTCTGTCCCAGATTCCTTTACTTGCCAACTCTGGCTTTGGCAATTGGGAAAAATAAAACAACAAAAAGGTAATTAAGGAGGAAAAAGAGAGAGAGAGAGAAACAAGGCGCAAAGAACAAGGTTGGGCAGATTCTGTTGTTACTTCTTGGTCAAACTGCACAGATCAGAGAGGCCTCGCCCACTGGTGGGGAGGGTTAGTCCTGGGATAGATAAAGGAGAGCTTTGTGGTGCAGAGACTTAAGCATCAGGCTGCTAACCCCAAAGCCTGCAGTTCAAACCCACCAGCTGCTCCGTGTTTGAAAGATCCCATAAAGACCAACAGTCTCGCAACGCTTTGGGGAAGTTCTACTCTATCTTGTAGGGTCGCAGTGAGTTGAAACTGAGTCCACAGTAGTGGGTTTGCTAAGTCCAGCACTAAAGGCAAATCCTTCCTTCTGCGGGGGTGGGGGGGGGGGCTTCACGGAAGTGCCCTGCTAGGCCCTCTCTGAAGGGGTCGCATTCCTAGGGTATCCCCTCCCTCAAGGTACCCCTTAGATGTAAATGGAGACAGGAGACAAGGGAGGGCACAGAGGGATCTGGACAGAAAGAATGTGCCCATGGGTTTGTTGGGAAGAACACTGCTATCAGATGGGGAAACTGAAGCCAGGGCAGTCAACTGGTGGCCCACTTCGCACCAATTCCTAGGTGGGCCAGAATTCAGGCTCCACGGATACTTTTCTCCAGGATTGGGGCTGGGGAGCTTGATAGTGCCCACATCTCTCCCCTTCTCCCAAGCCCCCTTGGGGACACATCCAGCTTGCCTAGTTCCCCTCTGGTCGCGCTCAGGCCTCGCCGCCCTACCTGCCGAGCCGTCGGAGCTGTCTTTGTCCGGCCGGCCAGGCTTGCCAGTGTCTTGCTGCCGGTCATTATCGCAACCGCCTTGGTCCAGTCGCGCCTCGGCGCTGGAGCAGCAGTAGCGCAGGGCGCAGCTGCCGCAGCAGATGGTGGCATCGCTGCCGTCGAAGCGCTCGGGGCACTGGAAACCGAGGCGCCAGACGCCCTCCGCGTCCAGCCAGCCGTGGCAGTACTCGCTGCCCGCCCGCGCGCCCGCCGCCAGCAGCGCACCCAGCAGCAGCGGCAGCAGCGAGGCGGCGCTCCCGGAGGCGGTGGCTGGCCGGCGGCCGCCCCACATGGCCCCACCCTGGGCGCGGGCGGCGTGGCTCTGGAGCGCCCCGGGAGGTCTTCCGGGAGTGCGGGGGGCTGCGGACCGGGCCACCTCGGGGGACGTCCCTTCTGCTAGGGCCACTGCGCTTTGCCCGACGTCCCGGAGCCTCGGACGCAGGCGGGTTGGGTCGCGACTCCTAAGCCATCGCAGACACTGTCCGGGGTCTGGCCCTCGGCGGGGTTGCTTTGAGGGGGGCCCCTCGCTGTTATCGGTGCAGTCAGCGGTTTCCCGAGGATTCACCCACAATGGGACGCTCCAAGTGCATGCCCAAGGAGATGGCTACTGAGCCCGCTAAACCGCTGACCTCCGGACGCACAGCAGTCGCAGCTTCTGGATGCTGGCACTAGTCGGGCGCGTACCCCCTATTTCGCTCCGCTCTCAGTTGCCGAGTGGGCCAAGGTGGCGGGTGGCACGAACCGAGCTTTGGACAGCAAGTGCAGCGGCCGGCCGCGCGCAGCTTCCAGGGCACCCCACTTTGTCCGCATATCTCCTGCCGGGAGTACAGCCGACCCACCTCCGCCGCTCGCCCGGGAAATCCGCTCCCGACGCGTCCGGGAGCCACAGTCCGGGGTGCGTGGCGCTGTTTGCTGGCTCGGCTGCAAGCGGCTCAGCTGCCGCTGGGCTCCGGGCCAGGAAGCCGATCGCCCGCCTCTCCGGCTGCAGCGGGTCCCCCAGGCGCAGAGGGCTTCCGTCCAGCTCCCTGGATCCTCCCTGCACAGACAGGAGCCTCGCACGGAAGTATCAGTCGTACGGGCGACGGGAGTCGAGACGCACCGCAACAGCCTGCACTCTCGCCCGCTAGGCGCCAGGCCAGCCTCGGATTCCGCGCGCCACCCGGCGCTCCCTCTCTTATAGGCGCCAGGCTCCCGGTGCGCATGCGTGCTCAACGACCTTCCCGCCCTGCTGCAAATTCCAAGGTACCGCAGGAGAGTCCCATTCTTCCTCCTTTCTCCTCTAATGCCCCAGGTGAAGAGGCCCAGGGCCGCCAAAGGCCGCAGGAGAACAAACAACTAACAATCCAGGCCTTTATAATAATAATGATAATGCCACCAAACTAATCCTGCTTCTTTAGTTTGCTCTGCATTTATTAACATTATCTTTAACAATCAACATTCCATTTGATTTCCAAAACTTCCCAAGGAGATAGAGTATTATTACCCAAACCCATAGAGTGGATTCTGACTCATAGTGATTCTCTGTATTGTTTTTGAGGCTGTACAAATTCTGTTTGTTTGTTGTTAAGTGCGGTGAGTCTATTCTGACCCATAGCGACCTTGAGGTTCGAACTGGCGTTGCAGTCCAGCGCATTAACCCACAGAGCCACACCAGGACAAATTCTGTTACGGGAGCAGAAAGCCTCATCTTTCTTCTGCAGATCAACTGGTGACTTTCTACGGTCAGATGATGGCTCAGGCATGTACTTGTCTTAGTCTCCTTTGAAAAAAACATGATTTTGAGGTCTATAACTCTGGTAGCGTAGTGGTTACAAATCGGGCTGCGAACCTTCAGGTCAATGGTTCGAAACTACCAGTCGCTCGGAGGGAGAAAGATGAGGCTTTCTACTCCCGTAAAGATTTACACCCTCGGAAACCCTGTACAGGGTCGCTATGGGTCGGAACCGACTCGAAGGCACTTAACAACAACAACAAAGCTAATATGAAAGTTTTCATAAAACTCAAGTGGGTATTTCCCAAATCATTGAAGCTTTGTAGCAAGTTTACTGGAATGCTGCCCCGCATAAAACAACAGTTTTCAGATGGATCAAGCATTTCAAGGAAGGTCTGTAAGGCTTGAAAGATAAATTCAGGGCAGCATTCAAGGTTTTGGCAACTCTTTTTTGGGACTCCCCCCAAAGGGGTAATCTTGATAGATTTTCCCCAAGAATATAGGGCAGTCATAGAGAATAATTACAAAGAACTTTAAAGAACATTTAAAACGGCATTGGTAAGAAAATGGCCAGGAAAATTGTATCACAGAATTTTCCCCACCAGGACAATGTCCCTGCCCATTCTTGGAGGGCAGCAAGGGCTGTCCGGTGAGAATATCCTTGGAAAACCTTACCCTATGCATCCTCCAGCCCTGATCTTGTCCCTTCAGACTTCTATATGTTCCCCAACCTCAAAGAACATTGAAAAACACTATTTGCGCTCTTCGAAGACACCGATATTTTTGTGCTGACATGGTGTAAATTGAAAAGCACAGAATTATTTGGAGAAGATTTGTTGCTGTTTAGTGCCGTTGAGTCAGTTCTGACCCTGTAGAGGGTTTCTGAAGCTGCAAATCTTTGTAGAAGCAGAAAGCCTCATCTTTTTCCCACAGAGCAGCTGGTAGGTTCCAACTACCAACCTTGTGGTTTGGAGTCTAGTGTTGATCCTTTAGAGCCACTACGTTCAGGGAAAGGTTGTTGTTGGTGGTTATGTGCTGTGGACTCAGTTCCGACTCATAGCGACCCTGTACAGGGTTTCCAAGGCTGTAAATCTTTACTGGAGCAGAAAGCCTCATCTTTCTCTCGTGGAACAGCTGGTAGTTTCAAATTGCTGATTTTGCGGTTCACAGCTTGATTCGTAACCACTATGCTACCACAGGAAGTGTTAGAGAGAGAGAGATGGAAACACTACCATCAGAAGTGTAGACACCTAGATGGAAGAGATGTTGAGAAACAATAGCTTCACAGTTTGGTCTTTTTGCAAAGGTATCTATGATTTTGTAGCAAAGATTGTTTTTTAACCTAATCTTATGTAATTACTTTTTAATTTTACAGAACATGATGTTGCTGTTCACATAAGCTATTTTCTCTCTGCTTCTAGCAGTTAATGTCCTGGCTGCAGCTGGTCATAGACCAGGGGTAGGGGGTGATTGGGGGTGCTTTTCACACTCCTTCCTGGTGAGGTTGACAAGAAGTAGACTCAGCAAACGTATCACACATTTGGTCACTATATAGCTGATCGGTGCCACCCTTTTTCTTTCTATGTTTCAGGACAGGGATGATGGATTCCAGCAGAAAAGTGCCTTTGTTCAGCAGTTGGCCTGAGTGTACAGAGAGCTGCCACCAAGGAAAGACACAGTTCAGACAGACCAGGAACTCCGCTTTGATGAAGGAGAAATTAATAGCCTCTCTCTTGGGGAAGCTGAGACAACAGGTGCAGATGCTATTAAAGCAGCCCAGATTATTTTTAAAGGACCGGATGCCCTTTCAAAGTTCTGGGAGGCAGAAGACCTGAATTACACACCCAGCCCTCCCAGTGGAGAATCATTGCCAATTAGGGGCCTCAGTTTCTCCATCTGTAAAATGGACCATAGCACAGGAGAACCACCAAGTTTCCTGTCCAAGTCGAAAGAGCACAAGGCAATTTTATCCAGAACAGAGAGACTCTGCTCCCAACGACAGCCATTGGATGTTTGTGTGTAGCTGAGTTATGGAGAGACTCCAAAATACTTGATGTTCTGCTACTCATCCAACAAATCAAAGAAAAAACCCTACCCTGTTCTCCACTGCTCAGAGGAGTCCTGTTGTGGCACTGTGGGTTAGTTAGTATGCTGGACTGCAAAGGCGGTTTAAACTGCAAGATCGGGTGGTTCAGGCTCACCAGCCACTCCTCAGAAACCCTACCCAGGGTCACTATGGGTCAGAACAGACTCAATGGCACATAACAATGACAACAATGTTCTTCACTCCTCTGTAAACACAGACTTATTTTTTTTTTCAATTATCCTTTCTACAGTATTGTACTTTATTTCCTTTTTTTTGGTGGGGGTGGGTATTTTATATACATTTAAATAATCTCTTTTTTCTTTGAAAGTTTTTGTTATGAATTGGGTGAAGGTTTACAGAGCTGATCAGTTTTCCACTCAACAATTCACACCCATTTTGTTTCTTTTCACTGACTGCAGTCCCCACATGGAACCTCCCTCCTCTCACTTCCTCCCTGGGTTTCCTGTTTCCATTCCTCCTTCCTTTCCTAAGCCTTCTGAACTTTGTCCTTGGGTAGATACTGCCCTTTGAGCTCAAACAGTTGATTTTTCTAGGAAATGCATACTTCCTTCATGTTACTGCTTCCCTTATAGACCTGTCTATTGTTTGGCTGAAGATTAAGCCATTAGATGAGCTCACTTCTGAACCTCAAGGACCATAATCTGGGGACTCCACCAGTCTCTCTACCCAATCAGTAAACCTGGTCTTCTTTATGCAATTCAGCATCTTATTTTTTCAATCAAAACCTAGTAAATTAACAGAGTCCGACTGTGGTGTTGCAGGATAATGCACTGGACCACAAGGTTGGTTTGAACTCCAAGGTCGGCAGTTTTAAATCCACCAGCTGCTCTTTGGAAACCCTATACAGGGTCACTATGAGTCTGAACCCACTTGAAGGCACTTAACACAGCAACAGTAAATTAACAAGCTACAATGTGAATAAATAATTGAATCAATAAATATACGCTGAGTGTTGACAATGTGCTGTGTCCCATGGGAGGTGCTGGGGAGTCATAGATAAACCTTTCCCTTCATCCAGAGCCCAAAACCTCTGGGGTAAAGCACAGAACCTGAGCAGAAAGACGAAAGAACTAAATAAGCGAAGACAATACACCGGACTGTAAAAGCTATACTTAGTGAGGCACAGGGTGGATCTAAGAGCATGGTCTGGGCATGGGAATTTTAAATGGCATTTCAAATCAGACCCGAAGGAACCATGGAAAGAACCCATTTTCTTAGAAGATGCTGTTGAACCAATTGCTGTGCACTTGATGCTGTCTCACAGCGCCCCCTTGTGTGTCAGAGTAGAACTGTGTTCCAAAGCGTTTACAATGGCTGGTATTTTAGAAGCAGTTCACCAGACCTTTTTCCCGAGGCTCCTCTGGCTGGATTGAACCTCTAACTTTCGTTAGCAGCCTAATTAACCATCTGGATGAGAAAATATGCACTGAGGGTTCATGCTAGGACAATCACTATGGTAAGACTTTTACAAGCATGGTCTCATTAAATTCTCTTCCTCATTTTACTGGTGAGTCTTCTAAGGCATAAAGATTTAAATAGCTTGCTTAAATTATGCAGACAGAAAATATAGGCTTACCTGGACTGAACCCAGTTCTACCTGACTCCAAAGGCTAACAGTTTCCGCAATAGTAGCACTGTGGGATCAGCACTGAACTGCAAGGTCTGTTTGAACTACAAGGTTGGCGGTTCAAATTAACCGGCTGCTCTTTGGAAACTATACAGGGTCGCTATGAGTCAGAAGTGACTCAACTGCGCTTGACAACAACAAACAATGAGCTCAGATTTTCAGGATCCCTGGTGGTGCTGTAGGAAAAGCGCTGGACTGTTAACCACAAGGTCGGCGGTTCAAAACCACCAGATGCTCCTTAGGAAAAGGATGAGGCTTTCTGCTCCTGTGAAGATTTATAACCTCAGAAACTCTATAGAAGATCACTGTGAGTTGGTATCCACTTCCACTTGATGGCAGTGACTTCTGGTTTTGTGGTTTAAGCCCAGTCTTAGCTGTAATACTGTACACCAATTGCCAGATGGCTAGATAGTGATTTTTGCTTGTTTTCTATTGCAGCTCTGGTAGCATAGTGGGTTACAAGTTGGGCTGCTAACCCAAAGGTCATCAGTTTGAATCTACTAACCATTCTGTGGGAGAAAGATGAGGCTTTCTGCTCCTGTAAAGAATTACAGCCTCAGAAACCCTATGCAGGGTGGCTATGTTTCCGAACCGACTCTATGGCATAATACCCCCCCCCCAATTGTAGCATCGGTTGGATTCGGTGGTGTTCATAGGCTTAATACTTTGGTTCTTCCCTTTACCCCTACTCCCACCCCCATCACCACTTTGCAGGGGTGGGGGGCGGGGGGTGGAGAAGAAGGCAGAAGAACTGTATTTCCTTCAGAGAAAACCGAAACAACAATTGGCCAAAGGTTTATTTATGAAGACCGAAATTGCCAAAAGTTTTTATGTTAAAATGGCTAACATGGCCTCGAAGTTCCACAGCTTAAACCAAATATGATTTTCCCAAGTAGTTAAAGTAGTTCATCATTTTGTTTAAAACTGGCAGATTGGCAAGTGGGGCACTTGAACTAATTTATTCTCTTCTGGAGGGTTTTATCTCTTTAAAATGATAGAAGAGTTATGGAGATGTTCCTGTCTTGAAAGAGGACTCCAATTGTTTCGTTGTTACTTTATGCTGTGTGATACATAATCTCCAAAGCCCCAAAAATACTTTACATTGCATTGTACTTCCGTTTGATTTGGTTTAGGCTTTGTGTGCCTGGTGTGTTTTGTAAACAGCTCTGTTGGCGCGGTCTTATAGGGTTGTTGTTGTTGTTGTTGTTATGTGCCGTGGAATTGGTTCCGACTCATAGCGATCCTGTACAGGCTTTCTGAGGCTATAAATCTTTACGGGAGCAGAAAACCTCATCTTTCTCCCGAGGAACATCTGGTAGTTTCCAACTGCTGACCTTGAGGTTCACAGCCTAATTTGTAACCACTATGCTACCAGAGCTCCTTTATAGGGTTGTTAGAGTTGGGATAGACAGTAAGACAGTGGATGGATTATGGGAAATGTTACTGGGAGATGTTGAGATGGTCTTGTTTCTCACATGGATAATACAAAGAAACCCCCTCTCTCACCTTAACATGCATCTCAACTATTTTACTAGTCTCTTCTGAGAAACTGTAACTGGTAATCATAACATGTAGGTTGTTGTTGTTATTGTCAGGTGCCAT
>NW_006408523.1:5762959-5768015 GCF_000296735.1 Chrysochloris asiatica | reverse complement strand
AGTCTAGAACCATCCATCAGTGTCTCTTTTTGTTTTTTGATGTTAACATTTTTGAGGTTTATAGGAAATTACCTTGTAGGGGGAAACCCAACTTGTGTTGGATATTCCCTTTTGATTAGATTTAGTTTATACATCTTTGGCAAGAAGAACACAGAAATGAAGTGTCTTCAGTGTATCCTATAAGGAATTATAATGATATGTTTCCTTAATGATGATTTTCATTTTTATCATTTGGTTAAGGTATGTGTCGTGGATTGAATTGTGTCTTGCCATAATGTGCATCAACATGACTAGGCCATGGTTCCCAGGATTGTGGAGTTGTCTTCCATTTTGGTTTCTCTCTCTGCTTTGTGATTGATTGTAAATCTTAACCTGTATGTGTTAATGAGGCACGGTCAGTTTAAAGTGCATCTTAAGTCACAGTCTTACAAGAGGGTGAGACTCAAGTCATGCCTTTACTCAAATAACACCATTGTTTGTTGTTGTTAGGTGTCATCGAATTGGTACCGACTCATAGCAACCTACGCACAACAGAAAGAAAACCCTGCCTGATCCCGCTTCAACCTCACAATTGTTGCCACATTTGAGCCCATTGCTGCTGCACCATGCCAAGCCATCTCATTGGGGGTCTTCCTCTCTTTCTCGGAACTTCCACTTTATCAGATATCATGTCCTTCTCCGGTGACTGTCCAAAGTATGAGAGACCAAGTCTGGCCATCCTGGTTTCTAAGGAACATTCTGGTTGTAGTTCTTCCAACACATGTTTGTTTGTTTTTTGGAAGTCTGTGGTACTTTTACTATTCTCCTCCAACACCATAACTCAAAGGCATCAATTCTTCTCCTTGAGTCACACCTTTTACCTGCAACCAGTAAGAACTGTGAGGCTTGGGGAAGTGTGCAGTCTTTGCCAACACCTTAATTTCAGCATTGTGAGAATCCTTGATCCAGAGTCACCTTGTGAAGCTATGACCAAGTCATTGACCTTAAGAAAAAGTGTAGACTCCCAGGTCCCCAGTGGAAAAGAGAGAACTCCATCACATTATCTTAAACTCATGGCTCGCTAAGCTGCCCACTCAACATTTCGAGTTGCCACTGAATTTTTAAAATGCTCATTTTGATGTCTTCTACTGAGTCGGTGCTGACTCAATGGCACCTAACAACAATACCAACAGACATGTTTGGAGTCCTGGTATGGCACTGTTAGATAAGCACTAGACTGCAAGGTCAGTTTGAACTGCTAGGTTGGTGGTTCAAACCCACCAGCTGCTCCTTAGAAATCAATACAGGGTTACTATGAATCAGGATCGACTTGATGGCACTTAATAACAATTCCTATGTTTGGAGTCCTGGTGTGGCACTGTAGGGTCAGCACTAGACCGGGAACCACAAGTTCAGTGGTTCAAACCCACCAGGTGCTCCTCAGAAACCCTGTACAGGGCTGCTGAGTCAAAACCGTCTGGACAACACGGAACAACAACTGCCCTGTGTCCGTTTTGGAGAGTCAGAGTTGAAAACCGGGGCTAATTGCTTGGCACAATGTCTGCACATCTAACCAAGTCAAACATCAAAATCAAAACCCTAAACAAGCCCACCTCAGGACCACCAAATTCATTCCAACTCAAAGCACCACCACAGGACCGAGTCGAGGTGCTCCCTGGGGGCCAGACTGTACACCTTTATAGGAGCAGACTGCCTCATCTTCCCTCTGATCTTTTGATCAGCAGCCCAGCGCCTGACCCAGAGCACCACCAGAGCGCCTTCTGCCCATCTGAAGGGGTGGCAAAAACAAAGCCAGCAGAGCACATACACACCTGTGGCTGGGAGACAAGTCATCAACCCATGACGTCAAAGGAAGACCCGGAAGCCAATTCACAAACTTCAGAGCCTTCCTTGGCAGCGAACACACAGGAAAGAAAGATAATCAGTTCTGGCACACAAGCAGATATCTCTGAGTATAATTCCAATTCCCTAAGCTGAGTGTTAAGGAGCTCTGGTAGCGTAGTGGTTACGGATCAGGCTGCGAACCGCAAGGTCAGTAGTTCGAAACTACCAGCTGTTCTGCGGGAGAAAGATGAGGCTTTCTGCTCCCGTAAAGATTTGCAGCCTTGGAAACCCTGTTCAGGGTCTCTATGGGTCGGAACTGACTTGACGGCACTTAACAACAACAACAAGCTAAATGTTGGGGCCCTGGTGGCGTGTGAGTTAAGTGCTGGGCTGCCAACCTCACGGTTGATGGTTCAAACCCACCAGGCGCTCAATGAGGCTGTCTGTTCCTATAAAGATTTACAGTCTCGGAAATCCCAGGGAGCAGTTCTACTCTGTCCTATCGGGTCACAATGAGTCATAATAGACCCAAAGGCAGTGGGTAGACACTAAATTTCAAGGAGCCCAAGGAGCCCTGGTGGCCCTGCAGTTAGGCACTAGGCTGCTAACAGAAAGGTTGGTGGTTTGAGCCCACCTCTGCAGGTGAAGGACTTGGTGGTTCACTCCTATACAGATCAGAGCCTGAGTCAGTCCTACTGTATCCTGTAAATTGTTTTGAGTTGGAATCAACTTTACAGGTAAGTCATTGGTCGCAAATGTGTTCTCCCTGCTCCCTGAAAACCAGTAGCGTCAGGCATGCTACAAGAGAACCCTGAGAGATCTCCCTTTACCATGGTCTAGGAGGTCTAGGAGTCCTGGTGTGGTGCAGTAGGCTAATGCGCTGGACCACAAGGTTGGTTGAACCTCAAGATTGGCGGTTCAAACTCAACAGCTGCTCCTTGGAAACTCTATGCCAGGTTGCTATGAGTCAGAACCAACTCGATAACACTAACTAACAACCACAGGAGGTCTGGATTGGTGCCAACAGTTAATGTGCTCAGCCACCAATTCCGGGAGGTTTGAGTCCATCCAGAAGACCCTTGGAAGAAGAATCGTCCATTGAAAACTCTGTGGAGCACACCTCTACTCTGACACACGTGGGGCTCCATGCCTCAGAACTGACTTGACAACAACAGGAAACATGAACGTCAACTTGGGCCATCGAAGAATGATAGCAAATAAGCAGAAGCAGCGCCAGAAAGCTTGAGAAAGCGAGACCTAGAATGAGAGATGGCTAGTTTGTGCGAATCCAGATGTTTCTAGAACACACTACTGTTAACCGGAAGCTGGGAGATTACTGTTGAACTTGCTGTTGTTAAACCCTGCGTAGGGTTTCAGAGGAGCAGCTGGTGGCCTTGAACTGCCAATCTTGTGGTTCTCAGTCCCATTGTTGATCCTACAGTACCATAGCAGGAATCTTCATAACCAGGCGCAATTTCCCTCCATATCATCCTTCTCATCTGACTTTAGGAGCCCTGGTGCTCTGTAGGATAAACACTGGACTGCTAACCACAAGGCCAGCAGTTCAAACTCTCCAGCAGCTCCTTGGGAGAAAGATGAGGGTTTCTTCTCCCATAAACATTTGCAGCCTCGGAAACCCTATACAGAGTTGCTGTGAATCAGACAGATTTGAAGGCATCCAACAACAACATGGATATGACTTGAATTCTTTTTGTTCCTTGGTCCCCGCTTCTAGGACCATCAGCTCCTGGAAATCAGAAATCAATTCTTACTCATCTTTGAGTCCTCATCATGATGATCAGATTGAAGGCTCAGATGATCCATCCCATAATATGCAATGTTCATGTAGCTCTGGTGGCACGACAGTTAAGTGCTCAGCTGTTAGGCAAAAAGTTGGCGGTTCAAACTCACTCAGTGGCTCCACTGGAAAAAGACCTGGTGATGGGTTTCCATAAAGATTAAGCCCCCCAAAAAATAACAACAAAGAAAACCCTCCCCACCATCGAGTTGTTTCTGACCCATAGTGACCTTACAGCACAGATAAGAAGTGCTTCTGAAGGGTTTTCAAAACTGTAAATCTTTACAGTATCCGACAACCTCATCTTTCTCCCAAGTAGTGGCTGGTGGGTTTGAACAACTAACCTTCGAGGTCGTAGCCCAACACACAACCTACTGTGCAGCTAGAGACTCATAGCGACCCTGTACAGGGTTTCTGAGGCTGTAAATCTTTACAGGAACAGAAAGGCTCAGCTTTCTCCTGCAGAATGGCTGGTAGTTTCGAACTGCTGACCTTGAGGTTAACAGCCTGACTCATAACCACTACGCTACCAGAGCTCCTTTCTATAAAGATGGCAGCCTAGAAAACCCAATGGGACTCTTCTACACTTGTTACATGGGTTTGCTATGAGACAGCATCCACAAACAATAAAATGCCAAACATGAAAAGAGCTAATATTGGAATGAATTGTTACTTTTGTGGAATTTGAATTCAACAAAATTTATGCAAATACTAAAGTTATTTTGAGTATTAAAACACACACATACACAAACCAGTTGCGGTGACCTGGATTCAAACCCCTTGAGCTCCATAGGGTTTTCCAAGGGGGAATTTTTCAGCAGCAGATTCCCAGACTTTTCTTCAACGGTCCTTTGGGTGAACTCAAACAGCCAAGTGCTTCACCCCTTGCATTACCCAGGGATTCCATCTGGAGTATAAACCAAGCCAAACCCAACCACTGCTTTCTAGTCAATTCCAACTCACAGTGATCCAATAGGACAGAGTGGAGCTGCTCCTTAGAGCCTCCAAGAGGTAAAGTTTACAGGAGCAGATAGTCTCATCTTTCCTCCTTGTAGCAGCTGGTGGGTTTGAACCACTGCCCTTGTGTTTTCCAGCCCAATGCCTAACTCACACCACCACCAGGACTCCATTAATTTTGAGTATGTTTTTGCTGTTAAGTGCTGTTGAGTCAGTTCCAACTCACAGCAAACCCATATAGACTTTCTAAGGAACAGCTGGTGAGTTTGAACAGTCAACCTTTTGGTTCAAATTGACCTTGCAGTTGAGTGCTTATCCTGCAGTGCCACACCAGGACTCGTATGTATAGCATCCTGGTGTGGCATGCTAGACTGTAAGGTCAGTTTGAACCCAAGGTCAGTGGTTCACACCCTCCTCAGAAACCCTATACAGGGTTACTATGGGTCAGAACCAACTCAATGGCACTTAACAACAACT
>NW_006408523.1:5761791-5762614 GCF_000296735.1 Chrysochloris asiatica | reverse complement strand
GAGAGAGAGAGAGAGAGAGAAACATACGGCTTTCTACTCCCATAAAGATTTACAGCTAACCTCAAGGTCAGCAGTTCAAAACGATCAGCAGTTCCGCGGGAGAAAGATGAGGCTTTCTACTCCTGTAAAGATTTGCAGCTTTGGAAACCATATATATATCAGTTTTTGTATAAAATATCTAGAGAAAACTACTCAGGGATAAAAAATGTCCTGATGCTTGTCCTGAAGAATTCCCAAGTACAGTAGGTTCAGAAGGAAGGAATATCTTTTCATCGCTCTCTGTTGGCTATTCCTTCACAGGTCTGTGTTTTGGGGGTAAAGTGCCAGGGCTTCGCAATTCAATGAGAGGTGGCTAACAAATGAGCTGTTTCTGGGACATCCCATGTGAACTAGAAGGGTACGTTGTTCACAGGATGGGTACCAGCAGCTCCACCGATGGCGTCACCATCACTTGGGTCATCAGCTATGTTGGCGCCAGGTATTAGTGGAAAATGGCTGTTCCAGTGCCTCTAGCCCATCAACGGGAATTCTATACTCAGCAGGGATGAAGTGTTGTCCAGGGAACGAGAGCTGCACACTAGGACACTTCTCTAGTCTCATGGCCCCCAGGACAACGGGTTTGAGAAACTCATGGGGAGACACTGTGGGATCCCCAGAACGGAGAAGAATTTCTAAATGTGGATTCCAGCAGAGAGGAAGGAGGTTAAAACAAACAAACTATTGTGTTGTAGTATAAAATGATCTTGTTTTACATCTAGGCTAAGAAGCTGGATTAAAATCAACTGCCAACCAACTGATTCTGACTCACAGTGCCCCTGTGTGT
>NW_006408523.1:5750667-5761111 GCF_000296735.1 Chrysochloris asiatica | reverse complement strand
GTGTGTGTCAGAGTAGAACTGTGCCCCACAGGGTTCTCAGTGGATGGGTTTTCATAAATTGTCCACAGACTTTTCGAAGCCTCCTTATATGTCAGTAGGCCTTTCTTTGTAGGCTTCTCTGGTTGGACTGAAACCTCCAATGTTTTGGTTAGTGGCCAAGAGCGTTAACCATTTGCACTGTCCAAGGACTCTAAGACACTTAATTACTTCAGTATATGAGAGAGGCTTAAAAATATTAGTGGAAAAATGGAATGAAAAGATAATGGAATTTTTCTGTGAACTTTTAGAAGCCCCTCCAAACTTTCATCTATTTTTTTAAATAATTTGTTTAACTGTTTGTTGTTGTTGAAGGCTTTACATAGCAGAACACACACCAATTCCATCATTTCAATATGCACAAATCAGTGATATTGATGATAGACTTGAGGCTGTGTGCCCATTCCTACCCTAGTCTTCATTTTATATTAATTAAAATAATTCAGAAAGCATGTTGGGATCATAGTTTCCTTGGGATTTCTTATTATTAAGAAATGAATAGAGGGGTAATCCTTGCTCTTTATATGACCAGCTATGGGGTGTTGTTGTTGTTGTTGTTAACTGCCGTCGAGTATGTTCCAACCCATAGCAACCCTGTACAGGGTTTCCAAGGCTGTAAATCTTTATGGGAGCAGAAAGCCTCATCTTTCTTCCGCGGAACAGCTGGTAGTTTCGAACCGCTGACCTTAAGGTTCGCAGCCCGATTCGTAACCACTATGCTACCAGAGCTCCTTATGGGGTAGGGATGCATTTATTCAAGGTGTTTATATTTGATATAAATTGGAATTTCCTTCATTCAGGCGGCCTTACCAGTCTCCTAGAAAAAGACATAAAAAGATAAAAGGACCCGTGTGTTGGTAATTTTAGGAGAAACAGAAGGACGGAATTCACAGAGCAACCTCACTGTTAATTACCTCTGTCCAAATACTTGAACATTTCCAAATCCAGCCCTCCTCAATCTTACGGTTTCAACTTTTTTTTTGTACCTTTTGGATTAGTAAAAAAAAAAAAAATTCTTTGGCTTTTTCCAGGAGTCAATCTCTCAGGAAACAATTGAATTACATTTCATATTTGTTTAAAGAGTCCTTGGATAGCACCTCACATCTGCAATGCCTCCAAAGTCTCCAATGACAGAATAAAGGGAGAAGGTTACACGTTGTGTAGTATTCCAACAAGCAGTGAAATGTTTAATGAGTTCCATATTCTGAAAACCTTAGTGTCCCAATAACACCTTGAAGCTTGCTAACTATTTGAGACTATTTTACGGCTTTGCCACAGTTGGATTGCTGAGTCTTCCTTGACATTGCAAATGTTTATATGATGTAACAGTTATCTATAACGTTTCCAAATTACTAATTCCGTTACCTAATTAGAAGGAAGGGTTTTATTGTTGTTTTTAAATGTTTTTATGTTGCAAAAAATATTTGAATAGTTGTAAGATTGAAATAAAATCAGCTTAATATTTATTTATTATTTATGACTCAACGGCATTGGGTTTGGTTATTTGGTTTTCAATGGAGCTCCCAGACTAAGAGTAGTAAGAAAGGTCTGGCAATGTATTTCTGAAAAAAAAAAAAAAAAATCAACTACTGAGTACCCTGTGGATCACAATAGCTCTATCCTATTGTGTGTGTGGCTGCTACAAGTTGGGGACAGTTAGAAGGCAGCTAACAACAGCAATTGAGAATCTAGTATGTCCCAGGCATTGTATTAAATCCTTTGAGATCTTTAAAATGTGACTTTCAATAAGTAAATTAAAAATGATTTTAAAACAAAATAGAAGGCCTCTTACTTCCAGATTTCAAACCTACTACATGTGGCGCTGGGCTGCAAAGTTGATTTGAACCGCAATGGCGGTTCAAACTTACCAGCTGCTCCTCAGAAACCCTATATGGGGTCACTATGGATCGGAATAGACTTGACTCCACTTGACAACAACAACAACAACACATAGCCATAATGATCAAAACAGCCTGGTATTGGTAAAAAAAAAGATATATAGATCAATGGGGTAGAATTGAGAACTCAAAAGTAAATCCATCAGTCTATGCTCAGTTGATCTTTGACGAAGGACCAACACACATGAAATGGGAAAAGAGTAGTTTCTTCAACAAATGGTGCTGGTAAAACTGGAAATCGATTTGAAGAAGATTAAAACAAGACCCGTACCTCACAACATATACAAAAATGAGTTCAACATGGAATTAAGACCTAAATGAAAAATCTAGAACTGTAAAGATCATCATCATCAATAAAAAAAATAAGGACAAACTTAGGTTCTCTGATTTCTGGCCTAAATACACTATCCAAGCATGACTGAAAGCTCAAAAACATCAGAAGACAAAATAGACGACTGGAACCTCCTAAATATTAGTCACTATGTGCATCAAAAGATTTCATCAAAAGGGTAAGAAGAGAATCTACAGTTTGGGGAAAATGTTTGGCAATTGCATATCCAACAAGGAACTACTTTCTAAAATTTATAGAACACTCCAACACCTCAACAAGAAGACAAATCTAATTTAAAAGTGGGCAGAGGACACAGACATTTCACCAAAGAAAATATTCAGGTAGCCAACAAACATATGAAGAAATGCTCACAAGTGCTGTCGAGTTGGTTCCAACCCATAGCAAACTTGTATAAGGTTTCCTAGGAGCAGCTAGTGAGCTCGAACCACCAACCTTGCAGTTCAAACAACTTTGCAATCTGGTGCATTAACCCACAATGCCACACCAGGACTCCCATTGGTGGTGGTGGCTGTGTGCCTGTGGAGTCGGTTCTGACTCATAGTGACCCTATGCAGGGTTTTCGAGGCTGTAAATCTTTACGGGAACAGAAAGTCTCATCTTTCTCCCATGGAACAGCTGGTAGTTTTGAACTGCTGACTTTAAGGTTCACAGCCCGATTCATAACCACTATGCTACCAGAGCTCCTTAACAGATGCAAATCAAAACAATGAGATATCATTTTACCCCAGCGTGAGAAGCTTTTTTTTTCTTTCCTGGTTCAGAAAACAACAAACGGTGTGGAAAGTATGAGACCCTCCTACACTGGTTGTTGTTGTTATTGTTAAGTGCCGTTGAGCCAGTTCTGACTCATGGCAACCCTGTATAGGGTTTCTGAAGAGCAGCTGGTGGATTTGAACTGCCAACTTTGTAGTTTGCAGTCCAGTGCTCAGCCTACAGTTCCACACCAATATTCCTTATTCAGCTTTTATTCCTAGTAAACTAGTTTGTAACATTACACAAATGAGGTGAGACGTCTTATTAGAATGGAATTGTACAAGTAAGTTCATTCTTAATTTTATTACCAGATTCCTATTGGCACACAAGGGTTTGATTTTCTAAATTGCACATATCTTTTAGTTATTTCTGGAACTAGGTCAATTTATTTTGGAGCTAGAAGTTTGAGAAGAAAATATTAGAGAAAGGGACAGCAAAAACATAGAGAGAGGTTTAAAGTGATGATTTATTATGTCTAAAGAAGAAATGGTGGGGGTGGTTGCTTCAACATTATCTTTAAAAATCTGGAGGAATATTTTAGGAGGGACCTTAGCCAGCTGCCTACCAGTACAGATAAGACAAACTTAAGGAAGTGGATTTAAATGACAGAAAGTGATATTTAAAGTGGCTTTATAGGATAAGCACCACACTGTGAATCTCAAGGTCAGCAGTTTGAACTCACCAACCTTCCTCAGGAGAAAGATGAGACTTTCTGCTCTGACAACGATTTACAGGAACCTTTTACATTACAGGGCCACTCTGAGTTGTAACCGACTTGATGGCACACAACAACAATGAAAACAACAGCTAACCATTAAGGAGCTTTGGGGTTGCTTAAGTGCATGACTGTCAAGTAAAAGGTCAGCAGTTTGAACTCACCAGCGAGAGAACGATGTGACAGTCAGCCTTCATTCAAGTATTAGGAAACTGATTTCAATGATGTGTTAATAAAGATTTTAGAATCATCTGCATGTTTGTTGTTGTTGCTAAGTACCATAGAGTCAGTTCCGACTCATAGCAACCCTGTAAAGGGTTTCCAAGAAGCAGCTGGTGGGTTTGAACCACTGACCTTGCTGTTCAAACTGATCTTGCAGTTCAGTGCTGATCTAGTACCTTTGAAATGAGAAGAGAGAGGAAGGGCTGTGTGCAGCTGGGGACCGTCTTTGTACCTGGGTTGACGTGTACTAGAACTACAATTCCCATTATGCACACTGCAAAACCGTCCCGTGTCAATTTCAGACACACACAATTTACCTTTATAGACTAAAAACACCAAACTCACTGCTGCCTGGTGAGTCCAACTCAGAGCGATCCTATAGGACACGGTAGAACTGCTCCGTGGCATTTCCAAGACTTTATTGAAGCAGTGCATCATCTGGTGGGTTTGAACAGGCAACTTCGTGGTTAGCAGCCCAACACTTGCATTTATAGACTAAGTAAAGCAAATTGGACAGTTTAAGTGAGCACCGAATGAAATGGGGACATAAATATGTTAGGGCCAATAAGTGATCATATTTATAGACGGCAGTAAAAACAGTATCTCCCACTCCAATTGAAGGAAACGTGCCAAAGGAACTGAATACAACAGCCACCGTTGAGTGGAAACCACAGACAGGGCTGACTGAGCTCCTGAAATGGAATGTCCAGCTTCTGTGGTATGATTTCAGATGCATTTGAATAGCCCGTGTGCCTTTGGATAGATAAACAGGTGCTAAGAAAACAAAAACAAAAACAAATCGCCTAACCAAAAGCCAACAAAACAGTAACACACTTCCTTCTGAACTGATCCATACATTTCCAGCATTGTATGAAACTGTCAGACTCCAAATAACTGAGAAAATATCATCCACATGTGACTTGAGAGGAAGAGAAGGATTAAGCCAGACCCCAAGTAATATAAAATCGCTAACCATTCCCAACATACAGGGCTCACTGCTGGTTTATTCATTATGGTGGATCTTGCTTTGTAGTCTCGGAGGTGAAGTTGAAGATGAGGGATTGGTTTGCTTTAAAGACAGGGTGTTAGGATAGATTTTGTATCCCACGTATACAAAGCACGGACTTTTAGTTGTTGAGTTCTAGTGCGCTGAGCAGAATTCTAAGATGCAGGGGATAGTACAAAGGCTGAGTCATGAACAGAGAGCAAAGTATAAGACCCTGGAAGATTGTTTCTAAAAGAGCAGCAGGCAAATCCAAGAAAAGGTGACCCCTCAACCTTTCCATGTGTGGTAGTAAGGGAACACCTGTGTTCTCAGGAAATCCGAGAACTTGTTTGCCATGTCTCCAGCCCCACTGTATAATAATTCCAAGATTCCTAGGATAATGAAAAGTTAGGGTTTGTATCATGGGAAATCTTTACTCTCCCCTGACTGATATGCACTGCATTTAATTTCACAATAGGCTGTTTGTTTTTTAAGTGCCACTGAGTTGGTTCTGAAGCTCTGTATGGGTTTTTGAGACTTCACATCTTCACAAGAGCAGAAAGTCTCATCTTTCGCCCAAGGAGCAGCTGATGGGCTCAAACCTTGGACCTTATGGCTCACAGTCCTGTGCTTATCATATGAAGCCCCTGCATTCCCACAATAGGCTGGTGGTGGTGGTAAGTGCCGTCAAGTCGGTTCTGACCCATAGCAACCCTGTATAGGATTTCTGAGAAGTGGCTGGTGAGCTTGACCCACCAACCTTGAGGTTCAAACAGACTTTGCTGTCTAGGTCATTAACCCACAGCGCCACACCAGGATTCCTCAACAGACTGAAGGGCTCAGCAAACTCGAACATTTAAACGTTTTTGTGTATGTCTTGTTTTCCCAGAGTAGGCTAAGGACAACATAAAGCACTAGTTTCTAACAAAGGATGCCATGTTTGATTGATGAAAATAAACTAGAAATCTGTTTTTGTATGTGTGCTTTTACTTGAAAATTATTTCAGATTTGCAGGAAACGTCATAAGCATAAGAATTGGACAAGGAACTGCCATAAATCCCTCTACCAGGCTTACTATTTTGGGTCTTTAGACCCGCACAAGGACTAATAAAATGGATTAAGCCTGTTTCTTCTAATTGAGGCTGTTGTATGAACATGCAGACAAAAGCACTAACATCATTAATTATGCACTTGTAGCCGACCCATGCTCTTTCATTAATTATTGATCCGTACTTTCCCCGTTTTCAACAAATTATTAAATCTGAAGCATATGCTTGCTAAAACACCTTACTTGGGTAGCTTACTCCTAACAGCTTGGTTAACTTTAACATATATTATGATGCTGACTTTGGGGCACTAAAGGCTAACTCAAAGAAGAAAATCCCAGGCCTTTCAATCCAGAGAAAAAGAAACTTAAAACCATGCTTGTCCAAAGAGTTCCTGGCTGTGGCTCTTGCACTCCACCTTCTGGCTAAAAGTTGGTTGTGAAACAGTGAAACTGAACATACCAATTGCTAAATTCAATGACAGAAGACAGAAGCTCTGGGGCACTGGATTTGAGAGAGAGACAGAGTGAGAGAGTGAGAGAGACTAAGCTCAAAGGCAAGAAGCAATTTACAAGATCAGAGTAAAGACCCAAAACTGAATGGAATCCCCTGCTTGCCTGGATAATCAATCTGGGAGCCCACCACAGGAACACTGGGGGTCTAGGTTTGATAGCTGGTGATGGTTATGTGCTGTGGAGTCGGTTCTGACTCATAGCAACCCTGTACAGGGTTTCCGAAGCTATACATCTTTACTGGAGCAGAAAGCCTCATCTTTCTCTCACAGAACAGCTGGTAGTGTCGAACCTCTGACCTTGTGGTTCACAGCCTGATTCGTAATCACTACGCTACCAGAGCTCCTTGGTGATGGGGGTAGGGGAGAAAAAGGTGGGGAGTAGGGGTGACTATTAGAGGACCAGGCAGAGGGAAACATCCAATCATCCATCACAACTCTATGTTAAATCTTAGGTGATTGTTTTCCAAGTCACCACCCCTAGGAGCTAGTCCCCTTGACAGCCAGAGTCAAGTCCAATCATCTTCACATTGCTCATAGACTTAGCATAGTTTCTTGCTGAATAAATGAATGAAGGATGATCAATGAACTCACTTTATTTAACACAGGCAGCCATATGTATTCAGCTTTAATTGGAAACACAACTATGAAAGTAACACATTTATGGTACCATATGATAGTGTAAGGAGCTCTGCTAGTGTAGTGGTTACGAGTCGGACTGCGAACCTCAAGGTCAGCAGTTTAAAACTACCAACTGTTCCATGGGAGAAAGATGAGGCTTTCTGCTACCATACAGATTTACAGCCTCAGAAACTCTAATAAGGGTCACTATGAGTCGAAACAGACTCCAAGGCACATAACCACCATCACCACAATAGCGTAAGGAGCTCTGCTAGTGTAGTGGTTACGAGTCAGGCTGCTAACCTCAGGGTCAGCAGTTTGAAACTACCAGCTGTTCCGTGGGAGAAAGATGAGGCTTTCCGCTCCCATAAAGATTTACAGCCTTGGAAACCCTATGCAGGGTCGCTATGAGTCAGAACCGACTCCACGGTACACCACCACCACCATACATACGATAGTGTAGTGGTATCTCCATACAATAAGCACAGGACCATGAACCACGAGGTTGGCAGTTTGAGCCCGCTAGCCTCTCTGTGAGAGAAAGGTGAAGCTTTCTGTTCCTTCAAAGATCTAAATCCTCAGAAACCGTGTATAGGTGGTTATGAGTCAGAACTGGCTTGACAGCACTTATCAACACCAACACAATAATAAACTATCTAGATAGCCAAAATGATGCATATCTCTCTACGAATTTGCATTTCAATTTGCTCCTGAAAGCTAATCTATTTGAGAAAATTCATTATTCATAGTCTAGAGTGCTGTAGGATAAGCACTGAGCTGTTAAACGCAGGTCAGCAGTTCAAACTCACCAGCTGCTCTTGGAAGCAGCTCACCAACACTCAACCACACAGGGCTGGAGGCTGGATGGGCTACGGTTTCTCCCTGAAATTCTCCTGGATGGCCCTTGGGACCCTAGATGAATGAGCAGGTGCATTGTTGTGCTGGCAAAAAATTCCATGGCGCTACTTTCCTGATCTTTTTCTCATCAACACAGTTTTCCACTTTCATGACTCTTCTTCATAATAAGTCCCTGTAATCATCGTGTGCCTGCTAATCTGAATTTTACACAGTGTAGGAGAAATAAAGCAAGATTCCAAAGAGAAACATATGTAAACGACCAGAAACAAAGGTAGGTTTCTGTAGGTGGAAAAACTGGAAACAGAGCCTTGGAGACGCTCTGGCTTCAGCAACACGGAGAAGGGTTGACTCAGAAGGGAAAAGAAAGTCTCTCCTGCCCCCTGGTGTCTATTAGCTTACCTTGCAGACTTGCAAAGTTCTTGAGTCACTATTTCTGTAGAGAAGGTTCTTGAAGGAGTTCCTCTAAACCAGAAGGATTTGTATCAGAGTGAATACATTCCAATTGCCCAGTCTTATGTACAAGAGTAAGGAGCTCTGGTAGCATAGTGGTTACGAATTGGGCTACTAACCTCAGGGCCAGCAGTTTGAAACTACCAGATGCTCTGCGGGAGAAAGATGAGGCTTTCTACTCCCGTAAAGATTTACACCCTCGGAAACCCTATACAGGGTCGCTATGGGTCGGAACTGACTCGATGGCACATAACAACAACAACAACAAAGATTTATAGCCTCAGAAACGCTGTACAGGGTCGCTATGAGTCGGGACCTACTCCGCGGCACATAACAACAACAACAACATGTACCAGAGTCTTCATTCATATGATTACAATAACTCAAATATCTCTTAGCACGGGGAGGCAAGGAGCCTTAGTGTTCCTACTGGCTCTATCCCAGCTATAAAATGGAGTTGGTTAAGACTCCTGGTGTGGTGCTGTAGGATAAGCACTGGACTGTGAATCACAAGGTTGGAAGTTCAAACCCACCAGCTGCTCCTCAGAAACCCTATACAGCATCACCATGAGTCGGAACCGACTTGACAGCACTTAACAAGATTGTTTTTAGGCTGCGATCAAAAAAAAGCCCTGATGGCATAGTGGGCTAAGCAGTGAACAGTCAACTGAAAAAGTCGGCGGTTCAAACACACAAGCCGCTGTGTGAGATAAAGATGAGACTCTCTGTTTCCATAAAGATCTACAGACTCGCAAACCCCATGGAACAGTTCTACTCAGTCCTATAGGATCTCGGTTAGCCAGAATTGACTTGGTGGCGGTGGGTTTGGTTTTTGGTTCTCTTAGGCTGTCATCAGTGGACGTGGATAATTTCTGAATTAATTAAAAATAGGGATTACGGTGTGCCTGACTTCAAACATGGTATTTTCAATCACCTCATATGATGTGAAAGTTGGACAATGAATAAGAAGACCATAGAAAAGTTGATTATGGTGTTGAAGGAGAATATTGAAAGTACGATGAACTGCCAAAAGAACCAACAGATCTGTGTTGGAAGAAGTGCAGCCAGAGTGCTCCTTGGAGGCCAGGATGGCCACACTTCGTCTCTCCTACTTCAGACATATTGTCAGGAGGGAGCAGTCGCCGGAGAAGGATGTCATGCTGGGTAAGATGGAGGGTCAGAGAAAAAGAGGAAGACCCCCAGCATTGATGCTGCCATTTGACCACATTGGGGGTTTCATCTTCTCAGATGTTTTTGTAACATGCCAGTGTTGAATCACCCTTTAGGATTTCGCTAGATCAGCCAGCAGCCATCCAGACTGATTTAAAGAACTGACTAAGATTGATGATAAAATTATTTCTCCTTTAAAATGTGCATGATTCGTGTTTTGCTTGTCTGCTGGTATATGTGCTTGCTTCTAACATGCTCTAAAGTTTAAACTTTCTTAGGGCAAAAGTTTTAAAAATCTGAAAATGATAATTTACCAATATTTGAAATGTGTTAATATGGGGGGAGGGGTTCAAAGATTTGGTGGAAAATTGATTCGCTTTTAATTGCATTTTTTCATGAGCTTTTGAAGTCCATTCATATGGTGCCGTTTTTAAGTTGACTTAGGGTTAGGCTTGGAGTCCTGGTGTGGCGCTGTAGGATAAGCACTGGACCACAAGGTTGGTTTGAACTGCAAGGTTGGCAGTTCAAGCTCACCAGCCACTTCTTGGAAACCCTATACAGGGATGCTATGAGTCAGAACTGACTTGATGACACTTCACAACAACAAAGGATTAGGCTTAAAGTGTGGAAGGATGGATACTTAACAAAACTGAGCTTCTGTTAGCAAGCCATAGAGGGAAATAGATGTTGGGTAGCCAACCAATAACATGAACAATCATAATCGATTGAAAAGAAATGTCTATTACCATGTTGTTGTTGTTGTCAGGTACCATCGAGTCGGAACCGACTCATAGCGACCCCATGCACAGCAGAATGAAACAATGTCT
>NW_006408523.1:5737025-5749124 GCF_000296735.1 Chrysochloris asiatica | reverse complement strand
CTCTGTCTTAGGTTGACCGAGTTTCCACGTGAACCTTACCCATCTCTGGCCACACATGTCCAGCATAAACAACCGCCATTTGAAGAAGGCATGGAGGGAGGAGACCAGCAGGGAGACCCCGCACGCAAGATGTTGTCAGACTCTCACTTGCTCTCGAGTGAACGAGCAGGATCATTATGCTGAGGTTCAATTAAGTTCACATGGAAACTTAATCTCTAGCAGAGGTAGCAAACTAGTAGCCAATCAGTACTCAACTTAGGAATCACTTATATCAGAAATTTGAGCGTGTAACTGTTGAATATCCACAGACAAGTGAATATTATTCCACAACCTCTTAAAATGCTGTTGAACTAGGTTCTAATCATGCTCAGATAAGTGGACCGGACCATTGTGATCCATACGGTTTTCGTAGGCTGATTTTAACAAGTCAATCACCAGGCCTTTCTTCCTAGTTTATTATCATTGTCTGGAAAGCTCTTCTGCATCGTAGCAACATGCAAGCCTCCATGGGCAGGTACCCAGATGATTGCAGATGAGAATCTTCGTGGCAGGCCAACATTCTAGCACCAAGCCATCACTGCCCTCATCCTTACCTTTAGGGCAGGGGCAGGGAACATCTGGCCCATGAAATCATTTAGTCTGGTCCTGCCAAGGCAAACGCAGTTTCAGCCATCATATATATTTTTTTAATGTTTTATTGTGAATTATGTGATAGTTTACATGGGAGAACATTAGTTTTACATTCATCCTATCGTATATTGTTTCATTGCTGTGGTTACAATTCCCTCCATGCATTATCAACCAACCAAAGGGTATGCCCTACAAGCCTGCCCCCTGGTCATCAGCACACAGCCCCTCTCTCTCTCTGGGTCGAAAGTCCCCAGCCGCTCCATCTCTCCACGTCACCGTCTCTGCCTCCATCTCAGCCATCACTGCTTCTCTGGGTAGGGCAGCCATCACATTTTAGAAGGCTAATTTGTAAGCTCACCAGCCACTCCTTGGAAACCTTATACATATATGGTTGTTATGAGTCGGAACTTACTCCATGGCATTTAACAGCAACAACCATTTTTAAGTTGATAATTTTGTATGGCCCACGGATGATTTTATAAATATCCAAATGGCCTTTGGCAGAATAAAAGGTTCCCCACTCCTGCTTTAGGGGACTCACAAACTATTTTAGGAATGTCTCTCACTGGCCACCACAGAATGATTTAGCTGGTTGTTTCGCTTTGCTTGAAAAGCTTTTCTTTAAGGAACTTGCAAGCCAAAAGCCAGGGTTGTGACTCCTACCATACCGTTTCCTCTTCTCTTCTCTGCTTTTCAAGAAGCACCAGAGGTAGCCATGCCTTCACGTCCTTCTCTGCAGACACAGGGAGGGTCTTGGTCACCTCCCTGGCACATCCCCATGACAACCTTGTATGTGGCCTCCCTGTTGGGATGACACACCTGAGAGGCTTCCACAGGCATAACATCGTCATTCGAATCTCAGAGCCCCTCTGTGAGGGCAGTGTCATCATTGTTCGTTATGAACAAGGACACTGGGGCAGAGTTAGGGACACCAAGGTTAACAGCAGGATCAGGCCTTCTGGCTTGAGTGCCGCATCCTCTCTCATTCTTTTATCAGTGAGTGTGAACCGAGGGCCTGTGTGGCAGATGCCATCCTCTCAAAAAGAATCGCTCTGTTTGAAGCATAAGATGTATCTCGAAAACCTCCAAACCAGATGGCGAATAAACAAGACCCCGCATGTGGTGCAGAGTATGAGCGAACTAGGAAGACTTTCTGGAAGAGACGGGGTTTGATCTGAGATCTGGAGGTGGGATAGGATGTTGGGAAGTTGGGAGTAGAGGACACACTCCAAAAAGATTTTAAGCCAAGACAAATGACGGAGCAAGTTGAAAGTAGGAGGTAAAGACATTTACCCAGAGAAGGTATGAGAAGGTGGATCCGCAGACTGAGGCGTGGTGGTGAGGACTGAAAAGAAGGGCAGGAAGAGAGGATTTCCTGGTGACAATAAGTTTCATGCCATCGGTGGAAGTCTCCTAGGGACACACAGTGTGCTCTTTCTTTGATGTCCTACTTTTCAGGCTACCTTGCAAAAGACTAGCTAGGATTTGTCATAATCAATTTCGTTTTCTTTGTTTGTTCGCCTTTCCTAGCATATTTGCAAATACAGGGCCATGTGACTGCATTCTGCAATGTGAATAGAGAGATGGACAGCATTTCCAGACCCGCAGAAACCGCCCAAGGAGCCCTGGGGTGCAAGGGATGAAGTGTTGAGCTGGGAGCTGCAAGGTCACTGGTTCAAGCTCACCAGTGGATCTGAGGGAGGAAGAGAAGGCCGTCTGGTCTCGGGTAAGATTTGCAGTCAGGGAAGCCCATGGTGGCGGTTGGACTTTGTCTTGGAGGGCTGCGATGAGCTGGAATCCTCAGGTGAGCCACCACATTCTCTTGTCCCATTAAACTGTCTGGATGGAGAAGCCAAGGTTCTCCGGGAGTTTGAGCCTCTGAGTCACTGCATCAAATTGTTGCTAGACGCCAACGAGTCGTTTGCTACTCATTGTGACCCCATGTGTCACAGTAGAACTGCCTCCTCATAGGATATTTCGTGGCTATAATCTTTATGGAGCTCTGGTAGCGTAGTGGTTACGAGTTATGCTGTTTACCTCAAAGTCAGTAGTTTAAAACTACCAGTGGTTCCGCGGGAGAAAGATGAGGCTTTCTGCTCCCATAAAGATTTACAGCCTTGGAAACTCTGTACAGGGTCTCTATGAGTCAGACCTGACTCCATGGTACTTAACAACAACAACAACAACACTGACACCATAGATGACAGCCTATGAATCCCTCTGGGGAAGTTCTCTTCTGTCACCTAGGGGCACTGTGAGTCGGTTATATATGAATGTATATGAGTATATAGTGAAGCTCTGATAGCGTAGTGGTTATGAATCAGGCTGCTAATCTCAGGGTCAGCAGTTCGAAACTACCAGCTGTTCCACGGGAAAAAGATGAGGCTTTCTGTTCCCGTAAAGATTTACAGCCTCAGAAACCCTGTACAGGGTTGCTGTGAGTCAGAACCGACTCCACCGCACACAATCATTGTGTGGCTCCACCAGTCTTTATGGAAGCAGATTGCCAGGTCATTCTTCCAAGGAACCTGTTGTTGTGGTGGTTGTGAGTGCTGTGATGTCAATTCTGACTCATAGTGACCCTGGAAAGGGTTTCTGAGGAGCCGTTTATGGTTTGAACTGCTGACCTTGTAGTTAGCAGTCCAGTGCTTATCCTACAGCATTCAAACTGCCACCTTGTGGCTAAAGCAGAGTGCTTAACTGTTTGTGCCACCAGGATTTCTTTACCACATGGAGTCTACACGCTAAAGGCAATAGCTTATGATGTGAGAAGGAATCTCTTTCTGTTGTGGTAAAATACTAAGTTTTGGGGGGTTGTTATGACAGCTTGCTTAGCCTGACTTTGTTGTTAAGTGCCAGTGAGTTGGTTTTAATTCATAATGACCCTGTATAGTGTTTCTGAGGATCAGCTGGTCAGTTTGAACTGCTGACCTTGTGGTTCAAATTGACTTTGCATTGCTCCACAGTGCCACACAAGAACTCTGTTAAACCTGATCCTCTGAACATTTTATGTTTCTTTGAAATGTTCATCTTGACTTTTTCAGTTGGTTTGAACGGCAAGATCAATGGTTCAAGCTCACCAGCTATTCCTCAGAAACCCTATACAGGGCTGCTATGGGTCAGAACTGAGTTGAGGCACCTAACAACAACAACAACAACAATTTTGTTCTCACAGCTCTATTCCGGCAGAATGTTCTGGGATGCCCTCAGAAAACATTTCTTGAGTAGAAAAAAGTACACCAATGGTAAAGGTCTAGAGTGGGTTTGTAGCCAAAATGGGATGACCCGAACAGAGCAAGGAGATGAACATGCAGGGGTGGGAATATCAAGGGACATTTAGAAAGGGACAGAAAAGGCAAACCCAAACCTATCTTGTTGTTGTTATGTGTCGTGGAGTCGGTTCCGACCCATAGCGACCCTATACAGGGTTTCTAAGGCTGTAAATCTTTACGGGAGCAGAAAGCCTCATCTTTCTCTGGCGGAACAGCTGGTAGTTTTGAACTGCTGAACTTGCAGTTTGCAGCCCAATTCATAACCACTACGCTACCATAGCCATCTTCTCAAGTTGGCTGAGTTTTTAATGCTTTTTATCCCTACTGTTGAAGAGATTGTGTCCTTGGTTGACAAATGCGTATTCTCTTTGTTTTGGAATTCCATTTCAATTTCAATATTTACTTCAATAGTTCACCTACAGCAGCCAGAAACAGAATGGTCACACATCCCTGCAGTAGAGTTAAAAAAAAAGAGAGAGAGTGAATAGACTTGGTTCAGAAGTCAAAAAGGCGACACATTCATTTCTCTCCTGTGCACTGAAAACCTGAGCTCTCTCTGCAAAAACAGTAAGCATTAGTTTCCCATTTGAAAGCTAAGAGAACATTTTTCAGCCTTCTCTGTTTCTCCCCAAACAGATGGACTTTCACATTCAAGAACATAGCTGAAGGGGGGGGGGGAGGGGGCGTGTCCAGACCACATTGTATAAATGACTCAGGATTATGTGGGGAGGCAGGAGGGCCGTTTCCAATGGCACGTTTGGAGTGCTTGGAGGACCTTGATCCCTTCAGGACGTTTCTCACTCAATCTGCTCTTGAAACAGCATTTGGTGTGGAGGAAACCACTGTTCTAAGAAGAGGGTGTGTGGAATAGCAAAATGTGCTGTCTTCCTGATGAAATCGGAGCACATTTTGCTAATTTGTTGGTAGGAGCTACCAGAGAACATCTCCTTGAATTAAGTGCCAGGTGCTGCATTAACTAATGCTTTGCATGTGTAATCCCTGAAGCCACATGGTGACGTGGCTTTATTGATTCCATTTTGCAGATGAGGAGACTGAGGCAGAGAGAGAGGGGAGGATGTGCCTAAGGTAACTTAAGTTTGAAGTGGCAGAGTTCGACTGGCTAAATCCCATGTGTCTGAATTCAGATAACGGAACCCCAGTGGAACATTGCTTAAGTGCTCACCTGCTAATCAAAGGTAGGGAGTTTGAACCCACAGTAGCACTGCAGAAGGAAGAGCAGGCAATCTGTTCCCACAAAGATGGCAGCCTTTAAAAAATAAACTTCTATGGGGCATTGCTACTTTGTCCCAAGGGTCACTGTGAGTCCAACACCTAACAACATGATCTTGGAACAAGTTACCGTCTTAGTTGAGTTCATAATATGGAATGCTATTTCCTTGCTTAGACTGGGTTCAAAAACATACTTCACTGTGTTGTGTTTTTAGACTGTTGCTTTTTCAACGTTGGGATGACATACACCAAACATTCGAGGTCAGGTGTGTCTTATGTATGATGGTTCCTGAGTATAAGCTATTGAGGAGAATGACGTTAGCATCGCTGGGTTCCATCAATTTCGTGAGTCATTGCAGTACCCTGTAGAAACTCATTTAATTTCAAGGAATTTCTGTATACTGCCCCCTCTCTCTGTGTCTCTCCTCCTTCGGAACAGTGTCTCCCCACCCCCACCCCACCCCCGCCTTGTGTAAGCCCTCCAGTCTGACTTCTTTCTCTCCTGGTGCCTTGTGGACATTTTCTTCACTACTTACCGCTTCCCTTTCTAATAAGCCTGGTGGGGTTTTCTCAGTCTCTCATCTCCTCAGGAACCCTGAGCTGCCCATCACCTCAACCCTCTGATTCTCATTCCTGTCTTCACATCCACTGGCTGCTTGTCATTATGGTTGTGTGCCATCAAGTCCACTCCAACTCTTAATCAGTCCATGTGACAGAGTACAACTGCTCCCTAGGGGTTTTGACTGTCATCTTTAGGGAAACAGATCACCAGCTCTTTCTCCCGTGGAGCCCAGCCCCTGGGTGGGTTCAAACTGCCGATGTTTCGGTTGGCAGTTGAGGACTCCTTCTCCCTCTGCTTCTAAAACAGTATTGCTTTTGCAGAAGAGACAATCAAGTCCATGCACGGCACAAAAACTTGAAACCCAACAATATCTTGTGGGGTGAGACCTATTTCGATGACCAGACAAAGATGGAGGTTTTGGGAAGGGAAGCATAATAGGAGTTTGAGAGTTCTGAAGGAAAGTAGAGGCTTGGTTTGCCCGTAGAAAGCAGCTTGGCTTTTTGACAATATACCCGTCTCCATTCTGGGGAGATGTTGGAGGGAAGGGCCTGGCAGGTTGTGAAGGGCTCTCAGGGTTGGATGAAAGCCCAGCAATTAGGTTTGCATTCTCGGTGCCTCCACATACCCTGGATCCCTGGGTGGTGCAAATGGCTAAGGATCCAAAGGTTGAAGGTTCAAGTTCACCTAGAGGTTCCTCCAAAGAAAGGCAATCTCCTGAAGAACCATTCATCAGATCCCTGTGGAGCATTCTCCCGATGCTCCCTCCCTCCCCTAAACCAATACCATTCCAGCAGACATCTCTACCTTGCATCCCAAACTGAGACTTTCTGCTAGGACCCCTGCACGTAACCATTCTAAAGCACTGGCGGCGTACGTAACACCAAGCCAACCAGGAAACAGTGCACCTTCTGAGTAGCTCAATTTACTTCTAGAGAGGGTCACCCACAGGTCTCAACAGCCACAAAGAAGCATAGCCCAGGGTCTGATGTGGGAAAGGCTTTCTGTGAAGCCACAACCCCTTATCCCCACCCCTTCACTTCCTGCCCAGTGCTAATTTTCTCCTGACTGTAATGTTTTGTTATTCTGTAAGTCATCATCATTTTTTAATGTTGATAACATGTATAGCAGAACATACACTGAAGCAACCTTCTCTCCATGAGCAATTAGTGCCACGGATTCCGTTCTTCAAGATGTGCAATCATGGTCACTCTCCTTTTCTGAATTGTTTCTGCTTTCCAAGCTTCCTGTGGACTCTCCCAAGTTGTTGTTGTCAGTTTCCTTAGATATTTTAAAAGAGCACAATACATAAGACGTTCTTAACTAATGAAGCAAAACTATTGTTTTGTTTCAAGAAGACTTTAGGGGATCTTTTCTATTTAAGATTTAATATCTAAAGATTTTCCCAGAGCAGTGGTTTTGGTGGTTCATCTGGCTTCAGTGCCTGCCAAGTGTTTATGAAGCCCCCACGTCCATCTAGATAGAGTAAGAGGGGGACACCAGCTGTATCCCACCCACCCATCTCTCATTGCACCACGGCCCTGTAACCCATCCTTCCATTTACTGAGTGAATTGCATTATTTATGGACAGCAGGTAAATCAGAAACCATGGTCCAAAGCTTCCAGTTTCCTGCTGAAGACATTGAATCGTTCTTTGTCAACTAAACCAGTTACCATTAAGTTGTTGTTGTTAAGTGCCATCAAGTCGGTTCTGACTCATAGCGACCCTAAACAGGGTTTCCGAGGCTGTAAATCTTTACGGGAGCAGAAAGCCTTATCTTTCTCCTGTGAAACAGCTGGTAGTTTCCAACTGCTGAACTTGAGGTTCACAGCCCAATTCGTAACCACTATGCTACCTTCAAATCGTGGTGGTCCTATAAGATTTACAATGACTGTGGCTTTGAGAAATAGAACACTAGGCATTTCTTCTAATATGCCTCTGGATGGATTCAAACCACCAACCTTTTGTTAGTAATCAAGCACTCACAAGTTTGCACTCCCCAGAGACTCCAACCTCAGTGAATACTTATTAAATCAATATCATGTGCTCAACACTTAGTCAAAACCATTAGAAAAGAAGCAAAATAACTAATCAAATAGCAGAAGACATGGTCTTTGCCACTGAAAAGCTTAAATCCTTTTGGGAGATAATAAAACTGCACCTGGGAACCTTGTAGATGACAATGCTCTGATCCCAGGATGCACGGGGTTGCCATGACAACCGCAGTTCTGAGTACAACACGGGAGTCCTTGATCTGTGCCCTAGTGAGGCAAGTGGGCTCTGGAGTCAGACTTCCTGGGTTCAAATCCCAGTTACAGCTTTGGGTAAATTCACCTCTGGACCTCAGTTTTCCCATCTGCAAAATAAGGTAGACATTTATCTTTTTTAAAGTTATTTTCAGGCGTGACTGAATCAATGTGAAAACATTGTAAGGATTCAACACTACTGTTGTTGAGTGCTGCTGAGTGACCCTTTGTGACAGAGCACAGCTGCTGAGTAGGGCTTTCCAGGTTGTCATCTCTATGGAGGCAGATCACAGGTCTTTCTCCCTTGAGTCCCTGGGTGTATTAGAACTGCCAACCTTTAGGTTAGTAGCCAAGTGCTTAACCATTGCACTACCAGGACTCCTTAAAATCCTAACACCAAACACACTGCCATCAATTCGATTCTGACTCATAGCAATGCTGTATAGGCTTTCCGAGGCTGTAAATCTTTGCCAGAGTAGAAAGCCTCGTCTTCCTCCCTGGTGAGTTAAAACTGCTGAGCTTGGTATTAGAAGTCGGTTTCTTATACTACCCTCAGGACTCCTTAAGAACTCAACAAATCCTATGTTGTAGCTATTGTTCTTAAGTGCCATCAAGTTGGTTCCGACCCAGAGTGACCCTATAGAGGGTTTCTGAGGAGCGGTGGGTAAGCTTGTACCGCCAAACTTGAGGTTCAAACCGACTTTGCAGTCTGGTGCGTTAATCTACAGTGCCACACTAGGAGTCTGTCTTACAAGTGGTAACTATTAGGACGCACGATCCTATAATACCACAAAAATTCAGAGAAAATAAAGAACGTTTTCAACACAGGCAGCAAGGGAATCTATGGATTAGCGAGACACTGAAGGAAATCCATACTCTGAGTGTTGTGGTTAGGTATCACAGAGTCAATTTTCATTCTTGGCACTTTGAACCCACGAGCTGCTCTGCTGAAGAAAGGTGTGGCAGTCTGCTTCTATAAAGATTACAGCCTTGAGACCCTATGAAGCATCTCTAGCCTGCCCTTTAGCGTGACTACGAGTTGGAACAGACTTGGTAGCAACTGGGGGTTTTGTTGTTGTTGTTGTTTGCTTTTCACTGATCAGAGTTTCTGACTCCCAGACTTCATGAGACTGTGGTGCCAAATGAATCAAGTTGTTGATGACAGCAATTACCATGTTAGGGGTCTTTGCCAACAACACACAGCGCACAACAGCACACAATGACCAGCACCTGGCCCTAATATAACTGCTTCCATCTTGCTGGTCCCTCGTCTTCTGTTTCCTTGTTTGTTGCTGTTGGCATCGTGTCGTTTCCCACTCATAGCAACACTGTCTAAGGGTTCCAAAGGACAGACGGTTGGTGGGTTTAAACTGCCACCTTGCAGTTCAAATGGACTTTGTGGTCCAATGCTTATCCTACAGCACCACACCAGGAAAAACAAAGACTCTCAAGGTACAACCCCCGTGGTGTGTGAGCTCATTATTATTCTGAAATCATTTTGCTTTGGACTCTGATTCACATCATCTCGAGGCTTTGTTGCCATGATTCACAGACAATGAAATCCATCTTCCCAAAGGGAGAGAGAGCCACACAGTGGCAGAGGTCTGGGGACTGACGGTCAGGCCTATGAGTCATGTTCACAGTGCTGGGTGGCTGGGTGCGGAGGAGCTTTCTGGGATTCCTAATGAAGACTGGCTTTGTTCTGGTGAAATGCTCAGGCAAGGAAGGAAGGTGCCCTTGAGTTTGAAGACAAACAACTCAGCCTGTGACGATGGATGCCCCTCCTCAGTGTGGAGTTTGTGTTATTAACAGCCTTCTTGACTTCCTTAGCAGATTGAGAGGCAAGACTGAGAGATAAATGTGGGAAGAGGGCTGGAGAGACAACCTTGGTGGCATCCACACTGAGGCATGCTGCAGCTGCCTTTCAGCAGAGCAATTTGCTAAGTGAGTGGCTAGCCACATTCCAGAAGACCAGTGTGGCACAAGGCGGGACGGAATCTTTGATCCAATCATGCCCATGTCGAGAAGGGGACACGCTAGGCCAGATGGTGGTGGCACGAGCAGCGGCAGCTTTGAGAGGCTGACATACAACAGGCTCAGTGTCTGTGTTGTCCACTGTGTGGACTCCACCAGCTGGAGAAGGTGGGCGAACTCAAGGAAAGGCAACTCCCAGCTGAGGACGGTCATCTCTGTGCATGTCTGATAACGCCTGACTTCACCTACCTTCTAGTGCCGCAGGCGGGTCATCTGCTTAGGGGGAGGCAGTGTTGTCTGTGTTTGCACAGTTACCAATTGTGTTCCCTGTGTTTTCTTTATGTGCATTTAATAACAGTCTTCACCAAGGTCTTCCAGGTGGCACAAGTGAATCTTACTCCACTGGTAACCAAAAGGTTGGCAGTTCAAACCCATTTGATGACACCATGGAAGAAACAGATCTGGTCTGCAGATCGACTCTTGCAAAGATATACCCAAAGGAAACCCTCTCAGGAAGTTCTACTTTGTACCATGTGGGCTCTCATAAGTCACAAATCCACAACAAAACCCAAAACTAAAATCACTCCGCATGCGTTTTGTCTTCATTCTCTGAGGTACCAAGTGGTTCCAAAAAGTTTGTGGACAGATTCCACTGTCTTTTCCTTCCATCTGTCCATGGATTTGTTGAAGCTTCCTTGTGTGCTGTAAAATTCCCAAAAGAGATGAATGAATATTCTTAGCTTGGCATCATGATCCCACTCTGCCTTCTCTCCTCCCTGCTCTGAGCACATCTTTCAGTCTTGGATGAAGGACCAGGCTGAAGATGCTCTCTCACAGAGACTGGCTGCAGAGACCTCGGGTAAGCAACATGTCTACTCAATTCTGGGTCCTCTGGGTTCATGAGATACATTGACTAAGTGATCTTAAAGCCCTGGTAAGTAAAATTAGTAGTTCCTGGATTCATCCCCTGTTTGATCCCATCCAGAAGCACCTCAGAAAAAAGGTCTGGCAATTTGCTTCCCAAAGGGTACAGCCCTATGGAACAGCAATTCTACTGTGTACACAGGGAGTCACCATGAGCCAGCGTCAACTTGAAGGTAACTAAAAAAATCCAGCAAAACCATTTCCCGTCTAGTTAACACCAATGGATGGTGATCCCGTGTGTGTCAGAGTGCAACTGTGCATCATAGAGCTTTCAGGAATTGGTGTTTTAGAAGTAGATCACCAGATCTTCCATTTGAGGTGCTTCGGGATGGTCTCAAACTTCCAATTTTTCAGCTAGCAGCTGAGAACAGGAAGCCTTCACACTACGCAGGCTTCACACCACACAGGAACCCTTCACACCACGCAGGGACCCTTCACACCACACAGGAATGCTTCACACCACACAGGGACCCTTCACACCACAAAGGAATGCTTCACACCATACAGGAATCCTTCACACCACACAGGAATCCTTCACACCATACAGGGACCCTTCATACCACACAGGAACCCTTCACACCACAAAGGAATGCTTCACACCATACAGGAATCCTTCACACCACACAGGAACCCTTCACACCATACAGGGACCCTTCATACCACACAGGAACCCTTCACACCACACAAGAACCCGTCACACCACACAGGAACCCTTCACACCATGCAGGCTTCACACCACACAGGAACCCTTCACACCACGCAGGAACCTTTCACACCACACAGGAACCCTTCACACCACATAGGAATGCTTCACACCACACAGGGACCCTTCACACCACACAGGAACCCTTCACACCACGCAGGGACCCTTCACACCACACAGGAACCCTTTACACCACGCAGGAACCCTTCACACCACGCAGGAACCCTTCACACCACGCAGGAACCCTTCACACCACACAGGAACCCTTCACACCACACAGGAACCCTTCACACCACACAGGGACCCTTCACACCACACAGGAACCCTTCACACCACACAGGGACCCTTCACACCACACAGGAACCCTTCACACCACGCAGGAACCCTTCACACCACGCAGGGACCCTTCACATCACACAGGAACCCTTCACACCACACAGGAACCCTTCACACCACACAGGAACCCTTCACACCACACAGGAACCCTTCACACCACACAGGAACCCTTCACACCATGCAGGCTTCACACCACACAGGAACCCTTCACACTACGCAGGAAC
>NW_006408523.1:5726922-5736925 GCF_000296735.1 Chrysochloris asiatica | reverse complement strand
CAGGGACCCTTCACACCACACAGGTTTCATTCTTTCTCTTGTACAGAGGATCATTAGGAGCCACAATGGACTTGATGGCATCTAACAATAGTTTTTATGGAAGCAGATTGCCACATCTTTTGTCCTGTGACAGCTGAACTGTCAGCTAGCAGCTGAGCACTTAATTGCTGCGCCACCCTTGTAAAGCAATAGAAACCTGCTACTATTGAGTCAGTTCTGACCCACAGTGACCCTACCGAGGGTTTCTGAGACTGTAAATCTTTACAGGAGCAGATAGCCTCATCTTTCTCCCACAGAGTGGCTGGTGGGTTTGAACAGTCCAAGGCTTAAGCCACAGTGCCACTAGAGCCCCTTTTTAAAGCACTTGTTGTTGTTGTTAAGTGCCATTGAGTCAGTTCTGACTCATAGTGACCCTGTTTCCAAGGAAAGCTGGTAGGTTTGAACCTCTGACCTTGTGGTTAGTAATCCAGTGTTTATTCTATAGTGCCACATCAGGACTGTTGTTGTTGTTGTTACGTGCTGTGGAGTGGGTTCTGACTCACTGAGACCCTGGATAGGGTTTCCGAGGAGCAGCTGGTGAGCTTGAACCATCGACTTTGCAGTCCAGCACATTAACTCACAGAGCCACACCAGGACTCCACACTAGGACTAGATGGGTTAAAATGGAGTCACTCTTTGGACATTTGGTTCAATTCCTAAAATAACCTGTTGTTAGTTGCTGTGAAGTTGGTCCTAGATTGAGTTACCGAAACAGACGGAAGCTTTTCCCAGGGTTGCGTCATCTGCACATCATTGGTGTGGTCACTAGGAAGTTTATCTTCACTCTGGGCGACCCTGCTGATATTTGTAATGTCGGTGGCATAGATTCCAGTGTAGTGACACACAAGCCGCCATAGTACAACCAAATGACAGATCAGACTAGCTATAAGAAGTCCCTTGGTGACTCTGTAGGACAAGCACTTAACCATGAACTGCAAGGTTACTGGTTCAGGCCCACCAGCTTCTCCAAGGGGAAAAGATGAGACGTCCTGCTCCTGCAAAGATTTGCAGCCTAAAAACCCTATAGAGGGTCACTGTGAGTCAGAACTGACTCAACAGCGCTTAGCAGCAACAAGGAGTCCCTGGTGGTACAAGCAATTAAGCACCCAACAACTTGCTATTTAAGTCTACCCAAAAAGGAGCTCTGGTAACATAGTGGATACAAATCAGGCTGCTACCTCAGGGTCAGCAGTTCAAAACTACCAGCTCTTCTGAGGGAGAAAGATGAGACTTCCTGATCCTGTAAAGATTTACAGCCTTGGAAACCCTGTACGGGGTCGCTTTGAGTAGAAATCAACTCCATGGTACTTAACAACAACAGGTACCTCTAAAGGCAAGCACGACATTCTTTGGAGAGACGCTGCCTTGACAACCACATGAGGCAGCTTGTCTCTGCACACTTGGGGTCGCCGTGAGTCAGAATTGCCTTGACAACAACAAACAACCACATTAGCAGCAAGAAAATGGGCAGCCACAAGAACTCATTGGACTGAAATGGACACTGGCAGGTGGTCAGTTCTGCTGCCCTGCTTCTCCCTGGTAAATTGAGATCAAGAGTCCGAAGATGGTGCTTTGAAGCAGAGCGATGCTCTAAATTTCCGAGCTTAAGTGTTTCCCTTGTTAGATAACTGTGACAGTAAAGAAAATCCAAAGGGCTGGGATTATCGAGACAGCTAGAACCAGATCTGGCCCACAGTCATGTGTAGAAGTGACCAGCGTGTCCTGTTCCTAGCCCTGTGACGTCAGAAGGCAAAAACCACACCTCCATCAGCACGCTGCAAGTGGGCAAAAGGCCATCTTTGGGACCTCTTCTCAAGTGAGGACTCTGGGTCTTGTGCCGAGTCCCCCTGTGACAAACACCAGTAAGATGCCAATTACCTCCCTGTTGTGAAGTGCTGTCGAGTCGGTTCCCACTCTTAAGTGGCCCTGTCTAGGATTTCTAAGGAGTGGCTGTTGGGTTTGAACCACCAACCTTGTGGTTAACAATTCAGTACTTATCCTGCAGCACCACACCAGGACTCCTTAGAAGACCCTAGGCAAAGACCCCGACCAGGACTGGGGAGCCATCTTGGTGTCGAGAGTTCTAGTGTGCTCCTTTGCTTGAACAACTAAATCAAAATTCTTTCACTTTCCACCATTTAGTGGCTCTGCAGCCACGCCGAGCAAGACCTGGAAAGACTGTGGGAACAGAATCATGTCCTGAAATGTACTTAATTTTTCTTCTTTTCTATAAAAGTTTTCCTGGGTAAGGGCTTCACCGTATTTTCCAGCAACCATTGGAGCGTCATATCTGGAAAATTCAGACTGAGCTGGTAATAAACAACTCTGCCCACTCCCACCCCCAGGACCGGACCCTCAAACACAGGGTGGTAACTTCCATTTCCTTCTGACTCAGGAAGAAACTTTAACCTCGTGAATCACAATGGTTCTTCCTGGGATATTCTGGGGGAAACTACAGTTTGCTGAGGACAGATTCCCGAAGTGCTTCACTTACTACGGTTTTGACCCACACCGAATGGAAAGATCTGGGTTCTGCTGTGCACCGATATACCAAACCTTTTTCTTCTTGGAAATTTCCTGGTTAAGTCCTACTTAAAAAAAAAGTCCAGTTGCTATGGAGTCGACTCCATTACGACTGTGCTCTGAGGGGTATTCAGTACCTGTGATTCTTTGGAGTTGGCCACGAGGTCTTGCTTCTGCGTTGTCTCTGAGTGGATTTGAACCTTCAATCTTGTGACTAGTAGTTGAGTTTGTTAACTATTTGCACCATCCATGGACTCCTAGTCTCTTCTATTCCAAACCACCTGAGTCAAACTCTTGGTCGTCAAGTGGATTCCAACTCAGAGTGACCCTTTGGGATAGAGTCCAACTGCCCAGAGGATATCTAAGTCACATGATGCTGAAAGCTATGCCACAGATAGGAGCTTCCAGACTAAGACAGACTAGGAAGGAGGACCTGGCTTCTAGAAATAATTGGCCACTGAAAACGTTATGAGTAACACAGGTACAGTGCCTGATCTGGTGCTGGAAGGTGGGAAGGCACTCAGCATGGATGAGTGGCCACGAGAAGGAGCCCAAACACTGGGCAGTGTTTCATTCGTTCTCTTGTACAGAGGGTCATTAGGAGCCACCACGGACTTGATGGCATCTAACAATAGTTTTACGGAAGCAAATTGCCACATCTTTCATCCTGTGACAGTGAAACTTTCAGTTACCAGCTGAGCACTTAATCACTGTACCACCACTGCGTCTTATTTTGTTGTTGTTGTTCAGTGCCGTGGAGTTTGTTCCGACCCATAGCGACCCTGTATAGGGTTTCTGAGGAGTGACTGGTGAGCTTGAACTGCCCACCTTTCAGTTCAAACTGACCTTGCAGTTCAGTGCATTAACCCAGAGCTGCCCAACGACTCCCAGGGCTTCTTATGGTGGTGATGGTGGCTGTGTGCCGTGGAGTCGGTTCCGACTCATAGCGACCCTGAACAGGGTTGCCGAGGCTGTAAATCTTTACGGGAGCAGAAAGCCTCATCTTTCTCCCGCAGAACAGCTGGTAGTTTCGAACTGCTGACTGTGTAGTTAGCATCCCGATTCGTAACCACTACGCTACCAGAGCTCCTTAGGACTGTCCTGGGGGGTGGGGGGAGGAGTATATGTAACATTGCCCCACCCCCAGAGGACTTAAGACGAGTCTCACCATCCTCCCTTCTAAGGAGCATCCTTTCTGGTCTAGAAAATTCTATGGAGCAGTTGGCGTCCCCTGTCACATGGGATCTGTAGGGAATGCATTTAACCCAGTAACAGCAACAAGAGCTCAACAACGCTTCATTCACTTTAAGCCTTCTTCTAGCCTGCAGAAAATTTGATTTTTAAAATGAGCATCTAATGAAGTTTTAAATACGGTTTGAGAATGGCGTGACTTTAACATTCGAACATAGCCCCACTAAGGGTGACATTTTATTCCATTGATGATATTGGGTGCTATCAAGTCCATTCTGATTCACCGTGACCCCACGTGACAGGGTAGGACTGCTGCAGGACGTTCCTTGTGTGTGATCTTTGCTGGAGCAATGAATGTATCAGGCCTTTTCTCCACGGAGAAGCTGGGTGGATTCAAACTGTCAACCTTTCAGCCAGCAGCCGATCGCTCAATAGCTGTGCCTCCAGGACTCGATTTTATTCCACGACAGTACTGTTAATTAAGAATCCCAGCTACTAACAACAAAGATTAAGGCAGCAGAAGCCCCAAAGTATTCCTACAATGAAAGACAACCGGGCTTTGCTGAGACTCAATAGCAAAACAGAAATGCAGTCTCGCGGTCATTCACAGTCGTCCACTAGGGGGCAGTGGATGACCAGGTGTCCAGCAGGAAGGACGCAATGTCGGTGGCTGTATATCTACCTGAAGGATGGCAGGTCTTTTTACTCAAAGTGAGCGGCGCCGCAGCCTTGACAGGTGTAGGGAGCAGTCAGCTACCAGCGCAGTCATTTGCATTTTTACCAATGAACTTGCATTCTAATGAGCAGTAAGCCTCTCCTGGGTTTGCCCTCTGCTTTGTGTCCCTGACTCCTTTGGTAGACAGTGACCGGGCTGGGCTGTGCCCAGGAGAGCTGCAAGGGGCAGAGGCTGAACCTTGAAGCCTGGGGTGGGAAGCCACAGGGGCAAGACTGACCCGGGAGGGGTCCCCCTCGGTCTTGGGACGGTGACCATTTGGGGCTTCCAGCCTGGCATCAGGAAAGCACCGTCCACGTGGTCATCTGTGTGAACCCCTATAGTCCAGGGGTTCGCACAGATGACTCTGCTCCTGCCATGTGGTCATCTTTGGGTCTCGGAGACAGCCCGCCCGTCTGCTCTCTCCCTTGGACCCATTTTTTAAACATCTGAATGAAAAATCAGGAAAAGTAGGGAGAAAGATTTTTTAAAATTCCCATCTCAGCTAATTAGGAATATAAAAAAATAATTTCAGTATGGACAATCGCCCCTCCCCCACTCCCTGGTTCAAGAATCTGATGCCTTCCTCCCTATGTTCTGTCTGAAACAGTAACCCACGCTGACTCCCAGCCACCACAGGTGTGTCAGAGGAGAACTACACTCCGCAGCTGTTTCAATGACTGGTATTTCAGAAGAAGATGGCCAGGTCTTTATTCCTAGTTATAGTCTGGGAGGTTACACCGGCAGGCCTTCCCCAACCTAATTTCCTTAGTCTGGAAGCTCTGTCCACCATCAGTGACCCTTCTGGTATTTAAAATATCAGGGGCATAGCTTCCATTACCACATACGTCATTACAATAGGGCACAGAAAAATAGGGGCATTTACGGGCACAGATTCAGGTCAAACTGCTTGGGTGGCATCTTCTAGAAGTGTAAACCTTCAGGCAAACGGTTAATAATTTATAGGTTAATAATCTAATAGTATCCGCCTGCTGGTGGTGTTGGGGGGAGGAGAGATAAGGCACCAAGAACAGTCAGCAGGCAGGAGAGCAAGCCTTCCTTCTGCGTGGCTTGGCAGCATTGTGCATAAATCTACATTTCCTTCTCTGGGCTCTTCATTCTGCCTGTGCCTTGGCGGTGGGTGGGGACACAGACGTCCCAGCCCCTCCCCTCCCCTTGCAGGCTGCCACTCTCTCCTCCCATCTATCTGGTCCTCCTCAAGGAACCAAAGCAATGAAATCAAAACCCAAGTGACCCCTTCAGATGTCAGGGACAACAAACTGGGGTGGGGCTGGGGATGGGGGAGACGAAGCCCTATATGTCATGGCCACACTTTATGAGGAGACTAGGTTTGGAAAGAAGCATTTATTTAATTCGCTCAAATCAAAAGGGATTTCCTTTTCTCCTCAGTTAATTGTTTGCTCCCACCGTGTGGTTTCCATTAAAATAGGGAATTCATTCGTGAAGACAGCTGGGGAGCTGGGATCACTCATGCAGCTGAAGGGTCCTGCTTGAAGGACACTTTAGACCCGTGACTTGGAGGGAATGGGGACAGTTCCTGAGGAGGGGTGTCTCTTTGGGAGCCAAAGTCACACACTCAAAGGGTGACTGGAAGCATCCGTGTAGCCTCTGGGGTAAAGGAGGCAGGGACCCCCTCAGAAGAGGTGGTAGGGACCCCTTGAGAAGAGAATGTGGGCAGAGATCACTTTAGGAGGGGAAAGGGGCTCCCTGAGGAGAGGGGTTGGGCTTAGTGAGGAGTGGGGATGAGGTTCCTTGAGGTAGTCAGGGATGAGGAAAGAGGGCAGGATGAGGGAACCGAATTTGACTGCCCAAACCTAGTATAGGTTCCTTGCAGACCCTGGATTTTCCTGGGCAATGTTGCATTTGGTAGATCCATAGGGCTTGTTTGAGGGTGTGTGAAGGAGAAAGGGTGAAGAGGCAGAAGACAAGTAGGAAGGTAGAGGGGAAGCAAGGTGGCAAGATGTGGGGTCCCTCGAGTCTTCGGTGGTGGTGGTGGTGGTTATGTGCCGGGGAGTCGGTTCCCGCTCATAGTGACCCTACACAGGGTTTCCGAGCCTGCAAATCTTTACGGGAGCAGAAAGCCTCATCTTTCTCCCGTGGAACAGCTGGTAGTTTCAAACTGCTGACCTTGAGGTTCGTGGCCATCTCTGAAAATCCCAAAATGTTGGGTGTGGTTGGATTTCTTATCAGAACCAGTGAAGGGGCAGAGTGAATGCACAATGCCAGCAGCCCAGCTAACACCTGGGAAATGCCAGCCTTCCGAGTCTCAGGCTTGTGGAATTTATGGTGCGCCACATTGTTGTTGTTAGGGGCTGTCAAATTGGTTCTGATGGATGGCGACCTTATGCACAACAGAACAAAATTCTGTCCCGGTCCTGTGCCAGCCTCACAATGGTTATGTTTTGAGTCCATTGTTGCTGCCACTGTGTATTTTGAATGGGTATTTGCAGCTGTTTCTCCTCATTTTGAGTTGTGCCACATCAGCACATGAAGAGCCCGAAAGCTTGACTCCATTCATGTCATTAATGTCAAGTCTACTTTGAGGAGGCAGCTCTTCCTCAGTTATATTTTGAGTGCCTCCCAACCTGAGGGGCTCATCTTCCAGCACCCTATCTGACAATGTTCCATGGCAATTCATAAGGTTTCAGTGGTTAATCTTTCAGGAATGAGCCGCCTCTTCTTCTTCCTAGTCTGTCTTCATCTGGAAGCTCCGCTGGAAGCATCATGGGTAACCTTGCTGGTATTTAACACATCAGTGGCATAGCTGCCAACATCACAATTTAAACACCCCCACAGTAGGACAAACTGACAGACGAGAGGTGTGTAAGGCTGTATAATGCAGAGAAATGAATCCGTTTGTACCAGACTCACTTACTGATTTTTATTTACAAAGACACGCTTCACTTACTAGAGACATTTCTTCATTGTATCACTGTCAGAAAGCTGGATGTCTCTTACTCAAATACCCTAATTTGTATGAGGTTTACATTAAATATGGTTTCCCTCATCTTTTTTTTTTTTTTTTTTTTTTTTGGCTTCTATGATGCTCAAAGAGACATACATTATTCATTTATAAAAATAGTTAAAGCCATTCTAGAATATATTTTGTTCAATGACTTCTTCTATATGGTGGAGTTGGTTCCGACTCATAGCGACCCTGCATAGGGTTTCTGAGGCTGTAAATCTTTACAGGAACAGAAAGCCTCATCTTTCTCCCACAGAACCACTGGTGGTTTTGAACTGCTGATAGTGAGATTAACAGCCCAACTCGTAACCACTACGCTACCAGAGTCTGTATAGGATAGAGTAGAACTGTTTCTTAGTGATTGCAAGGCTGTAAATCTTTATGGGAGCAAACAGCCTCATCTTTATAACTCAGTGTGACTGTTAACTTGAACTGTTGATCTTGATATAAGCAAACTAATGGGTATACCAGAGTATACTACCAGAGCTCCTACTTATTGCTAAGTGCCATCGAGTCAGTTCCGACTCATAGAGACTCTAAATAGGGTTTCCAAAGAGTGACAGCTGGGTTTGAACTGCCAACCTTGTGATTAGCAGCCCAGTGCATATCCTACAGCACCACACCTAGTGCCCCCAAATCCTCTTTAGACAATGTGGTTATTAATAAAATAAACATAAATAAAGTTTTTCTTACCCTGGAACTCCCTACACTTTTATCTTTTACTGCACAGAAAATTTCCTAAAATTTTGTTGGCGTTAGATCTGTTTTCTGACCTCTAGCTCTAGACTTTTTTCACCATATTTTCATGAAGATTGAAGTTGTCAAAGACTTCATTTTGATTGGCGTCACTATCAACACTCACAGAAGCAGCTGTCAAGAAATCAAAGGACATGTTGTGCTAGGCAAATCTGCTGCATCAGGCCTCTTTATAATGTTCCAGAGCAAAGATGTCAGCTTGAGGACTAAGGTCTACCTGACCCAAGCCATGGTATTTTCAATAACCTCAGATGCATGTGAAATTTGAACAATAAATAAGGAAGACAGTAGAAAAATTGATGCATTTGAGTTGTGGTGTTGGAGGAGAATATTAAAAGTACCACAGGCTGCCAGAAGAGCAAACAAAACTGTTTTGGAATAAGTACAACCAGAATGCTCGTTAGAAGCCAGGATAGCCAGAGTTTGTCTCTTATACTTTGGACATATCATCAGGGGGAACCAGTCCCTGGAGAAGGACGTCAGTGGAGGGGACTCCAAAAGAAGAATAGAGGAGGAAAGCAACAGCAAATAACACAAATGTGCAGGTGTTTCAAAACTTGTTATTGTTGTTAGGAGCTGTGGAGTCAGTTCTGACTCAGTGACGCATGTACAACAGAATGAAACTCACAATAGTAGGCATACTTAACCCATTGTTGCAGCCAGTGTGTCAATCCATTTCCTTGGGAGACTTCCTCTTTTTCACGGACCTTCCACTTTACCAAACATGGTGTCCTTCTCCAGGGGCTGGTTCCTCCTGATGATATGTCCAAAGTATGTGAGACAAAGTCTTGCTCTCTCTGTTTCTAAGGAGCATAATTCTGTTGTACTCCTTTCAAGACAGATGTATTTGTTCTTCTGGCAATTCACGATATTGTCAATATTCTCCTCCACCACCATAATTCAGATGCATCCATTTCTCTTCAATCTTACTTATTCCTTATGCAGCTCTCTCTTGCATAAGAGGTGATTGGAAGACCATAGCTAGCATCAGGTGCACTTTAGTCCTCAATGACATCTTTGCTTTTTAAGACATGAACAAGATCTTTCTTAGCAGATTTGCCCAATGCAATATGTCACTTGATTTCTTGACTGCTGCTTCCATGGGCAGTGATTGTGGATTCAAGTAAAATGAAATCTTTGATCATTTCGATCTTTTTTCTGTTTATCATGATGCTGTTTATTGGTCAAGGTGTGAGGATTTTTGTTTTCTTCATGCTGAAGTGTAATCCATATGGAAGACTGATGTCTTTAACCTTCATCAGAAATCCATTCACTTTCAGCAGCAAGTCAGGCCTTCCTGGCTTCTAAGGAGTATTTTGGCTGTACTTCTTCCAAGACAGGTCTGTTTGTTTTTCTGGAAGTCCCTGGAACTTTCAGTATCCTTCACCAACACCATAATCCAAACGATCATTTCTTCTCTACTTTTCTTGATTCACTGTCCAAATTTCACACACATATGAGGCAATTGAAAATACCACAGATTGGGTCAGGCACACCTCAGTCTCAAAACTGACATCTTTCCTCTTTGACACTTTAAAAAGGTCTTTTGCAGCAGATTTGCCTAATGGAATATGTTGTTTGATTTCTTGACTGCTGCTTCCATGAGTGTTGATTGTGGATCCAGACAAAATAAAGTCTTTCACAGCTTCAATCTTTTCTCCTTTAATCATGATGTTATTTACTGGACCAGTGGCGAGGGTTTTTGTCTGCTATACATTGAGGTGCAGTTTTTTTTATATATAAATGTTTTATTGTGAATTATATGATAGTTTACAAGAGAGAATTTTAGTTTTACA
>NW_006408523.1:5724850-5725865 GCF_000296735.1 Chrysochloris asiatica | reverse complement strand
TTGTAAGGTTTAGCTCACCGCTTCATTGCTGCCTTTATGAGGTGCAGTTTTAATTATGGTTATAGTTTTTTATCTTCATTGTTGTTGTTGTTAAGTTCCATCAAATCGGTTCCAACTCATAGCAACCATGTATAAGGTTTCCAAGGAGCAGCTGGTGGCTTGAACTGCTGACCTTGTGGCTGAAACTGACTTTGCAGTACAGCCCATTAATCAACAGCACCACATCAGAACTCTTTGATCTTCATTAGTAAATATTTAAGTCCTCTTTACTTCCAGCAAAAAATCTGCATATCACAGGTTGTTAACGATCCTCCTCCAATCCTAATGCCATGTTCTTCTTCATATAATTCAGCTTCTCTGATTATTTGCTCAGCATACAGATTAAATAAGGATGATGGAAGAATACAACCCTCGTGCACACCTTTCCTGATTTCAAAGCATTCAGTATCCCCTAGTTTTGCTCTAATGACTGCCTCTTGGTCTACACACAGATTCTTGAAGCACCGTTTTCAAAATACCCATTCTTGGCAATGTCATCCATAGTTTATAATGAACCACACAGTCGAAATGCTTTTGCAGAGTCAATAAAATACAAGTAAATATCTTCTGCTATTCTCTAATTTTAGCTAAGATCCACCTGATGTCGGCAGTGATATCCTTCGTTCTACGTCCACTTCTGAATCCAGCTTGAATTTCTGAACAATGCCTGTCGGTCGAATCGCTACAACCATTTTTGAATTACTTGCAGAGGAATTTTACTTGCATGTGATATTAGTGATATTGTTAGATGATTGCCACATTCCTTTCAGCCACCTTTCTTTAGAATGGGCACAAATATAGATCACTTTCTGTAGGTTGACCAGGTGGTTGTCTTTCATATTTCTTGGCATGGATAAGTGAGTGACTCCAGTGTTGCATCAGTTTATTGAAAATTTTTTTATTTGTATTCCAACAGCTCCTGAAGCCTCGTTTTCCACCAATGTCTTCACTATAGACTGGACTTCTCCCTTCAATA
>NW_006408523.1:5722503-5723245 GCF_000296735.1 Chrysochloris asiatica | reverse complement strand
CAAGATAGGTCTTGAAATTGTCTTATTGATGATGAATGCGACACCATCCCTCTGTTAATTGTCAGGTCTGGCATTGTAAACCATATGATTGATTTTAAATGGCCAATACCAGTCCATTTCAGCTCCGAATGCCTAGGAATGCTGATGTAGTGCTATAGAAGAAACACTAAACTGTTAATTGGAAGGTTGGGGGTTCAACACACCAGGTGGAAACTCTATACAGGGTCAGAACTGACTCGACTTTCAACAACAACAACCAGAAATATCAACAACAACAATGCCTCTTTGTGTGTTCCATTTCACTTTTGATGCCTTTCCATTTTCTTAGATTCATATTTCTTACATTCCACGTGGGATCTAGGTCTATGTGGTGTGGTGTCTGGATGGACCGTCATAAGGGGTGGTCAGGAATGGCTTTCTGAATAGTTGCCATTGGAGCGAAGAACAATGTTTAGAGGGAAAGACATCCCTGGAAGAGGTTATGGGAATCACACAAGCCCCCAGGTGAAGTGTGTTTGGGGTGTTCACAGAACAGGAAAGCACCCACCATACTTGGAGCACAGGGAGCTAGTGAGATGACCAGACCAAAAGCTCACTGCCCTGAGTCCACTTGGGCTCACAGCGACCCTATAATACAAAGTAGGACGGCCCCATAGGGATGTTGTTGTTGTTGTTTTTAATTTTTATTGTGAATTCTGTGATGGTGTACATGGGAGAACACCAGCTTTACATTCATCCTATG
>NW_006408523.1:5689317-5721811 GCF_000296735.1 Chrysochloris asiatica | reverse complement strand
CAGACAGATTGGATACTACTCAGTGGAGATTCTACCTTCCTCTGCACCCTCTGGATCTAGGTTCCCTCTCGAAAGCTTGTAAGCCAGTCATTTCTTGACTTTTCAACCCCCCCCCCCCATTTTGCATAGCCAATGTCCAAGTTGTCCATCCCTGTCTGCTCTGTGTATGGAGGGGGTGGGAATGATCCTTGCTGTAAAGATTTCTTCCCTCTTTTGATCTACTACATCCATAGGTGTAGGTCAAGTTCATCAAATTGTATCAGATAACTCTTGTTTTCTTCTTCTTTCTTCTTCTAGTTGAGCTCTGATTATGTAGTCATTGAAGCCAGGTCCAGTGGGTATTATCTGCAAGTGTGGGTGTTCTTGTGCATATGCCCTCTCTTCTTATCAGCTGGACGCTTCACTTTTCAATCTGGTCCTCTGGCTATGTCACTGACTCTGGGCCCAGGAGTCCCCAGGTCTTGCCACACTGCTGGCCAACGAGGTCTCCACCAGGGTTCACAAGAGTCTATTGGACGTTGTACGGCTTAGCTCGCAGCTTCATTGCTGTTTTTCCCTCACTTCCCCTTATCGGTGACCAATGTTGTCACCAATCAGAGCGCATGTCTGCTCGTGTAGTCCCATTGAGTTTTAATCTTGGAAAGGGGTTTGTGCTGAGGGGATCCAACCACCTGCCTTGATGTCTCCTGGGCGAGCAACTTGCTTGTTCTTGTAGTAGTCAGTCGGTCTACCATTATTGTTTTGTATTTTTCCTGTCGGTCTTTCTTTCGAGTATCTTCTGTTCTTCTAGTTGCTCCAGGCTTGTCTGCTTGTCCTTTCCAGTGGAAATTTCCCACCTCAGAAGATTCTGGACGGGGTTCAGGATTCCACCTATGGTCTTATGTAATGCAGGGGCTCCGCAGGAAGCCTCTTTCACTGGGCACGTTGTAGCCCCATTTTAGGTATTCCAATCAGTTATAGGCAGAAGACAGATTTACAAGCTTTCTATGGTGATATCTCTGTCTATTCCTTTCTCTTCCCCTCAATGTCTATTTTATAATGGTATGCCAAGATTCAAAAGACAACCAAGCATCTTAACATTATTTCCCCCCTTTGCCCCATTCCAAGCATGCCTCAATCCCTGTATCCCAGAGTCCTGTTTTTCCAAGGTTGTGCATACATAAGGCTGTACATGTTTATAGAAGTGGCCTGCCACATCTTTCTCCCGCAGAGCAGATGGTGGGTTCCAACTGCCGACCTTTTGGTTAGCAGCTGCATATTGTAAGCGTTGTGCCACCAGGTCTCTTTGGGAGGACTCTCAAACCCAAGTCACACTCACTGCTGTTGGATCGATTCTGACTCAGAGCGTCCCTCTAGGACCTAGTAGAACAACCCCATAGGGTTTGCAAAGCTGTCAATCTTTATGCAAGTAGGTTGCCTTATGTTTCTCGTGCTGAGTGTCTGGTAGGTTTGAACTGCAGACCTTTTGGTTAGTAATTGTGTGTTGTAACTGCTGTGCCACCAGGACTCCTTGGTTGGTGGTGGTTGTGAGCCGTCGAGTTGGTTTTTACTCACAGCAAACCTGTGTCGGGTTTCTGAGGCCATAAATCTCTCTGGGAGCAGCAAGCCTCATCTTGCTCCTGTGTGAAGACAAAGCGTCTTGGATGAAGCATAAAAGGAGAAGGACTCCTCCCTGAGCTGAGGGAACCTCCCTCGGATGGAGAAAGATGAGGAAGAGGAGAACTCCGGAGAGCGGGAGCTTAAGGCCGAGGCTCCTCCAGTGGGTGCCCAGGCTGTTTCACAGAAGCACCATCAGGGAGGCAATGCCTTCCCAAACAGGAGTGGATGCATGCGCCTCCACCAGCTGACGTCAGGTCTCATCCAACTCAACGTGGGACGTGGGACGCAGTAACACTGAGCCCCAGGGGGGTTTCTTGGCTGTGATATCCTGGCCTTTCTTAGGCACTGCTGCTGAGTAGGTTCTACCTGTCTACCTTTCAGTTAGTAGCCCCGCACCAACTGTGCCACACAACGACTTTCTGTGGAGCCTCTAGGCAGGTGATCTCCTGGGCAGTTTTCCCATACAGTTGTGTGTCCCTGACAGTCACAGGGTCACAAGGGGTCCTGTTGGTAAGAGTGAAACTGCCCCTTGTGTGGCCCATTGTTCAAGAGCAGATAGACCCTAGAAGGTGGTGTGACCTTGCACGGAGGAACTTCAAATAGCAACGCTCTCGAATGTCAGCAGCACAAGCGGGTTATATTTCCAGAACAACTGACTCTGTGGTCTGATTTTTCGTATTTGCTATATCGTTCTGGTGTGACACTGTAGGATAAGCACTGGATTGCTAACCACAAAGTTGGCAGTTCAAACCTACTGTCCGAGTCAGTTTTGAGTCAAAGCAACCCTGTATAGGGTTCCAAAGAGTGGCTAGTGGATTTGAACTGCCAACCTTGCAGTTAGCGGTGCTGATCCTACAGAGCCAGAAAATAAAGCAAGCACAGGAGTACTGTGGTTGCTTCTCGGGTTATCTTTTACCTATCTTCGCTGCTGGGTATAAGCGTATCTTTCTCACAACAGGATTGTTGAAGAGTGGAGGGTGTTGCCAAACGTCGAGATCCTGTTCCTGCTAAGCGGATGCTCACCCCCAAGGAGTCCCTGATCCTTCCCAAAGTGTGAAACCGCTGATTTCTCCAAGAAAGATAGACACTTATAGTATTTCTGCCAAAAAGAAAAGCATCTCAGAAACATGCCCATCCTGAGTATGAGAGCCCAGAAATTATGCGCATCATTGCGTGGGTCTGGCAGACGCCCAGGTTCCTGGAATTCGAGGCACTGGAAGCATCTCACTGTGCCGCAGCGATGGCAACGGGCGTGGGTTATGACCATCTGGGAAAACTGGAAGGTCAGCTTTGGTTACTTTTTAAGCCATGAAAAGGCCTGATTTAGTATTGGTATTTCCTTCTTTCTTCAGGCATTTCACATCTCTTGTCAATCTGTGTTCATTTTAATAATAATGAAGGGTGGCCCATGAGAGCGAAAAACCTTGGGTTGCTAACTGCAAGGTTGTCGCCTCAAACCCACCATCTCTTCAAGGGAGAAACAAGATGCTGTCTCCTCCAGTAAAGATTTACAGCCTCAGAAACCCTGAACAAGGTCACTCTGAGTACCATTGAATGGATGGCATTGGGAATAACCCGGAGGGTCCTTGAAGACTCGACCATTAAAACCTAAAGGTGGCAGTTTGAGTCCAACCAGTAACACCTTGTAAGAAAGGCAAACAAAACACAAGCAAACAAAAAAACAACGCTGTTTCCAATTCCTAGCAGCTCCAGAGGGCAGCCTAGAACTGCTCCACAGGCCTCCGAAGGCTGCAGTCTTTATGGAAGCAGACTGCCACATCGTTCTCCCACGGGGTGGCTGGTGGATTTGAACTGCCAACCTTTCAGTTAAGCGTCAAGCTTTTTAACCACTGAGCCATCAGGGCACAAGGAGCTCTGGTAGAGGAATGGATTACCAGCTGAGCTGCTAACTGAAAGGTCAGCAGTTTGAATCTACCAGCCTCTCTGTGGGATAAAGATTAGGTTTTCTGCCCCGGTAAAGATGTACAGCCTCGGAAACCCTATACAGGGTCGCCATGAATCGGAACCAACTCCACGGCACATAACCACCACCACTCTGTAGCACAATGGATTGCCGTAAGTTGAAATGAACTTGTCTGCAAAAGGTTTGCTTTTTTATCTGAAAAACCAGTTACCATCAAATTGATCCCAATGTGTGATGCAAATGGTTAGTATACCGGAATGCTAAGGACAAGGTAGGAGGTTCCAGTGTACCCAGAAGCATTTTGGAAAAAAGGTCTGGCCATCTACTCCTGAAAAATCTGCTACTGAGAGCTCTAGGAGCAGGGCTGTACTCTGGCACACACGGGTTCACTACGAGTCAGAGACAGCTGGTTTATGGTAAGAACTTGAAGCTATCAGGTGGCGCTTAGGTCCCAGATCCCAGGCACTGGAAAGAACAGGCAAGATAGGAAATCAGCAGTGCCTCGTGATGTTTTAAAGGAGCCCCGATGGTACTGTGGGTTAAGCATTGGGCTGCTAAATTCAAGGTCAGTGGTTCAAGCCCACTGGCCGGTCTGTGGGTAAAAGATGAGGATGTCTGCTCCTATAAATTTTTATATGTTAGGAAATCTACTCTAGCCTATGGGAGGGCTGTGAATCAGAATCAGCTTGATGGCAGTAAGGTTTTTGTTGTTGCTCTTTGGTGTTGTGTTGGATCGGCCCTCGATTTTATTGTCTTTTTTGAACTTTACATACTAAAAGGCAAAGTATTATGACAAGTGAGCCATAGGCTTTAGACTTCTAAACCTGAATGATCCCAACATCTCTAAATTGGAAGTGCTTTTCATTTTTAAAAAAAAACATTCTCCTTTTCTTCTTTCCCTTTGGAACAGAGTGAAGACTTCTGGGTCTCCCCTTCAAGCTGGAGAAAATCATTGGTTCTCAGTTATGAAAGGAGACGGGGAAACAGAAATATGAAAGTTGTTTAGAAAGGGGGCATGCTCTTTTACTTCATTTCTTCTTCCATTTGTTTCAGCATCTCTACACTGGAGAGGTCTGGTAGCGTAGTGGATTACCAGCTGGGCTGCTAACCACAAGGTCAGCAGTTACAATCTACCAGTCACTTAGCGAGAGAAAGATGAGGCTTTCTGCGCCTGTAAGGATTTACAGCCTCGGAAACCCCATACTGGGTTGCTATGAGTCGGAACTCACTCTTCGGCCCATAACCACGCACCACCACCACGCTGGACAGCAAATTTCAGAGTCTCTTCTGACATCCATTTTGGTCTTTTCCTCCTTTCTTGTTTTCTCTATAACCTTTTGCTTTCTTCCTCTATGGCGTTCTTGATGTCATCCCACAAGTCTCTGGTCTTCAGTCATAAGTGTCTAATGCATCAAATCTGTTCTTGACATTTCTAAATTCAGGTGGGCTATGTTCAAGGTCAAATTTTGGCTCTCATGGACTTGTTTTAATTTTCTTCAGCTTCAGCAGGAACTTGCATATGAGCAATTGATGTTCTGTTCTGGAGTTGACCCCTGGCCTTGTTTTGGCTGATGATATGGAGCTTTTCCACCATCTCTCCCCACAGACATAGTCAGTTTGATGTCTGCATATGTCACTTGGTGAAGGCCATGTGCATCACTTCTTTTATGGTCTTCCTTATTCAGTGTTCAACTTTCGCATGCATTTGAGGCTACTGAAAATACCATGGCTTGGTTCAGGCACACCTTAGTCCTCAAACTGACATCTTTGCTCTTCAACACTTTAAAGAGGTCTTGTGCAGCAGATTTACTTAATGCAATATGTCATTTGATTGCTTGATTGCTGCTTCCATGAGTGTTGATGGTTGATTTGAGCAAAATGAAGTCTTTAACAACTTCAAGTTTTCTCCATTCATATGGATGTTGTTTATTGGTCCAGTAGTGAGGGTTTTTGTTTTCTTTACATGGAGGTATAATCTTTGATTGAAGGCTATGGTCTTTAATCTTCATCAGTAAGTATTTTCAGTCCTCTTCACTTTCAGTAAGCAAGATTGTATCATCGGCACATTGCAGGTTATTAATGAGTCTTCCTCCAATCCTGATGCCATGTTCTTCATATAATCCGGCTGCTAGGATTATCTGCTCAGTATATGGACTGAGTAAGTATGGTGAAAGAATACAATTCTGGTGCATGTCTTTACTGATTTTAAGTCATTCAATATCCCTTTGTTCTATTTGAACAGTTGTCTCTTGATCCATATACAAGTTCCTCATGAGAACAATTAAGTGTTTCATTCTTTGCAATATTGTCCATAGTTTGGCATGATCCACACAGTTGAAAGCCATTGCATAGTCAATAAATCACACATAAACATCTTTCTGGTATGCTCTGCTTTCAGTCAAGATCCACCTGACATCAGCAATGATATCCCCTGTTCCATGTCTTCATCTGCATCTGACTTGAACCTCTGGCAGGTCCCTGTCAATGTACTCTTGCAGCTGTTTTTGAATAAGCTTTAGCAAAAGTTTACTTGTATGTGATATTAATGATGATATCGTCCGATATTTCCGCATTCTGTTGGGTCACCTCTCTTTGGAATGGGCACATGAATCTCTTCCAATCAGTGTCTTCCGAATTTCTTGGCATAAATGAATGAGCGCCTCTGGTGTTCTTTCTGATGATGAATGTGACTCCATTCCTCTTCAATGTGTCATGCCCAACTTAGTAAACCATGATTATCCAATTCAAAATGGCCAATACCAGTCCATTTCAGCTCCCAAATTAGGATATTGATTTTTATGTGTTTCATGTCATTTTTGACAACTTCAAGTTTTCCTAGATCCATACTTCACACATTCTGTGCTCCAATTATTAATGGATGTTTGCAGCTGTTCTTCCTCATTTTGAGTTGTGCCCCATCAGCAAGTGAAGATCCCCAAAGCCATACTCCACTGGTGTTATCATGGTCAAACTCGACTTTGATGAGGCAGCTCTTCCCCAGTTGCATCCGAAGTGCCTTCCAACCTGAGGGGCTCATCTTCTGGCACTATATCTGACAATGTTCTGGTCTTCTTCATCATGTTTCAATACTCGGTATTCTGGTGCTATCTGACAGTGCTTCACCGCTATTCAGTTTTCCGTGGCTAAACACTCAGAAGTAGTCTGTCTGTCTTTCTTCCTAGTCTGAGTCTGGAGTCTCAGCTGATTCCTGTCCACATGGGTGTACCCTGCTGGAATTTAAAATACTGATGGCGTAGCCTCCAGTATCACAGAAACATGCAAGTCACCACAGTACCATAAATGGACAGGTGAGTGGGTATACAACAAACCAGCTCAGAAGGAGGAAACGGGGATCTCATTACCATGAAGAAAGAAAAGTCAGCGCAGAGTGCATCCTTTGGAGCCTGAGGCCCCTGTGTGCAGAACCTCCCGAACCCAGGAGACTAAAGGCTGTGACATCTGAGCAGCAGCAGACAGGTGGCATCAGCAGAAACAGCACCAAGAGGCAGCTCTCGGTCCCAGGGAGCAAGGAAGCTGAGCGTCTTCAGGCCAACGCTTGCTTGTGGAGTGGGCTTCCTCCAGGCACTTAATCTGGGGAACAAGATGTGTTGATCTGAGGAGCTAGAGCTCAGCACTTTCTGACTGAGACTTTTGTAGGAGTGGAATGTCTTTGGGACATTTATTGGCAGTTTGAAAAGAGTTTGGTGGCATTGACTGAGCAGGACAGAGGCCAGGGGTCATGTGGCTGAGAGGTGAGGAGCAGAGAGAGACATGTCTGTGGGCACAGCTGAGAAGAGGCGGTTTTGACCAAAGAGCTGTTCTCTGAGCATCTCTGATGACTTCCCTAATAAACCCTGTAACTGTGTGTATGATCTGTGAGTTCTGTGTGGCCGTGAATCGTGGAACCCAGAAGGATGTAGAGAGTGCTGTGGGGAGGATGGTTGGTGCCAGGCCTGGGAAGGAAGGGTGGAGGGTGGAGGCAGGTCTGACCTCCAACTCACAGAAATCAGCCTTGGGATGATGAGTCGGATTCTCTTGTCCTTATGTGAAGTTAGAGGAGACCAGATGACACATCTGTACCATTCTTACAGGAGGAATTGATACTTTCTTTAGGTGGCAAAAGAAGGGCATATCTGATGATAGATTCTTACCAGATATGTCTGTCATTACTGATAGATTTTCTCCTCCAGACCGACATCCTTCCAGAAATAAAATAAATACATCATCAATAAGGAGCCCTTGGGGTATAGTAGTTAACTGCTCATCTGCTAACCAAAAGGTCAGCAGTTCGAACCCACCAGCTGCTTCATGGGGGAAAGATGTAGCAGTTCGCTCTCATAAAAATTTCAGCCTCAGAAGCCCTGTGTGGCAGTTCTACCCTGTCATACAGTGTCACGATGAATTACAATTGTCTCAACAGCAACAGAGAAAAAGAGGAAGACCCCTAATGAGATGGATCGGCCAGGTGGCATCATTGATGGACTCAAGTGTGGCAGCAGTAGTGTGGTTGGCCCAGGATCGGACATTGTTTTGTTCTGCTGTGCATGGGGTCTCTATGAGTCAGTTCTGACTCGATGGCACCTGACAACAACAACAACAACAACAACAACAACAACAACAACAACAACAACAACAGGCTGGGTAGGTCAGATCATCAATGCTCCAAACGCAACTCAGGAAAGAAGATAGGTCATCGTGATTAGTGTAAGCTTACTCCGAATCAAATTGATTGAGTGAAGGCATTAGAGAGAGGTGGCTGGGATTCTGTATTTATGTGAGAGAGTTCACTGGGGACAATGTGCAGATTGCCTTTATGAGATGAACCCATCCCATATCTTAATGTCAACATGAAGGAGGACCAGAAGGTAATGGTAATGCTGTTCATTTCCAAACTTTAAGAAAATGAGAGTGAGTAGAGGTCTTAGGTCAATATCAGTGTCTAGAAAGGTCTTGGCTCCCTGGGGGAGAGGCCAAATCAAGCAAGATGCATTTAGTAGCCATATTGTATATTGTACACAAAAAATCAAGTTCCTGTTTTAGTGTGGCAGAGAATGTGGTTTAGCAGCCACAGATGTTAACAAGATTCAGGGCCCACTGGTGACACCCAGTTTCACTGAGTCAGTTGTGTAGTGTAAGTTCCCAAGAGAGTTAAAAGGAGTCTCCATTACCCACTGCCATTAAATCGATTCCAACTCATATGACCATGTGACAGCGTAAAACTCCTCCACTGTTAATTTTTATAGTAGAATAAAGCCTCGTCTTTCTCTGGTGGAGTGACTGGTGGGTTAGAACCGTCAGCCTTTCAGTTAGCAGCTGAGTACCTGACCACTGTGCCACCAGGATCTCTTAAAAGAAGCTAAGCCGGGGTGGGGGTGGGGTTGAGGTAGGGGTGGGGAGTAGTTAATCTTACAGTCCAAGGGAGAAGAGCACGAGTGGAATGTGTGACCCCATCCAGAGAACAGTGACATCAGAGATGGAGGCAGAGATGGGGATATGGAGAGAGGGAACAGCTGACTCCAGCTGAGGACTCTAGATTCATGGGAAGAGAAAGGCTGTGTGCTGGTGGCCAGGAGGCAGGCTTGCAGAATGTGCCCTTTGGTTGTTTAAATGATTACATATTCCTGAATGGTTTTGTGTACATCCAAATGATGATACACAGAGGGGATTGTAATTGTTGCAATGAAAACGAAATACCATAGAATGAGGGCAAAACTGACATTCTCCCATGTAAACTATCACTCAATTTACAATAAAAACTTAAAAGAAAAAAAGGAAGAAGCTAAGTTTTCAGAATAGGTGAAATGGTTGGATCACAACAAGGGACAGAGACTGAAGGAATCCCTGAATCTATTGCCTGGAAACAACTTTTAACCCAGAAACAAAACTTTGCCATGAAGCCATCTTTGAACGAAACAGTAATTGAGCTCCATCCATAATGTTTACTTTGCGCACCGTGCCCTTTAAAAGAATTCCCTAGGTGACATCAAAATGACACAGATGAGAACATGAAGGGACAGTTAACAGTGATGAGAGGTGTGAACAGAGAGTGAGAATGGTGACGTAGTGTGAACAAATTGCCAATAAGCATGTACACGTGGATATTGATGAGTGGGTCTGTGCTTTGATGTGTAGATTTTCACACCCTTCCTCAAATTAAATTGCAATTTTAAAAAAGAAGGAAAAAAGGGACAGTTGCTGAGTTGGATGTCAGATTACACCATTGGTCTTGTGTGAACAAGACCCTTGAGGAACATGATAGGAACCTTAAAACCAGAATCAAGAATTGGAGAACTAGCAGTGTAGGTTGAAGAGGCAAAGACTCAAGGATCAACTTCAAACATGAAGAACTGCTCTGAGCAAAAGAAATCAAGCCAAGTGCTGGGACCAACGTTGGTTCATGTGTGTGGTGCCCAACATGTTTAAAGTATGAACTCATTTTATGTGTTCATAGAAAACTTGTCTGAATTTAGGGTCATTCAGAGATATATTTTTAAAATTGTTAGTCTAGTTCTAAGTTCAAAGGAGCCAATGAGTTGATGCCAGTCTACCTTGACTCATTTAGACCCATGTACAGAACGACTTCCAAAAGTTCAATGAAAAATTCCATTCTTTTCACTGCATTTTTCTTGAACTTTTTGAAGCCCCCTGGTTTGTCACCGGAGTTTTCAGTGGCTGAGTTTCCAGTAGACTTGAACCTTCAATCTTGGTGAGCAGTCTAGCACATTTTCTGTTTGCCCCCACATAGGGATTCCATGAGAATGGGTCTTATTTTGGATGTCCAGGGCTGAAGCAAAATCAGTGAGTAGGAACACCTCAGGCAGAGTTTGGTCAATAGAAGATAGATCATTTCTGGAGCTGTCCCAGTGTGAAATGGACTTCCTACAATGGAAATCTCAAAACCAGAGGTCATCAGGTATAAACCTGATGAACACCCGTGGGACATGAAGGCACAGGGAGGAACTGGAGAGGTGGCTGTGGGTGACTTCTAACTCCCAGATGCAGTGACATGTGAGTAGAAGGTGAGTGCTATCTTACCCAACTCAGGTTTTTACCACGATAGCTGTGAACGCCAGCAGAATTTCTAGTCAGCAGTGAGATTGTGGACTTAGGGTTGGGAGTCAGGGAAGCAATGAGTTTCTTATTAATTTTGAAGCTAAAGGTTGACAGTTCAAGCCCACCTAGCAGCTCTGTGGGAGAAAGACCAGGTGATCTAGTAAAGATGGCAGCCTGGGAAAAGTGACTGGGCAGTTCTTCTGTTCAACAACAGCAACACACACTGAAGAGTCAAACCAGATCAAGGCCATTCCCAGGACAGGAATTCTAGTGTTACCTTGGGTCACTATCAGACAAAAATAGACTCTGCACATTAACACTCTTTATCTTGGAGTCCTGGTGCAGCATTATAGAATAAAACACTTGACCATAAAGGTGGTTTGAACTGCAAGGTCAGGGGTTCAAACTCACCAGCCACTCCTCAGAAACTCTATACAGGGTTGCTATGAGTCAGAACCCCACTCCATGGCACTTCACAACAACAACAACAACAACAACAATCTTGTATCACAGTTAGCTAAGTTCATGTACCTAACAAATATCAATGGACAAAATAAATAAGTTTCTTCCCTTGAGGAGAGTTCAATCTGTCGTGGATCATGTGAACTTCAGTCTCCTTGGCCCTGAGACCAGAACTAGGCGATGTCCTGCTAACACTGCTGGTCACGCTGAGAGATCACATCAGAGGGTCCTGGGTAGAGTGGAATCAAAATGTGGAGCAAAACTCAAAACCATAAGAAGGGTGAGACTGCTGGAACCTCCAAGACTCTGACCCTTAGTCACCCTTCAAGTCCCAAAATGAGCTCATCTCTATGGCCCAAGTTTCAGCCAAACAATAACATGGAGGCACACATCCCATAAAGTCACCAACCATTTGAAGTAAGAAGGGCAGCATTCACCAAGGTCAAAGTTCAGAAGGTAGGAAGGAGCAGAAAAGAAGGAGGAATGGAAACAGGAAACACAGGTAACAACTGGGATAAGTGGTTATCAAGCACCAGCTATATCTCCCGTGGAGCGACTGCTGGGTTTGAACTGCTGACTTTGTGACAATCAAGTGTTTAACTGTTGTACCACCAGAACTCTCTTTCTCTGGTAGAGTGTTTGTTTGTTTTTAAATTATCTATTTTCTTTTTTTGGTGGCACTGTAGGATAAGTACTTGACCACAAGGTCGGTTTGAACTGCAAGATCGGTGGTTCAAACTCACCAACTGCTTCTTGGGAACCTATTCAGGTTTGCTATGACTCGATGTCGCTTAACAACAACACCAATTTTTAAAAGCTTTTTGTTGTGAATTGTGTGAAGGTTAACAGACTAGATCATCAACTTTACATTCAACAAATTATACGTTTTGTTTCATCTCCATGATTACAATCCCCTCCCTGCAACAACAGTGATCCTACTTCCTCCCTGTGACTTCCCTTTTACATCTTATATTTCACAAATGAACAAAGTGAACATATTTCATATAAAACAACAAATATATATTCATTTAAGAATTATCTATGTGTTATTCCTGTTGTTCATTTGTTTAGTTTTTTTTTTCAAAGAGGTTAGTGTCTTGCCCTGGACCATCAGATGAATTAGTAGTTGGTTAGACTGGGATAAAACATACTTATTTACTTATGTATTTGTGTTTTAGTCAAGAAATAGCTACACTATCTCCTGTGAGCCAAGTAAGTGTTCCATCAGCAGAAAAAAAGCTATTGTGTTAATTCCAGCTCACAGCAACCCTATAGAACAGAGTAGAACCGCCCCATCTGGTTTCCAAGGCTGAAATCTTACCTGAGGAGCTCTGCTGACCCAGTGGGTTAAGCATTGGGCTGCTAACAGAAAGGTGAGTGGTTTGAACCCACCGGTTGCCTCACTGGAGAAAGATGAGGCAGCTAGCTCCCGTAAAGTTTTACGGTCTCAGAAACTCACTGGGGTGGTTCTACTCGGTCCTGAGATGGAATCAACTTGATGCCAGTCTTCATGAATGGGATCCTTACAGTGAAAGAGGGCCACATCTTTCATCGTGAAGTGGCAGGTGGGGTGGAACCACTGACCTTTTAGCTAGCAGCATAGCACTCAACCACTGCACCACCAGGGTCGTCAAGGACAATTTCCTCCTCTTCCTGTTTTATTTTGAGTTTAAAAATTGTAGAGCTGAGGCACATCCCAGAGTAGGAAAGAAGCAAAACAGGGATCGCTCTTGAAATCCTATGTTCAAGGTAATGATAGAGTGAGGGCCGAGTCAGTAATTAGTTTACAATGTGTTCCCACAAATGCACTCAGACACCGTGATTAATGTTCCCTGGAGCATTCAGCCCCTGTAACTAGGCATCATTGTACCTACCAGAGCCCAGCTCTCCCAGGACATTAGGATAAATACCATGTACACGCTCCTATCGCTTGAAGTGATTTGCTTGGGTGTGAGAGGGGGTGGGAGATGAAATGGAGATGAAATGCTAAGTTTATGCTCTGGTTGCTTTGTGAACAATCAATAAGGAACCCCACCAGCCATCCGCCAGTGACATTTAAGATGACCATTGGAGGAGAATATTGAAGGTGCCATGGGCTGTCAAAAGAACCAATAGATCTGTTTTGGAAGAAGTGCAGCCAGAGTCCTCCTTGGAGGCGAAGATGGCTAAACTTCGTCTCTCATACTTCGGACGTATTGTCCGGAGGAACCAGTCACTGGAGAAGGATATCATGTTTGGTAAGGTGGAAGGTCAGAGAAAACGAGCAAGACCCCTAGCGAGATGGATTGGCCAAATGGCAGCATCGATGGACTCAAGCGTGACAACAGTAGTGAGGTTGGCCCAGGATCAGGCAGTGTTTCGTTCTGCTGTGCATAAGGTCACTATGGGTCAGCACCGACTTGATGGCACCTAACAACAACAAGTCCACTGTGGAAGGATCTCTGGTAGCATAGTGGTTACAAATCAGGCTGCTAACCTTAGGGTCAGCAGTTTGAAACTACCAGCTGTTCTGTGGGAGAAAGATGAGGCTTTCTGCTCCTGTAAAGATTTACAGCCTCGGAAACCCCTACAGGGTCTCTGTGAGTCGGAACCTACTCCACGGCATATAACAGCAACAAGGCCACCCTAGAGTCCTGATGTGGCACTGTGGGTTAGTGTGTCAGACTGCAAAGTCATTTGAACTGCAAGGTGGGTGGTTCAAGCTCACCAGCTGCTCCTCGGAAATCCTATACAGGGTCGCTATGGGTCAGAACTGACTCGACAGCACTTCGCATCATCAACAACAACAAAGTCCACCCTGGTGTGGCATCCTGGTGTGGCACTAGGGGATCATGCACTGTGAGGTTGGTGGTTCAAATCCACCAGCCAATCCTCAGAAACTCTACACAGGGTCGATATGAGTTGGAATCCACTCGACCACACTTAACAAGAAGGCCACCCCACTCCATCCGTTCTGTGAACATGGTTTCAAAGTTGTGTTCTCTTGGGTGTGTATAGATGCTAAATATCAGAAAACAAAAACAAAAAACCCCACTACCACCAAGTAGATTCCGACTCGGAGTCTCTCTACAACACACAGTAGAACCTGCCCCGAGGTTTCAAGACTGTTAGCCTATCAGGAATCACACAGCCATATCTTTCTCCAATGGGCCCACTGATGGGTTGGAACAGCCAAGCTTTTGGTTAGCAGCCCAATGTTTAACCACCACGTCCTCAAAGATCAGAAAGTAACGTGAAAGAAAGAAAAAAAACGAATCTCTACTTCTGAGGAAGAGAAAAGCATCTTGAAGCTGTCTCCTCCTCTCTTAAGACAGTTCTTAGACAGCCTTTGGTTATTGAGGGTGTGGGTGGGGCTATCAGAGAATGACATCATCAACAGACCATCCCATTGGCTGGCAAGGTTTGTGCATAGCTGCTGTATTGGTTCCTCCTGGGTTAGCAGGGTTCATCTGATTGCTAATGCTCACCACCTCTCCCCTTGAGGCCCAGTGCTGCAGGTCCAATCCGTGACTCTCTAGCTCAAAGTAAAGGGCTCCCCCTCCTCTGTCACACACACCCACACAGCTCCAGCCCCAGAAATATGGTCCCTCTGACTTCTAGGGGGTCACAGAGTCCCTGTTGCTACCTACTTTCAAGTTTGTCCCCCAATTCTTGGTGACCCCAGGCTCAGGGGAACAAAATCCTACCCTGTCCTACGCCATCCCCATGATGGGTTGGGGATGGGACCTTTGTGATCCACAGGGGTTTTCATTGGCTGAATTTGGGAAGAAGGTCTTCACACCTTTCTTCCTTATCCATCTTAGTCTAGAAGCTTCTCTGAAACGTGCTCAGCTTCCTAGCAACACTAGCAGACGGTGCCAGCGGTGCCTGAGGCGCCTTGGTCTGGGATTGAACCTGGGTCTCCCACACTGAGTGGTCAGCACTGCCCTGTACACCATCCAAGAACCTTCATGAATCCAGATGTTGTTTGTCCAGAGTTGGTCTGCCCAGGATAATAATAGAAACCCACACTGATAGAGCTTTTTAGAGCTTCTCTGTCCACTCAACAACCCAATGTGATGGGCATAGCTTCTAATTATATTGGGTTTACAGACACGAAAACTGAGGCATAAAGAGCTCAAACAACCAATCAAGACTCCAACTGAGAGGTGACTTCGAGACTAAACTTTGCAGTCAATAAGGTGAAACAAAATGTATATGAATTGTTGGTTGGAAAACTGATCTGCTCTAAAACCTTCATCCAATTCACAATAAAAACAAAACAAAACGGACGAAGAAAAAAGCCAAAGAGAAATGTATAAGCAAATGACACTGAAAATCGCTTCACCAACCTCTTCTCACTAGACACTGGACATCCCTGAGTGCTTGTTACCTGCTGTGACTTGTGGCACATACATGAGGCGCTGACTGAAGATCGATTTGCCCCAGGAGACAGGAGGAAAGGTCCAGGTGACCAGCCCAGCACCAACCGCCAGGAAACCATTTAAGCCTCGAGGGTTACTGGTAATCCAGTTCCAAGGGTAAATTCTGACAAGAGTGCTCTAAGTTAATTCAAACAACTGGAGCTCAGGGCTCCTGTTCAAAAACTAAGCTCACATGTTGTTGTTGTTGTTAAGTGCTGTCGAGTCAGTTCTGACCCCTAGTGACCCTGTATAGGATTTCCAAGGAGTGACTGGTGGGCTTAAAACACCGACCTTGTAGTTCAAATGGCTTTGCAGTCTGGTGTCTTAACCCACATACCACCTGCTACTATGTCACTGGTGTGGAAATGTTTGACATTCCTCAGAGAAAACCCACTGGTTCTGCCAAACAGAGCCACCTGAGGTGCCAGCCTTTACTGAGACATCCCCTAGGTAACACCTGAAGCTCTCCTCCCCTCCTCCCATCCCTGGGGACAAGGCTTGTGTCGGGTTCTAAGCCTGGTGCCAGAGCCCGTTCTTCTCTGTAAGAAAGCTGGAGTAGCTTCGACAACACAGGTTCTGGACTCCAGTAGTCCACACTCAGACCTCAGCTCACCACTCAGTTCCCTAGTCTCTAGAATGAGGAGAGAAATTGTGCCTTTCTTAGTGCCCCAGCCCAGTACTGAGTAGACTCATTTGTCCTCAGGCCCTGAGCATTCACTTTCATTACGCACCTACTGGTCCTAATGTCAGAACCTTCCTTCAGGTCCCGAGATCCACTCTTCTGGAGATTTACAATCGTGTGTAGAACTATCTTTTTTACTATGTATTTTAATTTTTGAATCAATCCAAAACACTCCAAACAGAAAGTTTGGATCTGAAATTGTTGCTAGTTGCCGTGGAGTTGATTGTACTTCGTGGCCGCCCCATGTGATACAAAGTAGAACTGCCACGTGGGCTTATTGTGGCGCTATCTTTTCTGAGGAGTCCTGGTGTGCAGCTGTAGGATCAGCACTGAACTACAAGGTCAGTGGTTCAAACTTACCAGGTACTCCTCGGAAACCCTATACAGGGTCATGTATAAGTCGATATCAACTTGACGCACTTAACAATAACAGCTGTCTTTTTGGAAGCAGATCATGAGCCCTTTCTTCTGCCACACCACGTGGGTGGGGTCACATTCCAACCTTTAGTAATTGATCACAAACCGCTTGTGCCCTTCAGTAACCCTCAAACGTCTCCAGTCGCTGCTAAATGTCCCCTGAGGGATGAGACATGAAGGCAAAATTGCCCTGAGTGGGTGGGTTTAAACTGCCAACTTTTAGATTATGAAGCTTAAGGTAGCAAAGTAGAAATTTTGAATCTAAAATGTTATTGTTGTTACTAACTGCCATTGAGTCGGTTCCAACTCATAATGACCCTGTATAGAGTTTCGGAGGAGTTGCTGGTGGGTTTGAACTACTGATCTTGTAATTAGCAGTCCAATGCTTATCCTACAATGCCACACCAGGACAGTAAAGTAGAAATTTTTAATCTAAAGTTGTTATTGTTGTTAGGTGCCATTGAGCAGGTGTTGACTCATAGCGACCCTATGCATTACAAAATGAAACACTGCCAGGTCCTGGGCCCATCTCACAATTGTTGTCACGCTTGAGCCCATTGATGCTGCCACTTGGCCAATCCATCTTGCTGTGAGTCTTCCTCTTTTTCTCTGACCCTCCACCTTACCAAACATGATATCCTTCTCCAGCGACTGGTCCCTCCTGAGGGATGATGTCTGAGGTATGAGAGATGAAATTTGGCCATGTTGGCCTCCAAGGAGCACTCTGGCTGCACTTCTTCCAACACAGATCTGTTGAATAGGTTGTGCTAAAAAGCTGGTACTGGTGTGGCTTTGTGTGCTAACGCACTGGACCAAAAGATCGGTTTGAACTGCAGGTCGGAGTGGTTCAAATTCACCAGCATCTCCTCAGAAACCCTCCACAGGGTCGCTATGAGTTGGAATCAACTTGATGGTACTTAACAACAACAAAAAGCAACAAGAGTGATTGTTCCTTCTGTAACTTCTACAAGGAGCTCTGATGGTATAGTGTACCATTTATACCTTGTACCAATCACAAGGTCAGGAACTCAACCCGAACCAGGATACCAGGGAGAATGATGGAGCAGTCTGCTACCTTCAACACATATAGTCTTGGAAACCCAAAGGGTCAGTTCTGCTTTGTCCTCCAGGGGCACTATGAGTTCAAATTGGCCCCATAGCAATGGGTTTGGCTTGGTTTTTCCGGCTTCTGCATTAGCTCTAGAAGTATTCCTCAAAAGAATTCCAGTGTTTGAGGCAATGCCAGCATCGTTGGAACAGGCCCAACAAAGTGATACATTGCACAGTAACTTGGAATGATAGACATGTAAGTTCTAGTCCATTTAAAAGGACCTCATGATATCATTCATACCACACATGGAAGTATGTTTGTGTAAATGTGCACATAGAAATTTGCATAAGATAATGATTTGATTTCAGGTTGAAGAGCTCTAGGAGTTTATTCAGTCTTTACAATCAGTTTGTTGGACTTTGGCTCGATGACAACATCTGTCACTCATGTGAATTTCCAGCTGATGGGCTTGTCCTGAAGGGCCAGAGAGTAGCAAAGAAGCAAATACATGGCTTATTGAAGGGTAAGGCGATTTTCAGAGTCTCCAACTACTTTTGCCCATTCTATGCATGCTTAACATTATGGGGTTTTCTTTAGTATAAAGAACTTGTTATATGTATTAGAAGAGTCAACTTCATTCCCTCTTTGTAGGGAGAGTTCATTCTGCAGCACGAGAGGGTCAGGTTAGCTGTAGCCTCTAGTATAGTAATCCCTGGGTGGCATACTGTTAAGCATTTGACTACTAACAGAGTGACTGACAATTCAAATACACCTGGCGGTACCTAGGAAGAAAGTCCAGGCAATCTGGTTCTGAAAGATATCAGCATTGAAAATCCTATGGAGCAATTCTACTCTGCACACATGGAGACTTTTCAGTTCTAGTTGTTGTTGTTGTTGTTGTTAAGTGTGTTTAGCAGTTCAGTATTTATCATACAGTGCTACACCAGGAGTCCTCGATCTCTAGTGCAGATGATACGTTTCTTGAAGTCAGAGACTGGATCTATATGGTAGGGACAATGAGAGGGGTCAACTCATTGTTGGCAGAGATAATGAAAAATGGCGGTAAAAACAGAACATAATCTGTGATAAATTAGGCATTGTTATTCCTAGCCTAAGTGTTTCCAGAAGAATTGTGGGATGACTTCAAGATCATCATACAGGAAGAAAGTAAAAGGCCATTAAGAAGATAAGAAAAACGGAAAAGACCAAAATGGATGTCAGAAGAGACTCTGAAACTTGCTCTCAAGCATAGAGATGCTAAAGCAAATGAAGAAATGAAGACGTAAAAGAGTAGAACACAAAATTTCAAAGGGCAGTTCAAGAAGACAAAGTCAATTATTATAATGAAATGTGCAAAGATCTGGAGTTAGAAAACCCAAACAGAAGAATACACTCAGCATTTCTTAAACTGAAAGAAATGAAGTAAAAAAATTTAAACCTCGATTTGCAATATTGAAGGATTCCCGTAAAGTTGATTTAAACCACAATGTTGGCAGTTGAAACTCATCAACCCCTCCTCGGAAATTCTAAACAGTCTCTATGAGTCGGAACCAACTCTACAGCACTTAACAACATGGACAAAACATTGAATGATGCAGAAAGTATCAAAAGAAGATGGAAGGAATACTCAGAGTCACTGTACCAAAAAGTCAGGGTTGATGTTCAACCATTTCAAGAGGTAGCACATGATCAAGAGCCAATGGTACTGAAGGAAGAAGTCCAAGGTGCACTGAAGGCATTGGCAAAGAACAAGACTCTGGAAATTCATGAAATGCATATTGAAATCTTTCAACAAACTGATGCAGCACTGGAGGCGCTCACTCGACTGCAAATTTGGAAGCTAACTGACTGGAAGAGATCCATATTTGTGCCCATTCCAAAGAGAGGAGACCTAGTGGCATGCAGAAACCATCAGACAGTATCATTAATAAAACATGTAAGTAACATTTTGCTAAATATGACTCAAAAATGGTTGCAACAGTACATTGACAGGGAGCTGCCAGAGGTTCAAGCCAGATTCAGATGAGGACGTTGAATGAATGATACCATTGCTGATGACAAATGGATCTTGGCTGACAGTAGGGAATATCAGAAAAGTGTTTACCTGTGCTTTACTAACTATGCAAAGGCTTTTATCTGTGTGGATCATGACAAGCTATCGATAACATTACAAAGAATGAGTATTTCAGAACACTTAATTGTGCTCATAAGGAGCTCTGGTAGCGTAGTGGTTATGAATCAGGCTGCGAACCTTAAGGTCAGCAGGTCGAAACTACCAGCTGTTCCGTGGGAGAAAGATGTGGCTTTCTGCTCCCGTAAAGATTTACAGCCTCGGAAACCCTGTACAGGGTCACTATGAGTTGGAACCGACTCCACGGCACACAACAACAACAACAACAACAACTATTGTGCTCATGAGGAATCTGTACATAGACCAAAAAAGCAGTCATTGAAATAGAACAAGGGGACACTGAATGGTTTAAAATAAGCAGAGATGTGTACCAGAGTTATATTCTTTCACCATACTTATTCAGTCTGTATACTGAGCAAATAATCAGAGAAACTGAATTATATGAAGAAGAACATGGCGTCAGGATTGGAGGAAGACTCATTATCAACCTGTGATAGGCAGATGATACAATCTTGCTTGCTGAAAACTAAGAGGACTTACCATACTTACTAACGAAGATCAATATGATTTGTCCTTAATGTAAAGAAAATAAAAATATTCACCACTGGACCAATAAATAACATCATGATGAATGGAGAAAAGATTGAAGTTGTCAAGGACTTCATTCTTCTAGGATCCACTACCAGACTCATGGCAGCGGCAGTCAAGAAGTCAAATGATGTATTGCACTAGGCAAATCTGCTGCACAAGACCTCTTTAAAGAGTTCAAGAACAAAGATGTTAGTCTGAGGACTAAAGTGTGCCTGGCCCAAGTCATGGTATTTTCTCTTGCCTCATATGCATGTGAAAGTTGGACAATGAGTAAGGAAGACCACAGAAGTGTTTGAGTTATGGTGCTGGAGTATAATATTAAGAGTACCATGGACCACCGGAAGAACAAACAAATCTGTGTTGGAGGAGTTACAGTCCCAATGCTCCTTGGAAGCCAGGATGGCCAGACTTCGTCTCTTATCAGGAGAGACATTTTTTCAGCAACATTTATCAGAAGGACATCATACTTGGTAAAGTGAAGGATCATCAGTAAAGAGGAAGACCCTCCAAAAGATGGATTGGCTCAGTGCGTAGCAATGATTGTGAGGACGGCACAAGACCAGGTTCTGTTGTGCACCGGGTCGCTATGAGTCAGAACTAACTCAACAGCACAATGACAACAACAAGTGTGTTTGTAAGAAGCCCTGGTGGCGTAGTGCTTAAGCATTCGGCTGTTAACTGCAGCGTCAGAGGTTGGAATCCACCAGCTTCTCTGTATCAGTTTGTTTCCATAAAATTGCTGTTGTTGTTAAGTGCCTCCGAGTTGGTTTCTACTCATAGCTACCCTGTATAGGGCTTCCAAAAGCGGTTGTTGTTGTTGTTAAGTGCCGTCGATTCGGTTCCGACCCAGAGCGATCCTGAACAGGGTTTCTGAGGCTGTAAATCTTTACGGGAGCAGGAAGCCTCATCTTTCTCCCACAGAGCAGCTGGTAGTTTTGAACTGCTGACCTTGTGGTTCGCAGCCCGATTCATAACCACTATGCTATCAGAGCTTTAAACTGCCAGCCTTAAGATTAGCAGTCTAGTGGTGTCCAAGAGGGTCACTGTGAGTCAAAATATGCTCGAAGGTAATAGATTTGGTTTTTAAAGTGTACTTCCCAAATGCCTTTGCTTATTAAATTTCTGATCCTGTGATTCAATCAGTTCTACATGGAAATAACCAGAAACAGGAGTGAAAATAGAAAATTCCTTTCCAGTTGTCATTCACAAAGACATCCGATGGAGTCATGTGTGATTCATCTTACCACTTGATTTTAGAAGCAAGTGAGATCATATTTCATTTGTGCTCCAGACTTCCAAAACCTACCATGCGTACATTAGATCAGAGGACACGATTTATGTAATCATGTCACTTACACAGCAGTTTAAAATAGTAAATACCAATCAAACACGGCACTCAGCCTCCCTAGCAAGTGAAATTCACGTACAAAAAAAAAAAAAAACCGCTTTCTGCTTTTCAACTTCAGCTGCAGGGACCAGAAATAAATAGTTGCATCTTCTCTGATCACGATCAAGGTGTCGTCAGGCATCTAGAGAATAGGAAGCATGGGTCCTTCATACAACAGCCCAAGTAGATCTTGAGAAGGAGACCTCCTTCTTCTAGTCAAAGTGTAGCTTGTTCCGGCTAATCTAGCTGCAGGTATGCACAGAAGCCATTCAGGGAGAAAGAACAATTCATTACACTCAGTATCTGTCTGCTTCCAAATTTTCTCTTTACTATCAGGGCCTGAATAATTCCACCCTTGGGCTCCACCTACTTATTAGCATGCGAGTGTGACTGCCAAAACTTTGATGCTAATCACTGGCGTGCAGCTGATTGGTTGGGTTTGAAAATCTTCTGCCTAGCTGTTCTTGGTTTTCTATCCCTCCCAGTCTCTAATCATCGTCATCGCTTTCATCTTCATCACCACTGAGAGCTGTCTCAGGTGCCTCGTGCTGCCAGAACAGAAATGCCACAACCTTTAAGAATAGGGATTTATTTTCTTAAGGTTCAGAAGATGAGAAGTCTGAATTCAGGGCATGGCTTTAAGGAGGTCCTTGTCTATTTCAGCCTGCTAGTAATCCTGGGCATTTCTGGCTTGTAGGTGAATCTGTCTCAGTCGTCTGTCTTCTTTTTCCCCCTGTGTATATCTCTGTGTTTACCCTGGTCTGCTTATAACTCTGAAAAGATTAGGTTTAGGTTCTATCCTACTTTAGTCAGATCTTATTAATATGTTGATATTAAGTGCCATCGAGTCGATTCTGACCCATAGCGACTCTGTATAGGGTTTCCAAGGAGCTGCTGGAGAGCTTGAACCACCGACCTCACAGTTTAAATGACTTTGCAGTCTGATGCATTAACTCACAGCACCACAGAAGAAAATTTCATTTCCAAACAAGGTCATATTTATGGGTAAAGCAGTAAGGATTTCAACACCTATCTAGGGGGTAATTCAGTCCATAATAAAATTTTCCCATGTCCTATGCAACGGGGACTTTCATCTCAGTTAATCCTCATGCTAATTATATGTTGTTATTGTTAGGTACCATCGAGCCAGTTGTGATTCATAGGCACCCTGTAGACAGCAGAACAAAATACTGCTTGGTCCTGTGGCATTCTTACTGTCATTGTTGTTTGAGCCTGTTGCTGTAGTAACTGTGTTCATCCATCTTCTTCAGGGTCTTCCTCTTTTTCACTGACCCTCCACTTTTTCTCCAGGGACTGGTGCTTCTTGATAACAGGCCTCACCATCCTCACTTCTAAGGAACATTCTGGCTGTACTTTCTCCCTGACAGATTGTTGGTTCTTCTGACAGTGTGTCCAACATTCTCCACCAACACCATAACTCAAAGGCATCAAATTCTTCTTCAGTCTTCCTTATTCACTGTCCAACTTTCATGTGCATGTGAGGTGACTGAAAATTCCATGACTTGAGTCAGGTGCACCTTAGTCTTCAAAGTGACATCGTAACTTTTTAATACTTTAAGAGGTTCTCTGCAGCAGATTTCCTAATGCCATACATCCTTGGATTTCTTGACTGCTATTTCCATGACATTGATTGTGGATCCAACTACAATGAAATCTTTGACAACTCCAATCTTTTTTTCATTTATCATGATGTTGCCTATTAGTCTAGCTGTGAGGATTTTTGTTTTCATGTTGAGGTGTAATCCATACTGAAGGCTGTAGTCTTTGATCTTCAAATCCGCTTCATTTTCAGCAAGCTGAGTCATGTGCATGTTATATTTTCATATTGTTAATGAATCTTCCTCTAATCCTGATGTCACATTCTTCTTCACACAGTCCAGCTTCTTGGATTATTTGCTCACTGTACACATTGGATAAGTATTGTGAAAAGGCACAACCCAGATGTGTACTTTTCCTGATTTTAAACCTTGCAGCATCTCTTTCTTCTGTTCAAATGACTATCTTTTGGTCCATGTACAGTTTTTCCATGAGTACAATTATTCTAGGATTCCTGGTCTTTGAAATATTATCCTTAATTTGTTATGATCCACACAGTTAAAAGCCTTGCAGAGTCAATAAAACACTGGAAGCATCTTTCTGGTATTCTCTGCTTTCATCCAAGATCCATCTGACATCATCAAAGATTTCCCTGGTCCATGTCTGAAACCAGCTTGAATCTCTGGCGGTTTCCTGTTGATTTACTCTTGCAACCATTTTTTAATTATCTTAAGCAAATTTTGCTTGCATGTGATATCAATGATAATTTCGGCTTTCTGTTGGGTCACCTTTCTTGGGAATGGGTACAAATATAAATCTCTTCTAGTTGGTAGGCCAGGTCTTCCAAATTTCTTGACTAAGACAAATGAGTGTTTCTAGTATTACATCTGTTTGTTGAAATATCTAAATTGGTATTCTGTCCATTCCTGGAACCTTGTTTTCCACCAATTCCTTCAGCACAGCTTGGACTTGTTGAATACCATCAAGTTTTCTTATCATATGCTACCTTCTGGAAAGATTGAGCCTGACCAATTCTTTTTGGTACCATGACTCTGGTATTCTTTCCATCTCCTGGTGTGGCGCTGTGGGTTAATGCACCAGACTGCAAAGCCGTTTGAACTGCAAGGTCGGTGGTTCAAGCTCACCAGTCGCTCCTCAGAAACCCTATACAGGGTCACTATGAGTCGGAACTGACTCGATGGAACTTAACAACAACAACATGAGTCAGAACTAACTTGATGGCACTTAACAACAAGAGGACTTCTGAGGAGTAAAGTACTATTAGGTCATTGAGAATGTGCAGACGGAGGGAGAAAGATTGGATTTTTCAAGTGTTGGCCTGCTAGAGAAAAAGTTGATAGTTCAAACCCACTGGATGCTCCAAGGGAGAAAGAAAGATGAAACAGTCTGCTCCATAAAGTTTAACCATTCCAGAAACCCTAGGAAGCAGTTCCACTCTGTCTTGGTGCCGTGGAGTCAGTTACGACTCACAGTGACCCTGCACAGGGTTTCCGAGGCTGTACATCTTTAAGGGAGCAGAAAGCCTTATCTTTCTCCCATGGAACAGCTGGTGGTTTCGAACCGATGACCTTGCGGTTTCACAGCCTGATTAGTAACCACTACGCTACCGGAGCTCCTTAGAGGATTGCTATGAGTCAGAATTGACTTGATGGCAATGATTTTGAGTTAAATGTCATATTAAAACAATGCCTACTATTCAAATCTCTGAACTCTTTGCTTTAAAACATGAACAAACCCGTTGCTATGGAGTTGACTCATGGTGGCCCCAGGTGTGTCAGAGTGGAGCTGGGCTCTCCAGGGTTTCCAGCCGCTGATTTATGGAAGGAGATCTGCAGGCCTTTCTTCTGAGGAGCATCTGGGTGGATTTGAACCACCAACATTTCAGCTAGGAGCTGATTGACTAAGTCATTTCCATCCCTTAAGGACATGACCTTGTAGTTCACACTGACCTTGCAGTCCAAAGCATTAACCCACAGCACCACACCAGGACTCCAAGCCCACAGATCGGTTGGTTATGTGCCATGGAGTCAGTTCCAACTTATAGTGACCTTGTACAGGGTTTCCGAGGCTGTAAATCTTTCTGTGAGCAGAAAGCCTCATCTTTCTACCACAAAACAGCTGGTAGTTTCGAACTGCTGACCTTGCGGTTTGCAGCCCGATTCGTAACCACTACGCTACCAGCCCACAGATTATTGTTGTTGTGAAGTGCCGTCGAGTCAGTTCCGACCCATAGCGACCCTGTATAGAGTTTCCAAGAAGCAACCAAAAAACACAGATCATTATATTGTTTTTGGAGCACAGCGGCTGTATGATAAGCCCTGGATTGAGAAACACAAGGTCAGCTGTTCGAGCCCACCAGCCACTTCGTGTGAGACAGCTAAGGCTTTCTACCCCCACAAAATATACAGCCTTGGAAATCCTATACAGGGTCTCTATGAGTCAGAACAGACTCGACAGTACTTAACAACAACAACAACAACAGATTCCTTTGGTCAAAAAGATCTGGGTATTGCAAAAACATTGAATAATTTGCCTATTTGAAACACTCTTTTTTTTGCAGCAGAAGTTCTTTGTTTAGTCTGACATAAATAGAGAGAAGACTTTTTTATATAAAAACAACAGGTGCTATTCAGGGTACTCTGGTTAGAGCAGGTGCAATTCCAAGTATCCCTCCACCTTCACTGCACTCCTAAGTGTGAGGGCTTGGCACTTACAAGTAGCAATTGGGGGATTTATCATCCCACAGTTTGACAAGGATGTGTTTTCCTTCAGCTTCCAGGGAGATCATAGAGTTGTACTTTGAATACGTATAATTTTAGATATAATCACGACGCCTTAGCAAGTAGACCTTAAACAGTTCACACTTTATTAAACACATTTTTTCTTGCAATGTGAAAGGATCCTTGGTGGCACAATGGTTAAGTGCTTGGCTGCTAACAGAAAGTTTGGAGGTTCCAACATATCCAGTGGTTCTAAGGGAGAAAAACCTAGTGATCTGCCCTGGAAATCCAATGGGGCAGTTCGACTCTGTCCCATGGGGTCACCATGAGTTGAAATTGACTAAGATAACAACAACAATATGAATCCCACCTTATTCATTAAGAATATGAATAGAATTGTGCTAATCAAAACACTTATTCCAGTATTTTGTGGGAGAGGAAAATGGCTAAACTCATTGGAAATAACACTTACACAAGTCATAGTCATTTCATGATCATATTTTTCTCCTTTTTAAGAAAAGTCTCTAATCATCTTGTTGGCCTAGTGCACTATACAAGCTTAAGCTATTTTCTTACATAACCTGGTCAGTCATATGAGTCTTAGTAGAGTTCAGGACTGAGAGCGAAGAGTGATCTTACAGTGAGGTCATCAGGCCTAATTGCTCACATGGTTCAAGTTTTCACTGTGGTTGTAATGGTCCAACCTTCAGGAAATCCATCGACTTTTTCCTGTGATTCATACACTGCATCATCATGCATATGAAAGTCCCCATACCCTGTAGTTGTCTTCTTCTTTTTCCTGAATAGTAAAACAAGCAACAAAACAATGAGGTGAGAACACAATTGTGTTTAGTCTTAGATCGGACCAAAAGTCTCCACAGAACTGAATATTTAATTCTGGTGGTGGAGGTGTTTTGCCGTTGAGCGGGTTCCGACTCGCAGAGTTTCCATGGCTGTAAATCTTTATAGGAACAGGAAGTCTCTTCTTTCTCCCATGGAGTGCCTGGTGAACTATAACCCACGGCTCTATCCGGACTCCTTGTTTTAATTCTGACTTTCCCTAAATCTGTCAACTTCTAAAATGCTATGCCCTTTTTATTTCCCTGATATATTCTCAATTTGGCTGCAGTTCCATTAAAAAGTGACAATTAAAATGCATTTGTAATACAATTTAGAAGGCTTGCACTTCTCAAAGAAAAAGGGAATCTTTAAAACAAGAATCAAGTTACCCAGATGAATATTTTGAAAGCTCACCTGATCCATTCCTACTTGAAAGAGAGCATTTAATTCTGCCTTCAGGGGTCACTTGATCTCATCAAGACAGAAAATAAAAGAAGAACATGCAATGTCACTGGAAATACCCATCAAGCGCAATTTCTGGAAAACCATAATTTCTCTCTTCACTCGGCCAACAGGATAGCTAAGCCTTCACATAATGACTTAGGACAGTACAGCCCTTGTTGTTTTTGGAAGTCTCAACTCCAATTCAAATAATGCCTCCACCCTTCATGCTATCATGGTTCTCGGGTAGGGTTGGCTTGACTTGGATGGAAGAAAGGAAGAGGTGGAGAGGTAGTGGTAATGGAGGAGAGTTAGAAATTGACTAGGGAGGAAAAGAGGGTACAAAAAAACAGGACTGAAGAGAGAAAGGTGTTCTAGGCATTGGAACTACGTCCTGTCACATCCTTTGCTCCCTCAGGCTGCTGTTGTTGTTGGTTCCAACTCGTCGTGACCCCATGTGACAGAACAGAACTGTTCCATAGGTTTTGCTAGATTGTAATGTTTATGGGAGCAGATCACCACAGTTAGGAGGCCAGATGTTCGAATTCAAGGTGCCAGCTCTGGGCAAAGCTTTCTCTGCCCAGGAGGACTCTGGGAATATGTCCTCAATGCTTGGTTTCTTGGGGACCTTCATTTGGCATGGCATCTGTCTTCCTTCAGTTGTGCTTAGTTGCTTGCTTGTTTCAACTCTTTTATATCTCAGAAGGGATGGATTTAAGACACACCCTACAATGAGCCTGCTTCATCAGTATTCCAAAATGAGATTCTAACCACCATTCCCAAATGGGATTCTAACCACCAGCAGAGCTTAGGATTTGCAATATACATTTTTTTGAGGAGACATAGCTCACTTGTAACACTTTCTTCATGAAAATCAGAAAAAAAGGAGAAAAGGTAACTAACTACAGATGATCTGTCAAGCGTATGGCAACAAACTACGTTAACTACATTTCCGCTGCACTTAAGAAAAGGTTCTTAAATCTCACAGACCTCATCAAATTTTCATATGTCAGGATGGGTAAGCAGAAACCCAACGATCATTTGCCAACTTCTGGTGAGTAGGCAGCCACAGCAATACATTTCAGAGCAACATGATGACAAAACAGAGCCATTAGTCTTCTTTTTTCTTGAAAATGTAAATCAGGCCTTCACATAATTGCGTGTTTTGAAGGCAAATTTGGAGCACAAGGCAGAGAAAACATATGTCCCTTCTGGGTGCTCCTGGGTTTGGCAATACTTGAAAATTCCTAACTACCATGGAAGGCAAATCGCATTGTGTTACCAAAAGGCTTGAATGGCTTGTTTTCCTACAAATAAAAATGAAGGGGAAAGCCAGATTGTTTTATCTCCAAAGTATCATAGATGTAGTGATAGACATAAATAATTCAGCCCACAGTCATGGACTCGATTTTTAAAGATATTATCTAGTGCCCCGCCAGGCATTTCGTCTGATTCACAAACAATCTCACAGAAAACAACCTGGATAATTCCCTGATATACGCTATTAGAGGCCTTTCACGGGGTTATGCATTTGCTTATCCTGACACTGCAGTCTCCCTAAAGCCAACGAGTTTTATGATTAGAGAGGGTTTTCCCATAAGGGTACATATGCCTGCCGCTGACTCATTTGCAATGCAAATGAGCCCTCCTATTGTTTCAGCCTGCCATTTCTCTCTTTCTTGCCAGAAGAACCTCTTCATTCTGGATTGTTTAGGGGTAATTTCATGTCTGTGACAAGGGAATTGACTAATTGATCGAATAAAGTATCCTTTGAAAAATCTGTTTCTGGAATGGCTGCCCTTACAGCTTTAGAAAATAGATAAGATCCTGTGATCTTAAGATTCTAAAACAGAATGGGACAGCAGAGGGTTTGGGAGGTTCTCCTGCTAGAATTTTCGGGAGTTCCTTTGCAGAAGTCCCCAAGAAGATGAAAAGGGGAGACAACAGAGAGTTCTATAGTGAACCTGATTTCTGATTTGGTAAGAAAACATGGAGAAGATCTCATAGTCACAGGAAGGAAACCCAAACAAGACAAAAGTGGGGAAGATTCAGCTAAGAGCTTTCAAAGCAGGAATAGCTGAATTTTTTTCTAAAAAAAAAATGTCTTTTCAGCCATGTTATTTTTGTTATGAGGCATGAAGTCAATTTCAACTCATGGTGAGCTCATGCAACAAAACAGAACTGTTCCATAAGGTGTTTTTTTTTTTTAGTTTTTATTGTGAGGTTTCCATGGGAGAACATCAGTTTTACACGCATCCTATCGTGTTTTATTTCATTGCAATGATTACAATCCCCTCCATGCATCATCAAATAATCAAAGGGTACACCCCACAGCACTTAACAACAACAACAACACCCCACAGCACACACACACCCATGCAGGCTGTCAGCATACAGCCCCTCATCATCGTCTCTGTCTCCATCCCAGGCGTCGCTGCCTCTCTGGGTAGGGTCCTGCCCTCTGTTCTTCTTACTTGATGGTCCCAGGGACCTCCGCTCCTGGGCTGCAAAATCAATCATTCCCCTCATTTTGTCAAAAAACCTCTACCTCTATATTTCTACCCTCACAGTCAGTCTGATGGCAATTATTCACCATTGTACCATAGAGTCTTACCCCATTTCCTTTCACCAGCCCGGTCCCAACAGATTGGAAATCATTCAGTGGAGATTCTACCTTTCCCTGCCCTGTCTGGAACTAGGCTCCCTCTTGAAAGCTTGTAAGCCAGTCATTTCTTGCCTTCATAGGTTCCCCATTTTGTGTAGCCAATGTCTAAGTTGCCCATCCCTGTCAACCCTGTGTACTGAGGGGGTAGGAGTCATCCTCACTGTAAAGCTTTGTTCCCTTTTTTGAGCTACTACATTCATAAGTATAGGTAAAGTTCATCAGATTGTAGCAGGTTACTCTTCCCTGCCCCCCGCCCCTTCTTTCTTCTTCTAGTCGAGTTCTGATCATCCAGCCATCGAAGCCAGGTCAAGTGGATACTATCTGCAAGTATGGGTGTTCTTGTGCATCTCCCCTCACTTCATATCAGCTGGACACTTCACTCTCCGCTCTAGTCCTCTGTGGCCATGTCACTGCCTCTGGGGGCCCAGGAGTCCCTGGGTCTTGCCATACTGCTGGCCATCCAGGTCTCCACCCGGGTTCACAGGGATCTATTGAATGTGGTCGGACTTAGCTCTTTTGTTGTTTTTTCCCCTCTTCCCCTTATCGGTGATCAACATGGTCATCAGCCAGACCACCTGCCTGCTCATGTATTCCCCTTGAGTCTTAGTCTTGGAAGGAGGTTTGCAATGAGGGGTCCTGACCACTTGCCTTGATGGCTCCTGGGTGAATAGCTTACTTGTTCTTGTAGTAATCAATCAGACTGCCATTATTGTTTCAGATTTTTCCTGATGGTCTTTCTTTCACGAAGTATCTTCTGTTCTTCTAGCTGCTCCAGGCTGGTCTACTCCTCCTTTCCAGTGGAAATTTCCTATCTCAGATGATTCTGAATGGGGTTCTAGATTTCAACTATGGTCTTATGCAATGTAAAGGCTCCACAGGAAGCCTCTTTCACTGGGCAACTTCTAGCCCTCTTTAAGGTATTCCAATCAGTTATAGGCTGAAGATGGACTTACAAGCTTTCTGTAGTGATGTTTCTAGCTATTCCTTTCTCCCTTCTCTCCAGTGTCTATTTTACAATGATAGGCAAGGGAAACCAAGATTCAAAAGACAGCCAAGCATCTTAACATTATTCCCTTCTTTTACCCCTTCAAACCATGCCTCAATCCCTGTATCCCGGAGCCCTGTTGTTCCAAGGTTGTGCTTACATCATCATTTACCTCTGCCCATGTGAACCTGCCTAACTGTTCTCCCATCAGCCTTGTTCTTCCATTCCCCTCCCCGTTCTTATGTATTGTCCCCCTCCCTAGCACCCAAACTATCCTGTGTCTATGTCCTACCCTGTGCTCTATCTTCCCCTCTCTCCTTCCCCTCCTCTCATCCTATACATCCTGGTAATCAACAAATATATATATAATTTTTCCCCCTTTTAGGGTGGGTTCTCTTTCTTAGTCTTTTACAATAATGGTCCTATCCATAGGTTTTTGAAGTTATAATCTTTATGGCTAATGTCAGTCAATTTCGGCTCACTAACGTGACTCTGTAGAATAAACATTGGACTGTTAATGACAAGATTGGCAGTTCAAATTCATCAGGTGCTCCTTGGAAACCCTATACATGGTTGCTATGAGTCGGAACTGACTCAAAGACACTTAACAACAACAATGGCTGGTGTGGCACTATAGGATAAGCACTGGGCTGCTAACCACCAGGTCGGCATTTCAGAATTACCGGCTGTTCCTTGGACACCTCATACAGAATCACTAGGAGTTGGAACCAACTCAACAGCACTTAACAACAACAATGACTAGGTTCAACCATTGAGACAGTCAAAGTTCAGCCAATTCAGGAGGAAGAACTGAGGGCACTAAAGGAAGGAGTCCAAGCTGCACTAAAGATATTAGTGAAAATCAAAGTTCTAAGAAATGACAGGATACAAACAGATGTGTCAACAAATGGATGCAATATTGGAAGGGCTCATGCACCTATGCCAAGACACATGAAAACAGACTACCTGGCAAACTGACTGGAAGAGACTCATATACATGCCTATTTCAAAGAAAGGTAACCCAGTGGGTTTCAGAAATTATCAAACAGTACCATAAATACCATATGAAAGAAAACTATGTTGAAGATCATTCAAAATCAGTTGCAGTTGTACATTGACAGGGAAATGCCAGAAACTCAAGCTGGATTCAGAAGAGGACTCGGAAGGAGGGGAATCATTGCTGATGTCAGATGGATCATGGCTGAAAGTAGAAAATACCAGAAAGATGCCTTTTTTTGTTTGTTTTTTGTTCGGTCCAGTTGAGTCTGTTCTATTTCATAGAAACACTACACACAACAGAAACAGTGCCTGTAATTGTGCCGTCCTCATAATTATTACTACGTTTGAGTTCATTGCTGATGTCACTGTGTCGTTACATCTCCTTGGGAGTCTTCCTCTTTTTCACAGCCCTCCACTTTACCAAGCATGATGTCCTTCTCCAAGACTGATCCCTCTTGGTAATATGAGAGATGACGTTTTACCATCCTGGCTTCTAAGGAGCATTCAGGCTGTACTGTTTCCAAAACAGATTTGTTTGTTCTTCTGGAAATCCATGGTACTGTTAA
>NW_006408523.1:5688542-5689217 GCF_000296735.1 Chrysochloris asiatica | reverse complement strand
TTCTGAGGCTGTAAATCTTTATGGGAGCAGAAAGCCTCATCTTTCTCCTGTGGAACAGCTGGTAGTTTTGAACTGCTAAACTGCTAACTGCTGAGGTTCACAGCCCGATTCGTAACCACTACGCTACCAGAGCTCCTTGATATGCGTATGAGGTTATTGAAAATACCATGGCTTGGGTCAGGTCCACTTTAATCCTCAAACTGCCATCTTTGCTCTTGAACACTTTGAAGAGGTTTTGTGCAGCAGATATGCCTAATACAGTAAATCATTTGATTTCTTGGCTACTGTTTCCATGAGTACTGATTGTGGATTCAAGCTCAATGAACTCTAAATCTTTTTTCATTTATCGTGATGTCTTTTACTGGTTCATTTGTGAGGATTTTTGTTTTCTTTACATAGAGGTGCAATCTTCAATGGAAGGCTGTGTAGTCTTTGATCTTCATCAGTAATATCTTAAGAATTCTTGACTTTTAGCAAGCAAGGTTGTTTCAGCTGCACATCATAGGCTGTTAATGAGTCTTTTTCCAATCTTGATGCCACATGCTTCATATAATCCAGCTTCTTTGATTATTTGCTCAGCATACAGATTGAGTAAGTTAGTGAAAGAATATAAACCTGGTACACATCTTCCCTGATTTTAAACCATTCAGTATCCCCTTGTTCTGTACTAACGAC
>NW_006408523.1:5680794-5687572 GCF_000296735.1 Chrysochloris asiatica | reverse complement strand
GCTGTAAATCTTTACAGGAGCAGAAAGCCTCATCTTTCTCCCATGGAACAGCTGGTAGTTTCGAACTGCTGACCTTGCGGTTCACAGCCTGATTCATAACCGCTACATTACCAGAGCTCCTTGAAAGGCTACTACATGGCTTAAAAGCAGGAAAGATGTGTGTCAGGTTTGTATCCTTTCATATACTCATTCAGCGTGTTTGCTAAGCAAATGATCTGAGAAGATGAACTATCTGAAGGAGAATGTGACATCAGAACTGGAGGCAGACTCATTGACAACCTTTTATACACAGATGACACAACCTTGCTTGCTGATAATGAAGAGGACTTGAAGCATTCACTGATGAAGATCAAAGACTACAGCTTTCAGTATGGATTACATCTCTACCTAAAGAAAACAAAAATCCTCACCACTAGACCAATAAGCGACATCATGATAAATTAATGAAATACTGAAATTGTTGAGGATTTCATTTTATTTGCATCCACAGTTGTTGTTCATGCAAGAAGCAGGCAATAAATTAAACCATATATTGCATTAAGGACTAAAGTGCCCCTGACCCAAGCCATGGTATTTTCAACCATCTCATATTCAATAAATAAAAGACATAAATAAAAAAGACAGAAGAATTGATACATTGGAATTATGGTGTTGGTGAAGGATATTGACTATTCTGTGGACAGCCAAGTATACCATGGGTGAACAAATCTATCACGGAAGAAATGCAGCTAGAATGGTCTTTAGAAAAGAGTATGGTGAGACTTTGTCTTAGTTTGGACATGACCCTGGAGAAGGACATCATGCTTGGTAAAGTAGTGGACCAGCAAAAAAGAAGACTCCCAACAAGATAGACAGACACAGTGGGTGCAGAAATGGGCTCAAACACAGCAATGAGTGTGCAGACTGAGTGGTGTTTTGGCTACTAGGAGTCAGAACTGACTTGACAGCATCTAACATCAACAGTTGCATGCCACTAAAGCCTAGACACACATCAGTCCTTCCAGTGTTAGGTACAGTAAGCCAGGACTCTGTGGGCTAATGCGCCAGACTACAGAGTCATTTGAACTGCAAGGTCAGTGAGTGGTTTAAGCTCACCAGCTGCTCTTTGGAAACCGTACACAGGGTTGCTATGGGTCAGAATCGACTCGACGGCAGGCATGTAACAACAACAACAGCACAATTCGCAGTGAAAAATGTGTTAAACATTATAGATATATGGTGGTGGTGGTTATGTGCGGTGGGATTGGTTCCAACTCCTTATACAGAGACCCTGTCTAGGGTTTCCAAAGCTGGAACTCTTAATGGGCGCAGAAATCCTCATCTTTCTCTCACTGAGTGGCTGGCAGATTCAAACTGATGGCTTTTCAGTTAACAGCCCAACTCGTAAGCCACGACACTACCAAGGCTCTCTCTCTCTCTCTCTCTCTCTCTCTCTATATATATATATATATATATATGTTGTTAAGTACTGTAGAGTTGGTTCTGACTCATAGCGATCTATATACGGTTTCCATGGAGCAGTTGGCGGGTTTGAATTGAAACCTTGTGGTGAGCAGTCCATTGCTTATCCTACAGCATCAAAACACTATGTACCTTTAATACAAGCTAGAATGGACTGTGAACCACAAGGTCGATGGTTCAAGCCCACCAGCTGCTCCACGAGAGAAAGATGACACTTGCTACTTTTAAAGCCTAAAATAGGGTCACTATGACTTGGAACCAAATATATAGCACTTAACAACAACAGTAGCAATGCACTCTGGACTGCAAACCACAAGGTCGGCAGTTCAAAACCACCAGCTGCTCCTATACAGACAGGGCTACTATAAGTCAGAACCAACTCAATGGCACTTAAAACGTTTTACTCTATTTCCTTCTCCCCTGCCTAATTTGTATTTAGTCTTGGTTTAAACTGCAAGGTTGGCTGTTCAAACTCACCAGCCGTTCCTCAGAAATCCTATTTCAGGTCTCTATGAGTCGGAATCGACTCCATGAGACTTAACAACAACAACTCACTAAGTTGCTTTTATGGGCCTGAGCCTGCCATTTGGAAATCACAGCTGTGATAGTTCATATTAGTGTCAACTGACTGGAGGGATGCTGAGGACTTGGCAGACACTGGACTGGGTTGTAATATAACACAATCATGTTCCATGATGGGATCCATGTGAGCAGCCAATCAGATGGAAGGGGAGTTTTCTTGGGGGTGTGGCCTGCATGCAGGATAAAAAAAACGGATATTGGAGCAAAGTTCGTTCTCTTTTCATGCCCCTGAACTCTTTCTTCCTGTGACTTAAGATGCCTGCAGCCTGCCATCTGAGCCTCAGATTGTGGATTCGCCAGCTGTACAGTTGTGTGAGCCATTTTCTACCTCTCTTACATTACATGTCTATATTTGTAGGACTCTTGGTGTGGCAATGCAGGATAAGCACTCTACTGCTAACCACAAAGTTGGCAGTTTAAACCTACCAGTCATCCTGGGAAACCCTATGCAGAGTTGCTATGAGTCAGAACCAACTCAACAGTACTTAATAGCATCAACAACATAAAAACAAACTGATTATAAAAGTAGAAGTCTTGTAACAAAAACGGGGGAGTAGTTAATCTTATAGTCCAGAAACAGAGGATCCTAGGACCATCAAGGGAGAAGAGCACAAGCAGAATGTGGGACCTTTACCAGAGAAGCAGTGACACTAGAAACGGAGGCAGAGATGGGGACATGGAGAGAGGGAGCAGCTGAGGACTCTAGATTCATGGAACGAGAGGGACTGAGAGCTGGCAGCCAGGAGGCAGACTTACAGAATGTGCCCTTTGGTGGTTTAAATTATTATATATTCCTGAGTGCTTTTGTGTACATCTCCCCACTGACCCCCCAAAAACAGAGGGAATGGAAGTAAATACTGTTGAATGATTATGCCCGGAGGAGATTGTAATCATTGCAATGAAATGATGGCGTAAAGCCAGTGTTCTCTCACATAAACTATTACTCAGCTCACAATCAAAACCAAACCAAACCAAACCCATTGCTGTGGAGTCAATTCCAAGTCAGGGTGACCCTGTAGGACCCAGCAGAGCTGCCCTATAGTGTTTTCTTGGGAACTGATCATCAGGACTTTGTCCCATGGAGCCCTTGGCTGAGTTCAAACCACTCACTTTTCTGTTAACTGCTATACCACCAACTCTCCTTACTTTATTTCTGTTGTTGTTGTTGTTAAGTGCTGTTGAGTTGGTTGCCACTTGTAGCAACCCTGCATAGGGTTTCCATTGAGCAGCATGGGGTCACCACGAGCTGAGGGCGGAGTCTCCTGCAGATAACAATAACACAGCTAACAATGAAAATGTAAGTCATTATCTGTCTTTACACCATCGTGAGAAATAAAGGTGTAGATCGTTTTCTGAGAAGGAGCTGACCTGGGACTGAAGGGGAACAGATGGAACTCTGAAGATGGTGATGATAGTCTCTTACCAACTCACAAATGGGCTATCCAGCCATCTACCACCTTCTCTGGGTTCGTTCCCACTATCTGTCAGCACAGGATGTAGTGATGGAGATGGGGATGTATTCATTTCCACCCTCCGAAGCCAGCATTTCACTCTGGGCAGCTCTGCCTCTTCCATCTTGTAACACAAATTAAAAATAGCTGCTGTGTGTCTGTTTCCCTGAAGCTAATTTAAATGTGTGCCACTCACACATCCCCTTTGCTTTGAAGTGGCATCATCCCCCGGCCTCCTGGGTGGGCCGGACTCCCTTTGCACCATCCTACACAAACACATCACACTGGGAGCTCCAACTTCTGTCGCTGTTCTGGGATGGGGAAGAGGCGCCTCAGGCCTCAGAGGCCCCCGCCAAACACAATCAGTCACCAGCAATATGGCTTGTGTAACCGCAGTCCCCAAACTGGTTAACCCAATTACTACGGATCAAAACTCAGGCTGGCTGCAGTCAATTAAAAACTCACCCTCAACCCCTGATACACCCCCCCACAAACACACACACACACACACCCAGCTCTGCCACCCGCTGACAGTTACCGAAACATCTTTACTTCATCCCAGAAGTTGGAAATCATTTCACGGCTCATGGGATGTTTGGAGTAGCATGGATGACCTCAGTAGGCGCTACTGGAGAGAGGTGACCAGAAATAGAGGCCTTGTAAGTTCCTACAGAAAGAGCCCTGGTTAAGTGGTTGACAGGTTGGCAGTTAGAATCCATCCAGGCTCTCCAAAGGAGAAAAGATGCAGTGATCTGCTCCTATAAAGAGGACAACCTTGAAAGCCCTGTGGGGCCATTCCACTTTGTCATAGAAGGTTGCTACAAATAAAAATTTACTCAGTAACACCCAACAACAGCAATTATTAAGGTAATTCTCTCATCATTTCACCCAGTCACAGTGCAATAAACAATGACCATGACTGCTTTGCGGGGGGAGGCGGGTGGCTGTCATTGTGAAGTAATGTTGAGTCAGTTCTGACTCATAGTGGTCCTGTATAGGGTTTCTGAGGAACAGATGGTGGGTTAGAGCCAGCAGCCTTGCAGTTCAAACTGACCTTGTGGTCTAGTGCTTATCCTACAGCACCACAGCAGGATGTCTCTTTTGTGGGTATCCGTGTCCAAAATGGAACGCTGGCATACCTACTCATGTTTTCCACTGCCTACTCCACCTCAGATGGCAATGCCATGGTTCCAGCTGCCTAAGGCAGAAATCTTGCAATCATTTTTGACTTGGCTTTTTGTCTTCCAAATAACACATTTAATCCAATAGTAAATCCTGTTGGCTCTACCTTTGAAGAATGTTCAAAATCTAATCATCCCTTCCTCTTCTCTGTCAATACCTCTTGGTCCAAACACAACAACGACAAAATGAGTTCCCACAGAGCTTGGAATGCTCGCTGTATGGGGTCAAGTGTCCCAGATGTCCTGGCTGAAACCCATTTCACATCATGGTGTAAAGAACACTTAGAAAGCGGAAGTTTCATCATACAGTTCTTTGCTTATTCTGCAAGATACACACTGATCTTAACTATTCTCCTAAATGTTACTCATACCCCAAGAAATTATTTCCTAACCCATTAAATGATCCTGCCCAGAGTATGGAAATTGCTGTCTTGGTCTGTTATCATTGAAGATTTTGTCCAATTCTGCTCAAATGAGGTAAAACACAGAGCAGAATTTCAAATGTTCATGGAATTCAGACTTTCTGGTGCAACAGAGGCTGAATGAAAATATTGCTCTGAGATCATATTTAAACTTTAAACTAAATATATCCCATAAAATCTTTGAACCTAGCAATAACCTGATTCAGACTTGTTAAGTCTTTACAGGAGCAGAAAGCCTCATCTTTCTCCCAAGGAGTGACTGGTGGATTTGAACTGCCAATCTTTCAGTTTGCAGTCCAGTACTTATTCTACAGCACCACTAGGGTCCCTTAAACTAAACAATGCTCTTGTTGTTAAGTGCGGTCGAGTCGGTTCTGACTCATACCAACCCTGACCGGGGTTTCCAAGGAGCAGCTGGTGGGTTTGAACCGCCAACCTTGTGGTTAGCAGTCTAGTGCTTTTCCTACGGTGCTACACCAGTCTCTTAGTCTTGGTGCCCTGAGATTTCCATGAGCTTTTTTCTTTAATATTTTATTTCACTTTCGGTAAATGTTTACACAGCGGTTTTGTTTCTCATTCGGCAGTTTGTATGTAAGTTGTTCAGTGATGTTAGTTACATTCTTCATAATGTGGATACATTCACGCTATTTCCATTGGCTGTTCTGTTTCCACTGATCTACTCTCTCTGTCCCCTTACATACTCATTTTTGTTTTAAAGCCATTGCTGATTGTTTGTGTCCTATCAGGAACCCTGAAGCAGTGGTTAAACATTCAGCAACATGCATTTTTTAAAGGAGCACAGTATTTACAAGAAATATGTGTTATGCTTTGAGCCAATCTATTATTTAGCTACCAAGTGACGTCAGGTATCACTTAGCTTCAAGATTTAAAGATTATCTTAGGGCAATAGTCCTGAGAATCTTCCAGTCTCAACCAGTTCAGTTTGTCTAGTTAAGGTTGGGTTCCACATTTTTCTCCCATTCTATCGGGGTCCCTCTATTATAACCCTGACTTGAGTGGTTAATGATAGTAGCCGGGCACCATCTAGTTCTTCTGTCTCAGGGTACATGAGTCCACGTTTTGTGTGAGATTTTTATGAATTTGATTTCATCCTGACCAAATGAAACAATGTAGCATTCATCCCAGAAGGAAAGCCCCTCTAATAATTGTCAGCCCCCTACAACAAACAGGCTCAAATGGCAGCACACTCAGCCGTTAATCAAAAGGTTGGAGTTAACCAAAAGGTTGAGTCCAGACATGCCTCGGAAGAAAGACCTGGCCATCTACTTCCCACCCATCAGCCACTGAAAACCCTATGGAGCATAGTTCTCCTCTGACACACATGGGATTATCATGAGTCAGAACGGGCTTGATGGGACCTGGCTTGGTTTTTTCAGCACTCAACAAACAGCCAAACCAGGGAGAGAACAGAAGGCAGATGTGAACTTGGTGGATCTCCATGTGTCTTGGCGTCAGTCTTCCCCTGGATCCAGTGCAGGGACCCCCAGGTCTAAAGACCACACACCACTCGCAGCTCTTCTTTCTTGGTGGTATTACGTCCCTTTCTGTCCGATCACTTCTCTCATTTTATCCCTTGTAATATGAAACGCGTTGCAGGCCACACCCGAGAGAAACACCCAGGGATTATGGATAATGTTGTTATTGATGTTGTTGTTGTTGT
>NW_006408523.1:5651328-5679497 GCF_000296735.1 Chrysochloris asiatica | reverse complement strand
CACCTCTCTTTGGAATGGGCATAAACATTGATCTCTTCCAATCAGTTGGCCAGACAGTTGTCTTCCAAATTTCTTGGCAGAGATGAGTGAGTGCCTCCTGTGCTGCCTCACTTTCCTGAAAGATTTATGTTCTCTCACTTCTAGATGTTAAGTGCTGTCAAATCGGTTCCGACCCATAGCGACCCCGTATAAGGTTTCTGAGGAGCAGCTGGTGAGCTTGAACCACCGACTTTGCAGTTCAAATGTCTTTGCAGTCTTGCACATTAACCCACAGAGCCACCCCAGAATACTGCTGCTGTTGTTGTTAGGTACCATTGAGTTGGTACTGATTCATAGTGACGCTATGCACAACAGAACAAAACACTGCCTGATCCTGGGCCAACCTCACAATTGTTGCTACACTTGAGCCCATTGATGCCGCCACTTTGCCAATCCATTGTTGTTGTTGTTAACTGCCATCGAGTTGATTCCGACCCATAGCGACCCTGCATAGGGTTTCCGAGGAGCAGCTGGTGAGCTTGAACCACCAAGCTTGCAGTTCAAACAGCTTTGCAGTCTGGCGCATTAACCCACAGTGCCACACCAGGACTCCTTGCCAATCCATACTCACCCTTAATCTTCCTGTTGGTTTATCACACCCAAATCACATCATGGGGATCATCACAAGCAATCAATCACGTCATTACATAACTACCAGACCACTGGGAATCATGGCCCAGTCAAGCTGACATATATTTTGGGAGGACACAATTCAACATGCAGATGAATAGGGGAAGGGAGAAGAGGAGTAGGGACTGTTCTCAAGTAACAAAAGTGAGAACAGGGAGAAAGGTGAAGGGGAGAGAGAGGGACCAGGAGAGGGAAGCATTGTAGAGGGACAGACAGAAAGAGGGAGAATATCCATAATGCTCTGGGGCCATAGGGCACAGAGGTACCACTCCATGACTTACAAGATTCAATTTCCCCAACTGTGAAATGGGAATGAGCACAATGGCCGTCTTGTAGGGTAAGGTGTGAGGTCATTGTTAGAATGTGTATCAAGATGCCAGTGTAAGGACTAAGGTGTGCCTGACCCAAGCCGTGGTGTTTTCAATAACCTCATATGCATGTGGAAGCTGGACAGTGAATAAGGAAGACTGTAGAAAAATTGACGCATTTGAGTTATGGTGTTGGAGGAGAATATTGAAAATGCCATGGGCTGCCAAAAGAACCAATAGATCTGTGTTGGAATAAGTGCAGCCAGAGTGCTACGTGGCTAGAAGCCAAGATGACCAGACTTTGTCTTTCATACTTCGGACATATTATCAGGAGGGATAATTCTCTAATCCCTAGAGCAGGACATCGTGTGTGGTAAAGTGGAAGGTCAGAGAAAAAGAGGAAGACCCCCAACGAGATGGACTGGCACTATGGCAACAGCAATGGGCTCAAACGTAGTAATGATGGTGAAGTTAGTGCAGGACCGGGCAGTGTTTCGTTCTGTTGTGCATGAGTCTGTCGATGGTACCTAACATCAACAACGACAACAACAATGTCAATGATGTAGAGCAGTACAAGGCACAGTAAGTGCTTCTTAAAATAAACTAACAGCTGCTGTCGGTTAGACTCTGACCCATGTTGGAGTAGAATTAAACTTGGTGGCATCTTCAGTGGTTGATTTTTTAAAAGTAAATCACCAGGCCTTTTTTTCCAAGGCACCTGTGGATGAATTCGAATCTCCAACCTTTTGATTTATGCTTAACCATTTGCACCACCTAGAGCTCCAAGTGCTTCCTGCACCTTAGCTATTATTGTTGTAGAGTCCGCCAAGTATCCTTCACCCCTTGTTTACAGCTGAGTGGGCATAAAAATCCATCCAGTAACCTGAAATCCCTGGCAACAAAGAGCTGAGCCAATGTGGGTTTCTATTTCAGGGCTCACGTTAGGAAATGTGCAACATCTTTAGGACGGGTGGCAGAACAGAAAGAAACCTGTGGGTTTCTGAGCTTGTAAATCTTTTAGGGAGCTAGCAGCCTCATCTTTCACCCAGGGAGTGGCTGGTGGGTTTGAACCACTGGCATTGTGGTTAGCAGCCCAGGGTTTAACCCACTGCTCCATCAGGGTTTCTTATATGTATTTCTATACAACATATATTTGTATATGTTATTTGTCTGTGTTAGCTATCCATGATTTAACTTCTTTTAAAGTGCAACTATACTATTAAGGATTGAACTCAAAAGTGGTAAATATCATGTTAGCACATTGAAATGAACTGCATACAAAAGTCTTAGTGGGTATGGGCATTACGGTTTTTACTACACACCACATTTTCTGCAAAAAACAATCCACAACAAGGAAAAGGAATCCATGGACTCAGCTGTTTCAAGAATCAATGTAAAATTCTACAATGAAAATTGTTTTTCACTGATTTTGTTTGGGGAGTGCGGTGGCTCCATACAATGAGCACTAGACTGTAAGCCGCAAGTCTGCAGTTTGAGCCCCCCAGTGTCTCCATGGGAGACAGATGAGGATTTCTGCTCCTGTGAAGATTTAAAGCCTTGGAAACTCTATACATGGTAAATATGAGTCAGAAACAACTCGACGGCTGTTACCAACAAAGTTTGTTTTAAACAGCGCATAACTTAAATTTTTATGCTTGTTTAGTAACGAATGTTGTAATTATAAATGAGTAACAGGCAATAAAAACAACTCACTTGATACATTAACTTCTTGTGCTATATAAATATTAATATGCATATACGATCATCGTTAAAGGAGCTCTGGTAGTATAGTGGTTACGAATTGGGCTGCTAACCTCAGGGTCAGCAGTTCAAAACTACCAGTTGTTTGTGGGAGAAAGATGAGACTTTCTGCTCTCATAAAGATTTACAGCCTTGGAAACCCTGTACAGGGTCACTATGAGTCGGAACCTACTCCACGGCACACAACAACAACAACAACATCCAGTAGTTTGGGATATTTGCTATGCTGTTGTTGAGTGCTGTCCTGTCAGTTCTGACTCATAATGACCCTGTATTGTGTTTCTGAGGAGCAGCTGGTGGGTTTGAACCACCAACCTTATATTTAATCTATGGCTGAGTCTGTGTGTATGTCAAATATCATTTAAAGTTAGTTTATAAATGCTGTTGTTTACAAAACTTAGGCTATAACTCTGTATATAAATGCTATTCCATTAAAAAGTAACTTGATTAAATTCATTGTAATGATAGTTGTATTGGAGTTCCCTCACTTTGCCCATCATCTGGAACTGGAGTTCCTACTGGTTATTTACCAAGCCGCTCCTCGGAAACCCTATACAGGGTCGCTAAGGGTCAGAACTGACTCGATGGCCCTTAACAACAACAACGTCTGTATGGGAGTCCTGGTGTGGTGCTGTGGGCTAATGCGTCAGACTGCAAAGTTGTCTGAACTGAAAGGTCGGTGGTTCAAACTCACCAGCTGCTTCTTGGAAATCCTGTAGTGTGTTGCTATGGGTCGGAATCGATCTGATGGCACTTCACAACAATAATGTCTGTATCATGTTAAAGGGCAGTGCTGGCCCTCTTGGCTGTAGCTGCTGGGTCAAAAGATGTGGACGTACAAGACGGTTCTGTCAGCATGTGTCAGAGACCTGGAATCTTTTAATATAATCAGCCCGTGTGCACAGAGAAGAGTCTTGTTTACCAACTGCTCATGTTGAATCCAGTTACGTAGTAGGTGAATGCAGCAAGAGATAAACTTGATAGGTTTCCCCGACCTCTTGTTTACCAGAAAGAAATCGTATATTTCCAAGAGGCTCACAGAGATAAGGGGTTTCAATTACATGGGAGAGGACCGTTGGCTGGAGAGACATAACAACAAAGGTGTTAGGGGATCTCCCAGCTTAAACAACTTTCCATGTGGGTGCCCTTGTGTGAACTTTATTTCCACCAGGCACGTTCCCACTCACTGGAGCTGGATCCAAGTCACTGCGTGCTCCGTCAGCTCTCGTCCACTGTGGTGTTTGCTTTTCCTTGTGACCTGTCTGCTTGGCATCTGTGGGTCTTGGCTTTGGACAATTGGTGCCCCTGTTCTGGTGATGTCTGAAGCACTTGCTTACCTTGCTGATGGGTCCCCAGGCATGGGATAGAGAACAGAGACTGAGGTAGGAGGGTGAGAGGCTCTTGTGGTCATGGAAACTGGGTTGATGAAGGTTGGCTAACGGGTTATGGCTTATACATTGTTGTTGTGTGCCGTCCAGTAGACTTGGACTCATTGGGCCCTAGAGGACACAGGAGAACTGCCCTGTATGGTTTCCTGGGCTGTCTTTACAAGGTCTTTCTCCCACAGAGCCACTGAGTGAGTTTGAACTGAAAGCTGAAATGCTTCTCATAGGCAGAATGACTCATAGAAAGCTTAGTCGAAATGCCCCCATAGGGTTTCCAAGACTGTAAATCTTTATAGGAGCAAACGGCTTCATCTTTCTCCTATGGAGCAGCTATTGGATTTGAACTGTCAACCTTCTGGTTAGCTGCTGAGCGCTTCACCATTCTGTCACAAGGGCTCCTTGCAAAACCCCCCAGTGCTCGTATGCCCCAGGTCAGAGATTCCAGCATCTTGTTTTTATTTTTCCAGCCGACATACTCCAGCTCCCAGCATCTAGACAAGCCCTCTATTTAGGAAGACCTGCTTGCTGGGTTCACTTCTATGGTTGATCCACCAGCCGGGCTCCCTGTCCTGTATACTTGAGCACTGCCCTGGGCTGCCCAGACCACCAGCTTCAGGGGATGGAGGTCCTCACTACCCACCCTAGCTGCCCAATCCCCTCCATCTCTCTCCCAGCCTGCTTCAACTCAGGCACTGTGAAAGGAGAATTCCTGTGCACAGAGGACAGTCTATAAATAAAGCTAAGCCGCTCTGAGGAGGAGGAGAGCTAATCCAGACCATAGCAGGGGTGCACTGGAGTGAAGGCCGGATCAGAGCCAACACGAGCAAGCATCCTAGGCTCCCCTGTGTTCTGTCTGCGGAATGTGCTTAGGATGCTGCGCTGCGGAGAAATTGCTGCTTCTGATCCTAGGCTGGCATGCTCTGGTTGCCCATGGCAACCCAGCTGTGCTAAAGTGCTAGCATTTGTAAATGGTGTGTGGGCTTAAAATGATATTATTGATTCTGTCTGGAAGACGGCCGTCTGATTTGTATGTAGCTCTGAATAAATTACTCATTATCCTCACAGCCATCAGAGTAAGAGCTGTGCTCTCTCTTTCTCCTTTTACTTTAAAAAAAAATTATATATGAGAGAGACAGCAAATTGTGTCTGCAGATGTGAAATGAAATGTTTCCCATAACAACCATGCTTAGGGAAGCCACATCCCGGGCACAAGCTGAGGCCGGGGTCAGGGCATTACTGAATAAATAATAAACGGAATGGAATTTGGGAACGATGAAAACAGTGTTGGGTGGTCTATTCTGAAGAGGGATCATTTGAATTACAGTGAGAAGCTGGCAGATGGGTGAAGTAGCTTCATCCTGAACTCAGTGGGTTCAACCTGAGCCCCCAGCTTTCTTGTCTGTTGTTGCTTTTTTGACGGGGGTGGGGGGTGGGGGGGTAGGGGTGGGGGTTGGAGTTACTATTTTATGCATTGTATATCCTGCAGTGGTGCTGTAGGATATGCACTGGATGACTAACCACAAGGTCAGCAGATCAAACCCACCAGCTGCTCCCCGGAAACCCTATACAGGGTCACTATGAGTGACAACTGACTCAACGACACTTAACAACAACTACTAACCTTAAAGGTTGGTGGTTCAAGTCTGCTGAACTCTGAACGGGGCCACAGAAGAAAGCTCTACTGTCTGCTTCCATAACAGCCACTGCTGTCTAGCCAATTCCAACTCCTTCTTGTTGTTGTGAATTGCTGTGGAATTGGTTTCAACTCATAGAGATCCTGTACAAGGTTTCTGAGGAGTGGCTGGTGCATTTGAACCGCCGACCTTGTGGTTCAAACCGACCTTTCAGTCCATCACATTAACCTGCAGCACCACCCCAGGACTCCTGTTTCAACTGCTAGCAATCCCGTAATACAGTGTAGGATTGCCCATAGGGTTTCGAAGGCTACAAATCTTTATGGACGATTTGGAGTGGCTGGTGAGTTTGAACTGTCAACTATTCTGTTAGCAGCCTAATGCTTTAACCGGGGTGCCACCAGAACTCTTTCCATAAACATTACAGTTTACAGAAAGTATCTGGTCTGCTCTCACACATGAGGTCGCCTCAACTGGACACTGAGGAGGATAGTCAACAGGACACTTAAGAAGATGGTCGGACAGTCTCAATTTGTCACCTTTCCCTGTATCCATGCTATTTGCTATGCCACTCTGTAGACCTTCCCACAAAAGTACCACATACTGCCCACATACTGCGTGGTCCTGTTGTTTGCCTTGGCTAACTAGCAAAAGGCCAATCTGAGCCTAGGGTGATGCTCATGCTAAGAGGGTTTACGCATTCCCAGTGGCCCTCACATGCTTTTGGAGTCACCGTAAGAAGAGCTTTCTGAGGGTAGCCATGGTTCCAGAATGGATGGAGATGAGTCATCCCGCCAAACCCTGCCCAATCTGCAGCTTCAAGAACCAACCTAAGAATGCCTAACCTAGATTGGCAACCCACTGATGCATGTGAAATAGTTACTCACTGCAGCATGACTCTAAGATTGAGTAGGCACTTGCTACATAGCCGTGTCGGTGGTGTTGGTGATGTCGAGTCAGTTCTAATGAATAGCGACACTGTACAGGGTTTCTGAGGAGCGTTTGGTGGGTTTGAACTTCTGACCTTGTGGTTAGCAGCCCTGTGCTATACCACAGTGGTATAGCTGATGGACATAGAGATGTATCTACTGAAAACAGTGCCTATAGCAAGTACAGAAATTGCACCCCGGTCCACACGTCTGACTGATAACTTCACCACAATACCGGCTCAGAAATCTAAGTCAAACTTGTTAATCGTTCACTTGACACATTTATGGTACTGCATGAAGATGAAAAACACCAGCGTGTTGGTAGGAAGCCACTGTTGAGTCAGCTCAGACTCATGGCGCTCCTATGGGTCACAGAACATGACATTTCCTGTTCCCGACTCTTCCTCAAGATCACTAACATATTCTAGTTCATCACTGAAGCTATTGTGCCAGCCCATCTCACTGAGGCTCTGTCTTGCCCTTGCTGACCCTTTACTTCAGCAATGATCATGTCCTCCTCTAGCAATCAATTCCTCCTGATGACTGGTTCAAAGCAAATGAGTTGGACTTCCCTGTTGTGATTCGTAGCGTCTTCATAGGCCAGTGTTTTGGATGCAGATCACTGTGTCTCCTTTCCAAGTTTATCTTAGTTTGGAATGTCCTCAAATCTGTCTACTATAAGCAGCCCTGCTGGTATTTGAAATGCAAAGACATAGTTTCCAGCATCGTAGCAACACGGAAACATTGCCATAATATGACAAGCTGTCAACATACGGATGGCATTTACAACCACAGGATGGGATGATCATTCCTGAGCGAAGAGTCTAGGTTGAGCCCTGAGGAAGTTCACTATCCAGAGAACAGGCAGAGGATGAGGAGTAAGGAAAGTAGACTTCAAAGGAGCAAGCTAGGGCATATGAAGAAACCAAGAAGAGGGTACAAAAGAAGACACAATGACTTGATACGGTGGCATTTCTAATAAGACTGCATCTTTGTGGAGTTGGGTGGTCATGCCATGCCCTTGACGAGAGGTAGGGGATCTGCCTAGTCTCAGGAGTGAGTCCTGGGGTCTCAGACAACCATGGTAACCCATTCTTCCTGTTGATAAGTGTCATGATCACATGACACAGCTTTACTCAATGACATGCAAGTATATAAGTCCATGTGGTGGCTTTGGGAAAGGTTATGAGGTTTTCCAAGAATGAAGAAAAGGAGAAAAGTGAGTCCCTCTCCTGGTTTGTCTTAATCTGGAAGCTCTGCTGAAACCTTTCCAGCCAGGATGGCTCTGCTGAGACTTGAAACACTGCTGGTGTTGTCCCCAGCATCGCAGTAGCACGCAAACCATCACAGCGTGCCCTCAGATGTGGCTCCTGTGTGGAGATGCTGTAGCCACCTTCCAGACAAGACAATGTGAGGACAAAAGCCCAAACAGTGAGGATAGAGAGTGAGTTTGCTTTTAATTTCACCTTTGGATGCTTGAGTTAACCCATTTTGGAGGGTTCCATACGGCCACATTCGTTGTGTAAGATAAATCACTTCTAAATGTGTAGACATTTGGGGTCTTCTATTACTTACAGGAAAAAGCATCCTAACTAGTTCATGTGGTTTCCCAAGGGAAAGGGAGGAAGATGAGGTACGTACCCAGGTTAACATGGCTAATACCAAGGCTTTGAGTGACTCTCAGCCCATACTTTAATGGGTTATTTGATCTTATTTGGGAAGTTATCAACTACTCAGCCTTTTAAATAGATTGTTTCTCAATCTTAATCAAACCAGGACACCATCGAGTTGATCCCAACTCAGAGACCCTATAGGACACAGAAGACCTGTCTTATAGAGTTTCCAAGACTAAAATCCTTTATGGAAGCAGCTTGTCACATCTTTCCCCCCACTGAGCACCTGGTGGCCTCAAATCAACAGCATTCAAGTTTTTAGACACTGTGCCACCAGAAATCCTCCTTAATCTTAATATGACCTTAATATTATGCTTACGGTTGGTCCTTTCAACAATGCAAAAACAAAACAAATGAGCTCTGCAGGTGAAAACCGTGTTATATCTTTGTCATCTCAGAGGAAACGAATCGCTTTTTGGCTAAGACATTCCAACTACCCATGGTCAGTACGAGGGAGGGATGGGTTCAAAGAGTGAGTTGGAAATGTGCTTATTCTTCTACTAAAATGAAAAGATTAATAATAGGGAAAAGTAAGACAGAAAACAATAGATACTTAGGGGACAGGATATTGACAGGTGTTTTATTGACTGTGCAAAGACATTCAACCATGTGGATTACAATGGACTATGGACAACATGGTGAAGAATGGATATTCTTCAGAAACCTGTATACAGACCAAGAGGTAGTTGTTAGAACAGAAAAAGAGAATACTGAATGGTTTAAAATCAGGAAAAGTGTGCGCCAGGGTTGTATCCTCTCACTATACTTACTCAATCTGTATCCTGAAAAAATTATCCAAGGCATTTGGACTATATAAAGAATGTGGCATCAGGATTGGAGGAAGATTCAGGAACCACCATCGATATATAGATGACATAAACTTGCTTGGGGAAAGCCAAGGACTTGAAGCACTTATTGGTGGTGATCAAAGATAAAACCTTCATTATGGATTACATCTTAACATAAAAAATTTTAAGTCCTCACCACTGAACCAAAAAGCAACATCATGATAGATGGAGAAAAGATTAAAGTTGACAATGTTTTCTTTTTACTTAGGCTCACAGTCGATACCCATGGGAGCAGCAGTGAAGAAATCAAACAATGTATTGCACTGGGCAAACCTGCTGTAAAAGTTCTCTTCAAAGTGTTCTAAAACAAAGATACCAAATTGAAGACCAAAGTGCGCCTTACCCAAGCCTCAAATGCACATCAAAGCTGGACAGTGAATAAGGAACCAGAGACTCAATGCTTCTGAATTATGGTGATGAAGAATGTTGACTATACCATGGGTGGTCAGAAGAAGGAACAAATCTGTCTTGAAAGAGGTACAACTAGAATGTTCCTTGGAAGCGAGAATAGCGAGACTTCCTCTCACTTACTTCGGACATATCTCCAGAGGGCCAATCCCTGGAGAAGGACATTGTGGTTGGTAAAGTAGAGGGTCAGCAAAAGAGAGGAAGACCCTCAAAGAGATGGATTCATACAGTAAGGACAGCAGTGGATGCAAGCACAGTGAGCCTGTCAGAGGACCAAGCAGTGTTTTGTTCTGTTGTACACAGAGTCATCAGGAAACAGAAGCAACTCAACAGCATCTAACAACCACAATAGACAGGATAATAGGAAGATTAAGTAGAAATTGAAATGTAAATAAAGCCACTTGATGCTTAATTAACCAAATTTTAAGATAATGAGTGTAGAGGGTTCCAGAAGTCTTCATCTCTTTGTGTTATGTTCTTTTAATTCAATGAATGTTTCTGAAAGAGCTTTGATTTCACATTAATCGAAAGCCCTCATAATAGTCTTAGGATTTACCTAAACTCAAGGGTTTTTTGTTTTTAAATGCGATTATGTTATCAATGCAGAGGTTCTGATGACAAGGACAAAGTTCCATTTCCAGCCATCAACACAAACTCTGAAGCCTGAGACATCCCTTCAATGTGCTGGCCTCCTGGAAGTGTGGCCACACACCAAACTGAACTGGGGCCAACTCCCTGCCCCTCCCTTCCCTGAGCCGACTCTGTTTTCTTGACAACGTACACAGTCTTAACACCTGTTTTTACAGCAAACAGCTTTCTGCTTGGACCCCAAGCTCACAGAATTCTAGAACATTCAGTGAGGGGGAAAAAAGCAAGAAGGGATGATGACTTTTCCTTACGTGTTTCCAACCATCTTAAGGCAGAACATGCTTATCTTCCTCTCCAATTCCTGCTTATAAAACAGAAGAATCTCCCTGCGACTCCTTGGGATTGGACAATCCCGTCCACTCAGTTTTCTGGAGCCATTGCTGCCGGTCAGAAGAGATCTTGCTGTGTTCTAGCTGGGAGCAGCGGATACTGATGAGCTGTACCCTTGGTGGTAGCCCGTCGGTGACTGGGGTACCAGGGCAGACCCCTCCCCAGGTAGACTCAGGCCAACACAATTGAAGGTAGCTGATAACCAAGGAGAAGTTGGGGTGGTGGGGAGGAGATGACCTGGAGTAAGCAAAGTGGAGGTAAAGAACCCTGGTGTGATTCTAAGAAGGAGATCTGGTGGCAGTTAAATGGTTGTCTGCTTACTGCAAAGCTTTCTCCCAGAGAAAGATCTGGCAATCGGAGAAAGTCTTATGGGAAGTTCTGCTCTGTCACGAGGGCTTTCCAGGAGTTGGAACAACAAGAGTTCACCGCAACAGTAGTATAATTTTTATAGGAGCAGGACTGCCTCATCTTTCTCCTCAGGAGAAGCTGGTGGGTTTGAACAGCTGACTTTGTGGCTAGCAGCCCAACGCCTAACCCACTACGCTGCTGGGGCTCCTGATCATCTATGTAGTTGTTGTTGCTAAGTGCCAATGAGCTGGTTCTGACTCATAGCGACCAGGTATAGGGATTCTGAAGAGTGGCTGGTAGGTTTGAACCACCGACCTTGAGATTCAGACTGACTTTGCTCTATCCTACAGTGCCACACCAGGACTCTATGTAGAATGATAGTTTTATAACAGGAGATGGATAACACCAATCCTTGACTCAAAACCACACAACAGCTCAAACTGTGCCACCCAAATGACTGAATTTGCTGAACTGTTTTTCAGTCTCCGCATGTAGGTGTAGATGACCAATTGAATATGAATAGGATCACACCATTTCATAATCTTCTTTTTTCACTGAACACGCCTTCTAGACCATCTTTCCATATCAACACAGAGAGCCCTAAAGGGTGTTCCTTTTCTGAACTTATTTAAAAGTCCCTTGTTGATGAACATCAAGCTCTTTAGTATTTTGTTTCTTTCTTTCATCTGGTACTTTGATATGAAAACAAAACAAACTGAGCATGTAACTTTTCCCATTTCTGCAAATATCTTATTAGGACAAAGTCATAAATTTGTGGAACACTGGGCCCAATCACTAAACAGCTAAAATACTACAAACTTATACTCTGTTATGGATTCAATTGTATTCCCCCCACCCCAAATCCAAGGGGCTTCAAAAAGTTCATAGAAAAATTCTCTTATTTTGAAATTACATTTTCCTCTGAAGTTTATGAAGCCCCTGGTATGAGTTGAAAATTCTAATCCCTCCCTGTAGAGAGGATTCTGTTGGGAGACAGGGGTTTTCTTGGACTATGTTAATTAAAGCATACCAGTATAGGGTGGTGTCTCCTAAACCTAATCAATTCTGAGTTATAAAAAAGAGCAGATTAGACAAAGATGCACACACCGGGTGAAGACAGATGCCAGTGAGGATTGTCTACAAGCCAAAGAATGCCAAGGAACCAAGAAACGCATCTCTTGGTGATCCCCATTTGTCTTGACATCCATCTTCCACTGGGTCTAGAAGGTTCCCTGCATTCTTCCAGTCTCGGCTCGTCTTTCTTGGTGGGAGTAGGTCCTCCTGGTCTCTGATTGCTTGGTTAATCTTTTCTATATCTCAAAGACATGGACTCAAAACAGTTAAATACTATAGATTACATTGTATTGTGTCATTAACATCCTAGAGATCAGGATTCACAACATATAGGATAATCACATCAGATCACAAAGTGGCGAATAATTTCATAATACTGAGAAAATCATGGCATAGCCAAGTTGAAACATATTTGGGGTGGGGGGTGGTGGTACACAATTCAATACATAACAGAGACAATATTTGCTTCTCTTATTGTATTCATGTGGTGTTATTAGGTGCCATCGAGTTGGTTATGACTCATAGTGACCCTATGTACAACAGATGAGACACTATCTGTCTTCACACTCATTGCTTTGCTTGAGCCCATTGTTGCCACCATTGTGTCAAGCCATCTTGTAGTGACTCCTTCCCTTTTTCACAGACACACTATTTTGACCAAGCATGATGGTCCCTCATGATGACACGTCTAAAATACATGAGGTGATGTCACCATCATCATTTCTAAGAAGCATTCTGTCTGTACTTTTGCCCAAATAGCTTTGCTCATTCTTCTGGCAGTCTATGGTACGAGGGTGAGTCAGAAATTATTTGCACTCAGATTATATTAAAACACCCATCCTCGTCCATGGTTGATGACAACGTTGAGCATGCATGTGAAATGATTCTGTCGAATAGATGAGTAACAGTGGATTATGTGGCCAACCATTTGCAAATCAGCCTCTGAAATAATCCATGACGGACTGGAGTTTCGAAAAGTTTGAGCAAGATGTGTACGAAATCAACTCACAGAGGAGCATAAACAGAAGCATTTGGAAAACTGCAGACAAAGTTTGGACTGATACTCGAAGGAAGGTAAAAGTTTCTTTAAAAAAATCATTACTGGTAACGAGACCTGGATTCATCACTAGGAGCCTGAGAGTAAATGGCAGAGTTTGGAATGGAAGCATCCTTAATCACTGACCAAGAAAAAGTTCAAAAGTCAACCATCAGCTGGAAAATTTATGGTTATAGTTTTCTGGGGTTCTCAAGGGCCAGTATTGGAACAGAACCAGGGAAAAAGTTTCAACAACCAACAGTGCTCATTCCAGTGAGATGCTCAGTGAAGAGCTGAAGCCTAAACTTCAGATTAAATGCAGAGGACTGCTGTCCAGGGGCCTTGTGATCTTGCATGACAATGCACAACCATTCACCTCTGCCCACACTGTTGACACTCTGCAAAAACTTCATTTTGAGGAGTTAAAGCATCCTCCCTATATCCCTGATCTTTCTCCATCAGACTTGCACCTGTTTGGTCCCCTGAAAGCAGCCCTTTGAGGATGAAGATTCACCTCTGATGAAGAAGTGAAGTCAGAAGTGCATTCGTGGCTTCCAGATCAGCCTAAAATATTTTAAATAAGGGAATAGGAAAGCTTGCTAAGTAGTGTAGTGGTCATGAGTTGGGCTGCTAACCACAAGGTTAACAATTCGAAACTACCAGCCGTTCTGCGGGAGAAAGATAAGGCTTTCTGCTCCCATAAAGATGTATAGCCTCGTAAACCTTATACAGGGTCGCTATGAGTCAGAACCGACTGCACAGCACAACAACACCATCGAAAGCTTGTTGAGAGATGGACAAAGTGTATTTATAAGCCAGATTATGTCCAAAACTGATGTGTTGTCTTTTCTAAAAGTTGATTAAAATAAATTCTGCAGCCAGAGTGTGGATAATTTTTGACTCACCCTCATACATTCAGTGTTCATCATCAATGCCGTAATTCAAATGCATCAACTTTTCTTTGGTTTTCATTATTTATTGTCCAGCTTTCACATGCATATGAGAAGACAGAACATATTATGACTTGGGTTAGCAAAACCCTAGTCCTCAAAGTGACAACTTTGCTTTTTAACACTTTAAAGACATCTTTTGCAGCAGATTTGCCAAATGCAACATATCGTTTGATTTCTTGATTGCTGCTCCTATGGGTATTAATTATGGATCTGAGTAAAATGCAATTCTTGACAAGTTCAATCTTTTCTTCATTTGTTATGATGCTGCTCATTGGTCCAGTTGTGAGGATTTTTGTTTTCTTTATGTTGAGGTGTGGTCCATACTGAAACTGTAATCTTTGTTCTTCATCAGTTTAAGTGCTTCAAGTCCTCTTTGTTTTCAGAAAGCAAGAGTGTATCATCTGCATATTGCAGATGGTTCATGAGTTTTCTTCCAATTTTGGTGTCACAGTCTTCTTTACACAGTCCATTTTCTTTGACCATTTGCTCAGCATACAGAGTGAATTTGTTGTTGTTGTTAAGTACCATTGAGTCAGTTCTGACCCATAGGGACACTGTATAGGATTTCTGAGAAGTGGCTGGTGAATTTGAACCCACCCTTCACTATGGGTTGTACCTCAATGTAAAGAAAATAAAAATCCTTACCACTGGATCAGTAAACAACATCCATATAAATGGAGAAAATATTGAAGTTGTCAGACTTCATTTTGATCGAATCCACCATCAACACTCATGGAAGCAGCAGTCAAGAAATGAAATGACGTATTGCATTGGGCAAATCTGCTGCACAAGACCTCTTTAAAGTGTTGAATAGCAAAGATGTCAGCTTGAGGACTAAGGTATGCCTGATCCAAACCGTGGTATTTTCAATAACTTCATATGCATGTGGAAGTTGGACAGTGAATAAGGAAGACTATATAAGAATTTATGCATTTGAGTTGTGGTGTGGGAGGAGAATATTAAAAGTACCATGGACTGCCAGAAGAACAAACCAATCTGTGTTGGAAGAAGTACAGCCAGAATGCTCCTTGGAAGCCAGGTTGGCCAGGCTTTGTTTCTCATACTTCAGACACGTTGTCAGGAGGGACCAGTCCCTGGAGAAGGATATCATGTTTGGTAAAGTAGAGGGTTCAAGAAAAGAGGAAGATCCCCAATAATATAGACTGGCACTGTGGCAGCATCAATGGGCTCAAATGTAGCAACAATTGTGAGGTTGGCCCAGGACTGGGAGAGTTTCATTTTGTTGTACACAGGGTTGCTATGAGTAGGTACCAACTCGATGGCACCTAACAACAACAACAACAACAATATTCTGTTGGATCACCTTTCTTTGTAATAAACACAAATGTGAATCTCTTTCAGTTGTTGGTCAGGTAGCTGTCTTCCAAACTTCTTGGCATAGACAAGTGAAAGCTTCTAGAATTACATCCTTTTGCTGAAACATCTCAATTCGTATTCTATCAACTCCTGGAACTTTGTTTATTGCCAATACCTTCAGCATAGCTTGAACTTTGTACTTTAGTACCCTGGTTTATGCTACTTCATAAAATGACTGAAAATTGACCAATTCTTTTTTATATAGCAATATACAATTTCTTCCATCTTCTTTGTAAACATCTGTTGCAGACTGTACAAAGCTGGTCAGAAGTTCAAGGCCCACTGGGCCCGAGTGTTGCAGACAATGCAGGCCACAGGCTCTGAGGAACAGATTCTAGCCACCTAGCAGTTATGGAAAATTGTTTTTCATCTTAGTATCTAGTGATGTTTTTTACTAAATGCAGACATGAAGCCCTGATATCCACAGATAAATATAATATTTTCCTTAAGCCGATACTGTAAAGGTTTCAAAGGTTAAGCTTTTCTCCAAAGGAGTAACTATAAATAGCTTTGCTACTTCCTGGTTCTTTGTTCTAGAGACAAAAGGACATCTTCCCTAATCCTTTTCCAGGTGCAGCCCATTCACCTGGGTGTCTCACGTCTTCCTGCAAACCTGGCTCAGGAAGCCAACACAGCAGGACTCCTCCCAAACCTTTTGACCTTCCCTCTCACCTTCTCCCAACTGAGCTCAGGGGCTATAGATATGTTAATTGGGCCTGAGAAACCAAGTTGCGGGCCTGGGATTCGAACCAGCGAAGTACGATGTAAAGTTGCCTGAATGTCTGGAGAATTACGTATGCTAGCTATACCTTGTCTTAGTCCCTCCCAGCTTGGTGTGAAGCTCCTCCCCTAAATAAAACAGAGGCACAGGCCAGCCCAGGTGTGCATTACAGGCAGGTGGTACAAGTATGCATTGTGGCTTGCAGGCCGTGCATTACAGGCATGCGGTAAGAGCGTGCTATATGACTGACTAAGCATGCTTTACTGACCAGCTAGTAAGGGGTGAGTACAGCCCGCTTAGCTAAGATGTTTACTATGCGGGATCTTACCGCCCTCCTGGCTCATATGTTCACCACGCCTGATCTGCCAGACGCCAGTAATGCATCCACCCTGGTTTCAGGGTGCCTCTTTGTCTCTCTCTTCGTGTCTTTCTGTGTATTCTTCTGCTATCCCTATCGCTGCCAGATATCCCCACCTAGTGAACAAAACTCCCGTGTCGAGGCCAGTCCCCGACAACCATCCTATGTAGGTCAATATTTTTCCCCATAGAATCCTTCAATATCACACCTCAAGATTCAAATTCTTTCTTTGGTTCTTTCAGCTTGAGAAATGCTGAGCACACATTTCCCTGCAGGTTTTCTAACTCCAAGTCTTTGCACATTGCATTATAATACTTTATCTTCTTGGGCCACCTTTGAAATAGTCTGTTCTTCATCGTGCATGTAACATCAACAGAAATTAATCATATATTTGGTATTAAAGAAAATGTTGTAAAAGCTCCCAAACCAAAGATATTTTACTTTCATTCACTCCAACAAGAAATCAACAAAAGATTTTTTGAAATATTCTAATTATTGGGAAATTAATATTCTTCTTCCACTTAACTCCAGGTTCAAAGAGGAAATCAAAATTGAAATCATGTATTATTTAAAAGAGAGGAGTGAAACCAACAAATGTTATATCCAAACTTACTGGTTATAAAACTATGCTTAGGGGGAAATTGATAGCTTTAAACAATTTTGTTTGTTTAAAAATAAATCTAACTCTTAAGCCAAAAATATACCCTGAAATTTTCTTAAAATGAAACAATGTCGTTGTTGTGACGTGCCGTTGAGTCAATTCTGACCCATAGCGACCCTGTATAGGGTTTCCAAGGAGCAGCTGGTGAGCTTGAACCACCGACCTTGCAGTTCAAATGACTTTGCTGTCTGACGCATTAGCCCACAGCACCACACTAGGTTTGCTTGATTAGTAAAAATAACATCTGCCTTGAATAGTATGTTCTTTTAAGAACTACATGCATGGGATCAAATTGACAAGAGCAACTAGAAAGATTAGACAGGAACCTTAGGGGGCAGTGAATTTATGTTAAAGGGAAGGAACAATTCAGAAAAGAAGGACAAGAATGACAAGGCCACTCATGGTGAATGCATTCAGTGTCACTAAGGGTACCTGGAGTCCTAGTGTGGTGCTATAGGGTAAGCACTAGACCACAAGGTCGGTTTGAACTGCTAGATCAGCGGTTCAAACACACCAGTCACTCCTCGGAAACCCTATTCAGAATCACTATGAGTCAGGACCGATTTGACAGCAAGCTGTGGGTTAATGCGCCAGACTACAAAGCCATTTAAACTGTAAGATCGGCAGTTCAAGCTCACCAGCTGTTCCTCAGAAACCCTATATAGAGTCGCTATAGGTCGGAACCAACTCGACGGCACTTCACAACAACAACAACAAATGGTACATACAGAATCTGTTGCACTGGTGTATATTCTGGTGTGTATATTCTGAATAAGAACAAAATAAATATAATTCTATTAAGAAAATGAGGTTAGACAAGATAACACAAGACACAATTATCACCACATGGTTTGAGCAATTTGCAGCATCCTGCTTTTCTGTGGTAACAGGCAGACCCTAGCACATCTGCAGCTTTTCAGACTGTCTTCATTCGATCGACTGTCCTTTTCTGTGCCTTCCTTGATCGGGGTCACAATGAGAATGAATGAAGCGTTCAAGAATTTGTCTGTCTGAAAATAAAGTAAAATTGGATGAAATATCCACTGGATAAATAAGAGCAGTTCTATCTAGGAAGAAGGCAAATATCTGATAGGAATGCTGTATGTACAAATTCAATGTCAAAATAACCAAAGGACATTATGTGTCACGCCTAAAAGGACATAATTGTATAATTACTGACTAAAAAAGAACTTCACACTCAAGGGATCCATGAGACTTAATAAAAAGAACATGCGTTTTTAATGAAACAGACTTAGATTTCCCTTCTGTGCTGGCAAGGTTTGTTTTGTACCATCAGCTCTGATTCATCACAAATCGGAGGAGCAGCTGGTGAGTTTGAACCACCAAACTTGAGGTTCAAACTGACCTTGCGGTCCAGTGCTTATCCTACAGCGTCACATCAGGCAAGTTTAAGAAGTTAATTAATGTCCCTGCCTCTTCATCTCTTCATCTCTGAATAATAGTCAATAGTACTTTCTTTATCCAGTTACTGAAAAACTGGAAAATGAGATAGCAGACAAGTGAGGAGTCGGCGTGCGTGTGTGTATATATGCCTGTCTGAGTTCTATGTGTGGAGTCCTGGTGTGGTACTGCAGGAGAATGCACAGGACCACAAGGTCGGCAGTTCAAATACACCAGTCACTCCTCGGAAACCCAAAACAGGGTGACTATGAGTTGGAATTGACGCAACGGCACTTAACAACAACAGTGTACACACGTGTTTAGTTGCGTGTGTTGTCAAGTCACTTCCAACTCATAGTGACCCCATGTGACCTAGTAGAGCTGTGTCCTAGGGTTTCCAAGGTTGTCATCTTTATGGGGACAGACTGTAACATCTTTCTGCGAGAAGCAGTTGGTGGGTTAGTAGTCAATAGCTTACCCACTGCACCACTCGGGGTGATCTTCAGCAGTGAAAGGCCCAGACACAAATCCCTATCTTCATAGAGTGTGTATTCAATGAGAGGGCTGTTGCTGTTATTTGCGGTCAAGTCATTTCTGACTCATAGAAACCCCATAGGATTTTCTTGGCTGTAAGGAGCTCTGGTAGCATAGTGGTTACGAATCAGGCTGCTAACCTCAAGGTCAGCAGTTTGAAACTACCAGTGGTTCCGCAGGAGAACTATGAGGCTTTCTGTTCCCGTAAAGATTTATAGTCTCAGAAACCCTACACAGGGTCGCTATGGGTTGGAACCGACTCAACAGCACACAACAACAACAACAATCTTTATGGGAGCAGACTGCCAAATCTTTTTTCCCATGGAGTCACTGGGCAGGTTTGAACTGCCAGACTTGCAGTAGCCACTTAACACTTAGCTGTTAGGCCATCAGGAAGAACTCCTTAGTTTTCCCTTGTTGTTGTCGTGTGCCATGGAGTTGGTTCTGACTCAGAGCAATCCTGTGTAGGGTTTCAGAGAATGGCTGGCGGGTTTGAACTGCTGACCTTGTCATACGCCCAGTGCTTATCCTACAGCGCCATAGCACAAGACCCGGAACTGAGTGCGTCTTCATTTTGTGGAGTGAAGTAAAACTGCCTGGAACAGCATTTGCTCTCTCTGAGGATATAGAAATGAAGGTTCTCATGTGCCTTAGAAATCCCCTCATCCATTGCTAGAGGGGGTGCAAAGTGTGCGCTGCAACTACTGTGGACAGCAGCCTGGAGGTTCCTGACAAAGTCGAACATAGAGTTAGCACTGTTGTTGTGAGATGTCATGGAGTCAGTTGTGACTCATAGTGACCCCGTGTATAAACAGAACGGGATGTTGTCCAGTCCTTGACTCAATGATTCCTCTCCTAGGTGTGTACCCCAAAGAACTGAAAGCAAAATCATCAACAGGCACAAGGGCACTGGTGTTCACTGTAGCTCGATTCCCAATAGCTAAGAGTGGGAGACAGCCTAAATGCTCATCAACAGAAGAACGGATCAACAAAATGTAGTACACACATGCAGTGAGGCATCATACAGAGAAATGGAGTCTTGATGCATGCTATAACATGGCTGAATCTTGTAGACATTGTTAAGTACTGCCGATGTTCTGGTACACAGCTACCCTGTGTAGGATTTCTGAGCCTGTAAAACTTTGTAGAAGCAGAAAGCCTCATCTTTCTCCCACAAAGTGGCTGGTGGGCTCTGATCGCCGACTCTGACATTTGAAGTTCAGTGCTTATCCTACATTGCCACGGTGCTCCTCTGAAAACATTAGGCTGAGTGAAATAGGTCAGTCACAAAAAGATATTGAAGGTTCCCACTTTTATGAACTATTAAGAATAGGCAAAGGTGGTGGTGGTGTTGTGGGGGCGTGTACCAGAGTCAGTTCTGACTCACAGGAACCCTATAAAGGGTGGCTGAGACTGTAAAACTTTATAGGAGAAGAAAGCCTTATCTTTCTCTTGCGGAAAGGCTAGCAGTTTCGAACAGCCAACCTCGAGGTTATCAGCCTGACTTGTAACCATCACATTACCAGAGCTCCTTAGTTGGACAAGGGTGGAAAGACCAGAGTTTATATGTTCCCAAGTGTGGGAGGGAAGGAAATGAGGAATTCATTGCCGAGCTTCTGATCCTGATCGGGGTTGCGGTTGCAAACATGCTGACTGTAGTGAATGTCACTGAACTGCTCGTGTAAACAACACTGAGGCAGCAAGTGCTTTGCTATCTGTATACTTCCCTCAATAAAAGATTTAAAAGCCTGTCACAGTACAAAGCACCACCAAAGGAGAAGGTAAGTTTAAATAAAACCAAACCATGAAATTGTATAAACACCCACCAAGAAAACAATGAGCTATAAGATATAGAGAAGTCATCCTGGACCAATTCAACCAATTCAACCTAAAATGGGACTGGAGGTGGTGAAAGCCCTTATGTGGCCTTTCTGTAAGCAGAGTACCTTCACTGAGACCTCTCTTGAGGAGACGGCTCCTTTCAGCGGACTGAGGATTGCACAGCTCAGTGGGATGTTTAGAGAAGCAATATTTTCCTTTTCGAGAATATCAAACTCCAGTACACTGGAATGGGAACGATTTCTATTTGGCACGGCGCAATTTATTATGCTCTGCGAAGACGTTAGCAACAATTTAAGACTTTTTCTTACCTTTGTAGGAAGCCTTGTTCAGGTATTTTGTGATCTGAGAGGGGTTAAGTGAGTTTAAAATCATTAAGAAATCCAAGCAGGCATTTCCAAAATGACTCTGGTATGTGGTCTGATTCTTGACAAGCCCCTGGTTCCTCATGAAGCTGTGAAGCACAGAAGGGACTATGGGATACATAAGAGAAAGAAATGGAAGCTGCTATCAAAGCAAAGAATACTTCCTCTGGGGTTTTGAACAGCTTCATCCCAGTCCAAATGTGAGCTAAAGCTATATGCTTAATGTTACTGTAAACTAAAAAATGACAATAAACTGATTCCTCCATTTCTTTGGAACTGTGGTCCAAACAGTTTACACTCAACTCCCACCCCTCGTCTGTCCGTCTGTGGTACTATCATGGCCCACATGTTGCTATGAGACTGGAAGCTATACCACCGGTATTTCAAATACCAGCAGGGTCACTCAAGGTGGACAGGTTTCATCGGGACTTCTAGACAAAGATAGATTACCAAGAAGGACCTCGTGATCCATTTCTTTAAAAACTGGCCACTGAGAACCTCATGCATAGTAAGGGAACGCTGTCAGATACAGTGTCGGAAGATGAGTCCTTCAGACTGGAAGGGACTAGAAATAGAGCTGACCTTAATGATGTGAATAGAGTAAAGCTTTCTGGATCTTCCATTGCTGATGGAGCAGAGCTCAAAATGAGAAGGGATAGCTGCAAACATCCATTAATAATCAGGACATGGGATGTATGTAGTATGAATCTAGGAAAAATGGAAGTTATAAAAAATGAACTGGAACATAAAGGTTGATATCCTAGGCATTAGTGAGCAGAAATGGATCGGTATTGACCATTTTGAATTGGATAACCATGCTGGGAATGACAAGTTGAAGAGGAATAGTATCATCAAAAGATGTTTGCTATGTTTTATTGACTATGTAAAGGCTTTTGAATGTGTGGATCATGAAAAAGTATGGTTAACATTGCAAAGAATGGGAATTCCAGAACATTTAATTGTGCTCATGAGGAACCTGCTCAAAGACCAAGATGCATTCATTCAAACAGAACAAAGGAATACCATGTGGTTTAAAATTAGGGAAAAGGTATGTGTTATGGTTGTATCCTTTCATCATACATATTCAATCTGTATGCTGAGCAAATAATCCAAGAATGACATCAGGATTATAGGAAGACTCATTAAGAACCTGCGATACGCAGCTGACACATCCTTAGTTGCTGAAACGAAAGAGGACTTGAAGCACTTTCTGATGAAGATAAAAGACAATAGCCTTCAGTATGGTTACACTTCGATATAAAGAAAACAAAACCCCTCACAACTGGGCCAGTAAAGAACATCATGATACATGAGAAATTATTGAAGTTGTAAACGGTTTCATTTTATCGGGTCCACAATCGACGTCTATGGAAACAGCAGCCAAGAAATCAAATGATGAATTGCATTAGGCAAATCTGCTGCAAAAGAACTCTTTTTATGTACAAGGTAAAGTTGCCAGCATGAGGATAGACACACGCCTGGAATTTTCATTTGCACTATATGCATGCAAAAGCTAGACAGTGAATAAACAAGATCCAAGAAGAACTAACAAAGCTTTGGAAACCCCAGAGTTGCTATGAGTTGGAACCAACTCAAGGGCACTAAAGCAGAACTGATGCATCTGAATTATCATGTTGGTGAAGAATATTGAATGTACCATACATTGCCAAAAGGATACAACATCTGTCTTGGAGCATCTGTTAGAGGATTCCTTACAAGTTAAGAGAAAGAGAGTTCATCTCATGTACTTTGGACACGTTAGCAGGAGGGACCAGTTCTTGAAGAAGGACATCATGCTTGGTAAAGTAAGAGATCAGTGAAAAAGAGGAAGACTTGCAAAGAGATGGAATGACACTGTGATTTCAAACACAGGAACAAACCAAGCATTGCTTCATTCTGTTAGTCATAGGGTTGCTATTCAGTGCAGACTAGTAGGCTCCTGCCAGCAACAGCTGACCTAAAGGCTAGTGGTTCAAACCCACCCGGGTTATCATAGAAGAAAGACTTGTAGAAAGAGTACAGCTAAGTGCCACCCAAGGAGTTGTAATGAGTAGGAATCAAGTCAATATCTCTAGGTTTGGTTTGTGTGGGATGGGGGAGCACACCTGTTGGAACTTTAGGACTATTCCTGTTGAAACTGGGAACCATGGGAGACACCAGCCACAAAGTTGAGTCTGACCATCAGTTTCAGAAAAGCTCCTTCTGAACTCTACTCTTCTGTAGATAAATGTGTTAAGATGGTAATATTCACCACCTGCTTAATAAACAAATGCCTTCTCTGATGGTTAATGTTACGTGTCCACTTGATTCGCAGTGGTTTGGCCTGAGAGCGGATTGGCTGCTGTTCTATAATGTAATGTAAGATAATGTACTATAATGTGCATCCATGCTAGAATCCGATGTGATCAACCAATCAGTTGAAGGGGGCATTCCCTTGGGGGTGTGGCCTGCCTCCAGTCTATAAATGAATGTTCTGACAGAGCTTGTTCTGTCTAGACCCTGAACTCTTCTTGTCATGTGACTTCTGGTTCCCAGGACATAAGTCTGTGGAAACCACCACCCTGCTGCCTCACTGAAGATTTTGGGTTCTCCAGCCCCCACAATCCAGTGAGTCAGCAGAGACCTCTCACCTGCTGCCTGATCTATGGATTTGGGACTTGCCAGCCCCCGCAGTTGTGGGATCCATTTCCTGGAGGTAAACCTCTGTAGATATTTACATACACATCTCACTGGTTTTGTTCCCCTAGAGAACCCAGACTAAGACAACTTCATAGAAGTTTTTTTTTCTTTCTTTCTTTCATGGTGTCTCTTGTGCAGACTTGACATGGTAAGAGACTTCCTTCAGGGACCTAAGCCTCTTAGGATGAGCAGTTTGGAAGAATGAAGATGCTTACAGCCAACACTCATTGTCCAGAGCAATGGAAGTATGAGGTACAAGCAACCCAAAGGAACCCTTATATTTAATTCTGAATAATGTTCATTTAATGTAGCTTCTGATATAAATGGGATCTTTATAAAACCAAGTAAGGAAGACATGATGTGAGGCTGCAATTTATACAACTTGGCCAATATTTGTAAATTTTATGGATACCTTAAGCAATTGTTTTCAGTTGCAGGTGCTCCCTTTAAAAGGAGTATGGAAAAATGTTGAGGGGATTTGAGAAGAATGGATTGAGAATCTAGAATGTTGTAACTGGAGATGAGAAGACTTTGGAAGCATATGATAAAGTTTTCCTAAAGCCACTGGATTCCCTGGGTGGTAAAAATCATGAATGTGCTCAGGTGCTAACTAAAAGGCTGGAAGTTTGAGTCCATGCAGAGGCATCTTGTAAAGGAGGTGATCTACTTTGAGAAGATCGGGCTTTGAAAACCCTACGGAACATAGCTCCACTCTGACACACACGGAGTTGCCATGGTTTGGAATCCACTCAGTGACAACTGGATTTGTTTGGCTTTGTAGACTAGTAGATTTAGAGTGGCATCTTGGGGTGGCACTGTAGAGTAAGCACTGGGCTGCTAACTGCAAAGTTGGTGGTTCAAAAGCACCAGCTGCTCCTCGGAAACCCTACACGGGGTGACTACGAGTTGTAACTGACTTGACAGCATTTAGCAAGAACAAGATTTAAAATAGTCAATGTCTGTGAGGAGAAGAATCACTGACTCAGAGTTTCTGTCAGGAAGACTCCACAGAGCCCTGTTAAAGCGTTGGAGTTCCAGGACACCAGAAAGAGGGTGACGCGCTCCATTGAAGAGTCTGAGCAGGGATGCTGAAAGAAGTCTTGGTGTTCCCACAATTCCGCACTCAGCTGCTAATAGAAAGATTGGTGATTTGAACCCACCCAGTGCCTCTTCAGGGGACAGACCTGCCAGTCTGCTTCCATAAAGACCGCACCCTAGGGAGTCCTACAGGGGCAGTTCTACCCTGTCCTACAGGGTCACTATAAATAGGAATTATCTTGATGACACAAAACAGCAGAGACATGTGGGTCACTATGTGTTAACAGTGACTCAATGGCATCTACTAATGACAAGGATAGAATGGAAAGGATTCAGGTGTGACATGAGGAACTAGGCTAGCTCAAATCTTGACCCCAAGATGTTACACTTCTGTAGTTTTTATCACAAGTACTACTTGATTTCAAGTCTAGACAGGGAAAAAAAAAAAAAAAAAAGACTGTCTCAGACTGATAACAGGTCATCTTGTCGACCAGTAGCTTGGAGGTGGCTTGGTCCTGGAACTCTTAACAACTCTTCAGTTGAAATCAGTGCATATCAGGATTGTAAAAGAACATCCACTAACCTAGAATGGCCACTAAACGTTTAAAGGACTTACTATGTGGATAAACTTCCAGTGGACAGTTCAGAGTCTAATTTGACTCTCACCTAATCACTTTTTCAATAACTGTATCTTTTCTGAAGGATCCTGGTGGTGCAGTGGTTAAGTGCTCAGCTGCTAAGCAAAAGGTCAGCAGTTCAAACCCAGCTGCTACTCCATGGGAAGAAGATGAGGCAGTCTGCTTCCATCATTATGATAGCCTTGGAAACCCTGTGAGGCGTTTCTCTTCTGTCTCATAGGGCTGCAAAGTGTTGGAATAGACTTGGAGGCAATAGGTTTTTGTTTTTTTGCATTCTTCCTTTGATTTGATAATGGGGGGCTTGGTATCTCCTCATCCCCAATGGTCCCTCCCAGGCAGAAAATGACCTGAATTCACAACATAAACAATCTATTCTCTTCTGAGCTTACCCATCCCCTAATGAGGCTAGACACCACACAGAGGCTGTCGTTGGCATCCTCTCCGATTTACCAAGATTGTTTGCTTGCACCCTGTGTACTAAGTGAGGGGATATTGTTGTGAAGTGCCGTTGAAATGGCTCCAACTCATAGCAAAACTGTATAGGGTTTCTGAGGAGCGGCTGGTGGGTTTGAACCACTGACCTTGTGGTTCAAACTGACCTTGTGGTCTTGTGCTTTATCCTATAGCACCACACCAGGACTCTAAGTGAGGGAATATGATCTATAAAGTAATTTTTAAAGGTACAGATTTCCTTACCTATACCCTGAGAAGCAACAGCCTGGCTTGAGTAGCACCCGTATTTGAAACTAAAATTCTGATACTCAGGCATTTGGGCTGGTATTTGGTAATTCCGTCGAAATTCTGTTTCTTGAGGTTGGGGAAGTGACTTTTTCCACTCAAGTGCCTCTTGAGAACTTTGCTTAAGCTTCTGAGCTGGAAGTGGAAATAGAAATGGAAAGCAAAAATTAGACCTTGTATGAGCTCCACCTCTTCTCTGTCAGTCTGTCCTTCATGTTGCTATGGTGCTTGAAGCTATACCTTCAGTATTTTAAATACCAGCAGGGTCACCCCTGGTGGACAGAATTCAGAGGAACTTCCAGAATAAGAAAGACTAGGAAAAAAGACCTGGTGATCCATTTCTGGAAAGAAAACAGAGGAATAAAGAAAACCATATGGGTAACAGAGGAACACTGTCTGACAGAATGCTGGAAGATGAACCCCTCAAGTTGGAAGGCACTCTGAATATGAATGAGGAAGACCCTCAACAAGCTGGATTGACACAGTGTCTTCAACAGTGGGATTAAACAGCAACAATCGTGAGGAAGGTGAAGGACGGAGCAACATTTTGTCCTCTTGTGCCTGGGGCCAATAATAGCTGGAACCAACCTGATAACAGTTAACAACAACAACAACAAACTATTTCTAAGGCGCATTGGTTGTGCAATTGTTAAGTGCTGAGTGACTCCATGGGAGAAAATACCAGTAATGAATCAACAACTTGACAACACCTAACAACAACAACAATTTCTAAGTAGCCTCATAGTTTCAGTCCATTTGCATCTGGAAACAGCTCCTAATTAATTACTCTAGCGCTCATTCTTCTTTCTCGCATAGAAACGAACCGTCCACATACTTTCTATAGTAACTCCAAACAAGAAATACTGCACCTCTTTATTGGGTGCAGGAAGTATCTGCTAGGATGATTAGAAGTAGCTCCTAATGAACACATCTGCAGGTCAGTGAACCCTTTTTCTGGGTTCAGTGGGTATAGATGTGTTCCTGAGCTAGGGGCAGAGTGAGTGAGAGACTCTGAACAAGACTAAAGGAGCCTTGGAAACACAATAGTTAATCATTCAGTTGAAAAGTCAAAGGTTGCCAGTTCGAACCCACTAACCACTCTGTCCTGGTGTGTTGCTGTAGGATCAGCACTGGACTGTTAACCACAAGGTGGGCAGTTCAAGCCCACCAGCATCTATCTCCTTGGAAACCTTACACAGGGTTGCTATGAGTCAGAACTGACTTGAGAGCACTTACCAACAGCACATACTTAGCCATCTGTTCCTGCAAAACGACACCTTGGAGGCCTTCTGAGGACAGTTCTACTCTATCACTTGGGGCTGACTTGATGGGGCCCAACAACAACTACAAGATTGCCGTATAAAACATGGGGCCAGGACTGAACAGTATCTCCAGAAAAGGCAAGTGAAAGCTCTAATCCCTGTCCCTATAAACAAGTACCTGTTTGGGGACAGGTTTTGTTCTGTTGTGTTAATGAGGTCATATGGGATTGGGTGGGTCCTAAATCTAATTGCTTCTGAGTGCTGTCTTATAAAATGTCGGGGACTGTCCTCGACATAGTAGTGTTGTTCACGAGTGTTTGGTTCACAAGGAGGGGAGATCCAGCAGCGATAGAGATAGCAAAAGAATACACAGAAAGACAAACAGAAGGAGACAAAGAGGCACCCCGAAACCAGGGTGGATGCATCACTGGTGGGCAGACTTGGGACTACAGGCATCGTGGCCTCTGCAGGCAGCAACTCACTGCCCTGCAATCTTTACTGCATGCCCTCCAACCCGTAATGCACACCTGGGCCAGCCTGGGCCTCTGTTTTAT
>NW_006408523.1:5647716-5648983 GCF_000296735.1 Chrysochloris asiatica | reverse complement strand
GGAACCGACTCCACAGCACATAATAACAACAACAAAACCAAGGTTAAAGATAATTAATTTATTGTTTCATCTTAAGAGAATCTCATACTAGTGTGGTTAGAAAGATGCATCCAAAACAGGTATGTAATGTGGTGTTACAACTGGAACACCCAAAACTGTGGTTCACATACAGAGATATATGTTGTTGTTAAGTGCCGTCAAGTGGGTTCCAAATCATAGCTACCCTGTATAAGGTTTCCAAGGAGCACCTGGTGAGTTTGAACAGCCGACCTCAGGGTTCAAACCAACCTTGCAGTCCAGTGCTTTATCCCACAGCTCCACACCAGGACTCCATAAAGCTACCAGTAATTTGCATTGGCTGAGCTAGAGACAGAGGACACTGGGTACAATACCAGATAATGTGTTAAAACACTTTGAAGGGATGTCCTGATTTCCAGTTTCCCAGAGCCCCTTTTATCTCTACTACCTCATCTTCTCCTAGGACACTTGTTGTTGTTAAGTGCCGTCGAGTCGGTTCCGACCCATAGCGACCCTGTACAGGGTTTCTGAGGAGTGGCTGGTGAATTTGAACCGTCAACCTTGCACCCAACCACAACACATTTACTGTGGGCTTCTTTAAAGGGAAAAATAAAACCTTATTCTCTATGGCTCTTCAGTTGTTATCTCATGAATAGACCTCATTAAATACTGACTAAATTAATGAGTGAACAAAAGAAAAATTACTATGACAATTTTTGGCAATTCATATGTGAACCACACACAAGTGGCCGCCTCTATGCTTGAAGTAACTCTTCGTAAGGGTATATTGTTCATTCTGTAATGTGGCCTTAGTTCTTCTCAACTCATCTTTTTCTTGGTAAAATCTCATGTCCACGAGCTCCTTCTGGCATTGAGAAGGAGCGGGGTTTCTGAAACAAAGACCCCAACCAACCTCTGAGGGGCCCAGAGTAGTCTGAAGTGTGGCAGACAAGGAATTATCCTGACCAATGCCACTCCCCTTCTCCCCAGAGCCTTTACCTCAGCAGCTCAGCTCCTTCTGGCTTCTCACTTAATAAATGCGATACTATGGTGTGGTGCTGTGGGGTTAATATGCTGGACTGCAAAGTCGTTTGAACTGCAAGGTTGGTGGTTCAAGTTCACCAGCTGTTCCTTGTAATCCCTATGCAAGGTTGCTATGGGCCAGAATCGACTCGACGGCACTTAACAACAATAATACTAGAGGGAGGACTCCTGGTGTGGCACTGTAGGATAAGCACTGGACTGCGAT
>NW_006408523.1:5640408-5647106 GCF_000296735.1 Chrysochloris asiatica | reverse complement strand
TCCTTCTTAAGGGTATGCATGTGAAAAAGGAAGACAGAAGAATTGATGCTTTGAATAAAGGTGTTGGTGAAGAATACGGAATCTACCATGGACCACCAGAAGAATGAACAAATCTGTCTGGGAAGAAGTACAGCCAGAATGTCCCTTAGAAGCCAGGATGGCAAAAGTCATCTCACTCCAGATATGTTATCAGGAAGACACACACCTGGAGAAGGACATCATGCTTGGTAAATTGGAAGTTCAGTGAAGAAGATGGAGACCCTCAGTGAGAGGGATTGATGCTTCAGCTGCAACAATGGGTTCAGACATGGCAATAGTTGTGAGGATGGTACAAGACTTATTGTACATGGGGTCCCTATTAGTTGGAACTGACGTCACAGCCCCTCACAAGGGACGGAAGACTCATCCACAGCACTCATGGTTGAGACCCAAGGGAGAGGTGAAGACCCCCAGACTTTGAGAGATTCCTTATTTTCATTTCTTGAGGCAAAGAGGATGACATTCCCAGTGCTCCTTGGTTTGTGCTCGGTTCCCCCAGTGGCATCCAGGCTTCCGTAGCTGTGGTTGGGTGTTGTCATGGTGACATCCAAAGAGGCAGGAGACTAGGAATCCTCCAATCACCATTTGGCCTCAAGGCCACTAGTAGTAACCCAGCAAGCAGTGTTTGCTCAGTAATTCAGGGAACGGTTTCCTTGTTTGAGGTTTAAAATAACTGCTGTTAATGTTCATGAATTTTTAATGAAGCAAGTTTTCTGCTGACAGGCAGTAACAGAACTGCACTGGGTCTGCAAATGGTCCTTTCTGGAAACCATGTATACATGAGCCCAACCCACTCTTGGCCTCTGAGAAGTGGAGCAAGTTAGAGTCAGCAGATGGCGTCACTGCTACCTAGACACACACAGAGCCAGTTATAAGCTTGTTTGCCTACAGCCCTAGCATAGTGCCAAGGAGAACTATGGAAGAATCTAGACTCCTGTGGAGAAAAGTCTGCAAAGCAGGGATCCCATCCCAGAGGAGACACGCTCGTCTAAAAAGCAAGATGAAGAGAATACCACATTGCTCCATTCTGTTGTTGTGTGTCTTCCAGGTAAGTCAACTCCAGCTCATGGAGACCCCCACCTGCAGGGTCAATTGCCCACAAAGGTCTTCTAGGCGGTTGTTTAGTAGATCTTCAGGTGGTCTTTCTTCCACAGAGTCAGTGGGTGAGTTTGAACCGCCAGCATTCAGGGTAGCAGCTGAGTGCTTAACTGTTTGAACCACCTGGGATTTTCCCATTCTGTCTGGGGAGAGGATAAAACAGGCCTTGCTTCACCCTGCCCTGGTTTCCCTATTTGTGATCTGCAAAAAAATACCACTATCCCCTCCACACAGACCCCCAAGCCATATATTATTGTTGTTGTTAAGTGTCGTTGAGTTGGTTCCAACTCATAGCACCCTGTATAGGTTTTCCAAGGAGTGGCTGGTGGGTTTGAACCACTGACCTTGTGGTTCAAACCACCAGAGCCACACATAGCTGGTTCCTTTTATTCTTACTCCTGTAGGCTATCAGGCACTTATTCCTACCATTCATTCATTCATTCATTCATTTGTTCAACTAAGATTTACCTTCACTGATATCGCTATCCTAGGTCAAGCATTTCCACTGCTTTTAGGGTAAAGACTCTACATGCTTAACAAGGCTCTTCATGACGGCTCGCTCTGCCTATCTGGTCTCGTCTCTGATTCCTCCCCCATCTACACTCTGCGCCATCTACCCTGACCTTCACTCAGTCCCTGCCTACCTCAGTGGCATCTTTAGAGTTGGTGTCACTCAGTGGGGTGACTCGTGTCAGCCTGAACCCCTCGGCCCCATGCATCTCCTCCCATACCAGACCATACAGAATCCTTAGTCATGCTTATTAGGGATTTGAAACACAGAATGACATGTGATGGACTTGTAAATTGCTTAGATCTGATATTTCTTAGTTTATCTGAATACTAACAATGAAATGGTTTTGTAAAATCTTTCTACATTGAATTACAAGATTCTTAGCAGTTGAGCAGAAGCATTTCCATTTTTCTATTTCTCTTCCTTTAACTACCACTTCATTCTCAACAAAGGAGCTCTGGTAGAGTAGTGGTTAAGAATCGGGCTGTGAATCGCAAGGTCAGCAGTTCGAAACTACCAGCTGCTCCGTGGGAGAAAGATGAGGCTTTCTGCTCCAGTAAAGATTTATAGCAGGGTCACTATGAGTCGGAACCGACTCCATGGCACACAGCCATTCTCAACAAAAGTTGTTGATGTAGGTTCACAAATAGGATTTATGACAAGATTGAAGTGAAAGCACCTGGAAATGAGATAAAATCCATGAAGCACCAGCAGCACCCGTGTGTGCCGATGAAACCATGTGAACTGAAGCATTGTGGCTGTTGGGAAATGACAACAGCGTGGACAGGCGCTCAGGAGGTAGACCAGCACATCTATAGATGCAGCTAAACTGGGCTTAGGAGACTCATCTTTGTTGTTGCACCTAGCTACAGAGATGTTTTCATAAAAATAATAAATTTCCAAACTACAAAACAAAACAGTGAATGGAAGCAAATACTGTTGAATAATGATGCACGGAGGAGATTGTAACGATTGCAATGAAATGATGATGTAAAGCTGATGTTTGCCCATGTAAACCATCACTTAGTTCACAATAAAAACTTTAAAAAATAGAAACGAAATAAAAAGAATAAATTTCCACTGAAATACTGCGCACAATTTTACAGCTGGTCATTCTGGCGTCCCCCCACTGAGAGTGTCACGGGGTGAAGTCTGCATCCCCTATGTCTCCCTCGGGGTGACACTGGACTGTGCCCCGCTCCTGCAGGTCTGGGCCTCACAGCACAGGGGTCCTCTGCCCCTCGTCATTGCCTGGCTCATTCTTCTCATCCTCCAGGCTTCACTACCGCTGGGAAGCCTTCCCTGGCCTGCCCACATCACCAAATATCCTACAGTGTACATTCCCACACAACCAAACCAATCCCGATGCTGTTGAACAAACTCAGACCCATGGTGACCCCGTGCTTGTCAGAGTAGAACTGTGCTCCATGGGGGTTTTCAAGGTTGAGTTTTACCAAGTAAATCACCAGATATTATTTATGAGGCACCTCTGGGTGAATTCGAACCTCTAGCCTTGCGGTCAACAGCCAAAGGCCTCGACTGTTAGCACCACCAGGGATTTCTGCATTTCCCAGCCTGTTGCCTTCCTCCTGCCACCCAAGGGATCCTGAGGGTACAACGTCTAAGCGCTCATCTGTTAACCAGAAGGCTGATGGTTTGAACCCACTGATCCACGGAAGAAAGTCCTGGCAATCTGATCCATAAAGAGGACCGTCTGGGAAATCCTCTTGGGAAGTTCTACCATGAGTTTGAACTTGAGATCACACAACGTTGTAAGTCCAACACCTGCCATGTTCCTGGGGGATGGAGAAAATCAGTTTTTTTACCTTTGGCTCTGTCCACATAGTCCCTCTTCATAATGGACACAAACTGATTGGATAGAGCTCTCTTAACGTCCTCCATCGATGTAGCCTTCCAAGGGAAGCAGTTATCTGTTAGTGCTGGAGAGCGATGACCGGCAGGCAGGGTCCACTGACAGAATCCCTGTAACACAGAACAGACAGTGTTCAGGAGAGCCCGCACCTGTCCCCTCAATGGGGTCAGAAACAGGCATTTCTCAATAGTCGTGTTTCAGATTCCTAGCGCCACCAGAACAGAAATCCACAGATGGGTGGCTCAAACACACTCAAAAGTTTTCTCACATTTTATTAATTTGTTGTTAATTGTCTCATGGCAACTCAGTAAAGAGTTTCCAAGGATCGGCTGGTAAGTTTGAACTGCCAATCTTGTGGTCCAGTGTTATCCCACAGTGTCACATCCAGGCTCCTCTTTCATTTGAGGAGGCTGGACTCCCCTGTGTCTACACTGGGACAAGTTCTCGTCTTTTCTCAGCTTCTGCTCCTCGGCTCCTTGGGGATCTCACAGGCCAGCATCTGACCTGCTCCATTTCTGTCTCACAGGTGTTTGACTTATGACGCACACTACACTCATAGACCTGCATTAACATAACACAGCAAACCCTACCTCCAACTGGGGTCATAGCCACAGGCATTTTTGTTGTTGTGTGACTTAGAGTTGATTTCTAGCTCATGGTGAGCCTGTAACAGTATAGCACTTCCCCATGGGGTTTCCTAGGTTGTCAATCTTATGGAAGTAGACCATCAGATCTTCCTCCCACGGAGCCTCCGGTGGGTTCAAAGGACCGGCCTATTGGTTAGCAGCCCAGAGCTTAACTGCTGAGTCACCAGAGCCCAACTTAACCCGGAGCAAATCCTTATAATAGAAACACGAAGCTCAGGAAAGACCATGTTTGTCCACCGAATAGAATACAGAACACAATTTGTGCACATGTTTTTTGGACCCCGTTACTTTAAGCTATTACATTGCAACCACACAATATGCAACTAGCCTGTTGACCCCATTGGCCCAGCAAGATCACATGTCACCCACTTCTTCAATTTTTCAAACTGATGACAAGAAAATGTGACTGCTAAGTTCAATGAGTTGTACCTCCAACCAAGACTTTCCACAGAGAGGATCACCAACAGTAACAACAAACCAGTTGCTGTCCAGAAGATTCTACTCATGGTTGGTGAACCCCGTGTGTCAGACGGGTTTCTGTGGCTGTGGCTTTTCAAAATCAGATTGCCAGCATTGAAAAGACCAGGCTGACTATTCAGAGAGAGACTAAGCCAGACTCTGGAAATGAACTCACCCCTGTGGTTCCATTTTCAGCCACACAACAGACAGGCCTATGGGGGACAGTAACACTTGGGAGGCATGCACACCTTAAAATAATCGGTTATTTGAGATCCAAAGGACAGCACTGACTCAAGGACCAGATTCAGTGGGATTAGGAAAGAAGGAGGAATAGAAACAGGAAACTCAGGAAGTGGGATGCATGAGGGGATTGTAAAGAATGAGATGAAACAAAGTGTGTGTGTGTGCATTGCTGACTGGAAAACGAAAACTGATGACTCTTCAGTAGCATACCTTCAACCAAGTAACAATAAAAAAAAATTTTTTTTAAAGTTTGCCAGGCTTTTCTTCTGAGGTACCTCTGGGTAGATTCAAACCACCAACTTTTGAGTTAGTAGCTGAACCTTTAACCATCTGTGCCACCTACAAGATCAGAAGAGAGAGAAAGAAACACCCATTCTGGTTCTGGCTGCATGTGCCCACATAGCAGAACATCCAAGATTCCTTCCCTCTTAGGTGCCCAGACTCAGAGAGAAGCCTCAGCAGTGTCCTATGAAACAGAAGACAGAGAAACACACGCAGGCTACACAGTTTGCTAGTGTTGTTAAACGCCGTTGAGTCGGTTCTGACTCATGGAGACCCTGTATAGGGTTCCCAAGGAGTGGCTGGTGAGTTTGAGCCTCCAACCTTGTGATTCAAATCAACCTTGCAGTGCTGTTCTTGCCCTACAGCGTCACACCAGGACTCCTGGAAGGTTTATGGAGGTAAAACTCCACCTGTCCACCTTCTCTATCCTCCCTCTCTCCTACCCCCTGAGAAGATGTTGGCCAAGAGACGAGAACTCAGTTACCACACTGCATCTCCTCGCCATCCTGCCTGAGTCACAAGTGCAGTTCCTAGAGATGGTGAAAGAACCAAGCCTGCTGATGCAAAGCTCCCAACTCTTTCTTGTTGGCGACCCCAGTATGTTGTTGTTGCTCAGTGCCATCGAGTCGGTTCTGATTCATAGTGGCCCCGTATAGGGTTTCCGAGGAGTGGCTGGTGAGCTTGAACCGCCGACCTTGTAGTTCAAATCGCAGTCCGGCGCATTCGCCCACAGGTCCACGGCAGGACTCCAGTACAGCCCTCAGTCATTTCCACTTTTCTTCTACAACATGACTGTCCTGTGCTGGGTCCCTCTGAACAGTGGGACCACCAAACCCCTTCATTTCTCCTCCCTCTTTACCCTGCTCCCTGATGTCTTGTTGTGTTGTTGCTGAATGCCAATTTCTGATTCACAGCGACCCCATGGGACCCAGTAAGGTATCCTACGCTGTAATCTTTACGGGAGCAAGTTGCCAGGCCTTTGTCCTGCAGGGCCACTGGGTGAGTTCGAAATGTTAACTTTTCAGTTAGCAGCTGAGCACTTACCCACTGGACCACCAGGGTTCCTTCTGTGTGCTCTTGAGTCAGTCCCAACTCATAGTGACTCTGTATAGGGTTTCTAAGGCTGTGAGGCCTTACACAAGCAAAAAGCCTCATCTCTCTCCCGAGAAGGGGTTGGTGGATTTGAACTGTTCATCCTTCAGTTAGCAGCCCAACATGTAACCCACAACACCACCAGGGCTCGACCTTCTCCCGCCTCTAGTTACTAACATATCTTCTCTCAGTTCCCCTTAACAATGAAATTCCTCTAGATGATTATGTCTACTCCTAGTCCCAAACAGGTCCTATCTCCTTTTGTTCATTTTCAGGTCCTCTGTCTCTTCCTTTCCCTTATGATTGATCTATGGGAGATGCCAAGGCATTAGATGGGAAGTTTTCTCCATAGAATGCTTTGGTTAATTATAGCATAGTGATTAAGAGTCAGGCTGCTAACCTCAAGGTCAGCAATTAAAAATTACCAGTCATTCCATGGGAGAAAGATGAGGCT
>NW_006408523.1:5638813-5640308 GCF_000296735.1 Chrysochloris asiatica | reverse complement strand
TGCACACCTGGGCCAGCCTGGGCCTCTGTTTTATTTAGGGGAGGAGCTTCACACCAAGCTGGGAGGGACTAAGACAAGGTACAGCTAACATCAGTAATTTTCCAGACATTCAGGTAACTTTACATCGAACTTCACTGGTTCGAATCCCAGGCCTGCAACTTGGTTTCTCAGGTTCAATTAACATATCTATAGTCCCTGAGCTCAGTTGGGGCAAGGTGAAAGGGAAGGACAAAAGGTTTGGGCGGAGTCCTGCTGTTTCGGCTTCCTGAGCCAGGTTTTCATGAAGAACTTGGCTGAATAGCCCCTGGGACAGATTTAGGGAAGATGGCTTTTTTGTCTGTAGAACAAAGAACAGTGAAGTAGCTAAACTATTTTCAATTAATCCTTTGGAGAAAGGCTTGACCTTTGAAACCTTTACAGTCTGGGCATTTAGGAAAATATCACATTTATCTGTGGACATTAAGGGCTCATGTTTGGAATTAATAAATATAACTGAACACTAAGATGAAAAACAATTTGCCATTAACTGCCAAGTGGCTAGATCTGTTCCTCAGAGCCTGCGACCTGTAACACTCGGGCCTATAGGGCCTCGAACTTCTGACCAGGCTTACACGGTCTGCAACAATAAAAGAGCAGAATACACACACAAACACACACACACAAGAAGAAGAGACCCTTTGAGCAACTGCCTACAAGTTCAGGAACATCAGAGAAAGAAACAAAGAAGAACCTTCCCGCAGACCCAACACTCCAAATTTGAACTTCTAGTCTCCTGAACTGGAAGGAAAAAAAAAAAAAATCTCTGTCCTTTGAAATCACACACTTGTGATCGCTGTGTTACTGTATCCGAGGAAACTCAATGCTCAGATGTGAATTTCAGACAACTCATAAATTTGATCATTAGTATGAGTATGCACAAGTATTTGTTATTTATCTATTATGTTTCAGTATTCAAAGTTACAAGGGCAACCCAGATGAGATACTGCAAATCAGATACATTATCTAGACAGGAAGCTTTCCAAGTTCAGATCTTACAGACAGAGGGTTGGTAATGGTGATTGTGTGTTCTGGAGTTGATTCCCACTCATAGCGACCCTATACAGGATTTCCAAGGATGTAAATATTTACGGGAGCAGAAAGCTTCATTTTTCTCCCATAGAGCAGCTGGTAGATTCAAACTGCTGACAGTGCCACTGGCTACCTAACTCGTAACCCACTATGCTACTGGGATCCTTGGATGGTGGGTTAGGTAACATAATTTTCCTTAGTGAAAAACAGTACCATTGTTTCTTTGAAATATCTTTGCTAACAAACATTCATTAAATATGAAACTGTTAAATATTGATGAGGAACAGGTTCCATAAACACGTGCAGATTACAGAAGAAAGAGGCACAAGCCAATTCAGAATAAATTCATCACTAATTCTTGCTATGTAGTGGTTACGAATCGGGCTGCAAACCACAAGGTCAGCAGTTTGAAACTACCAGCTGTTCC
>NW_006408523.1:5629256-5630998 GCF_000296735.1 Chrysochloris asiatica | reverse complement strand
TAACAACAACAACATGAGTCAGAACTGACTTGACAGCAGCACTTAACAACAACAACAACATACTCTTTGTACAGTTGAACAAGTTCCACTGTCTCCTTGCATTTCCTGCAAATTGGCAGCTGGATCCAGAGACTGATTCAGTAGAAATCCTTTGTTAAGACAACAAAGGCACTGACGTATGGTTGTCTCTCTTGGAGTGCAGTTCACAACCTCTGCTGCTCAGTGCCTGGATTCATAGACACAAAGGGATGATGATATTCTAATTCTACCATTTATTTTCACTGATTGGTAGTTGCTGCTTGCCACCTTTGAATTAGAATCTGTAACGAGCACTCCCCTGTCATTTCCTGGGTGCCATCAAGTTGATTCTAACTCACCCGACCCCATGTGACAGAACAGAACTGCCTCTCAGGGTTCTCTAAGCTGTGATCGTTACAGAAGAACTTTCTAGTTCTTTCTCGTTGGGAGTGACTGGATGGGCTCCAACTGCCGTCCTTTCGTTAGCAAGGATAAGTCTGCGCTTATGCGTATGTGCTGGTACATGCATACATATGCATAGTGTAACATTGTGACCCATTATTTCACAGTTATTTACAGTATAAGGTCAAATATTGACAAGATAAATGGAGTTACGATGAATCAAATTACGATGAATTAAATGGGGTATGTCTGCCTCCCCCGTGTCCCGTTCACCCAGCTCACACAGGCTCCAAACACACATCAGCCGATATGACTTAAGCTAAATTCACCATTTTCCCATGTGCCCTTCCCCACCCAACCTGTCCCTCCCACATGATCCAGCTGAGGGCACAACGGCAGCATGTTCTCAACCGTCCACATCTAAAATATGAACAGAATCCTTGACTTTTTCCTCTTCCTTATCTTCCCATCTTTTCAGCCATAGAGCCTGTCCATTTTGCCACCTGAACACCCACCCAATGGATGCATCCGGTGGAATCCTGTAGAACCATTGTGCATGGCCTTTGATGATAAGAGAAGGCCATACAATGTCAATAGAACACACAGAGAGGGTCTGTTTCTTCTCTCCAGGAGAGAAAGGAATTAGACAAGGATGTCCCTAAGCTCAGTGTTTCTGGGAAGGATAAGCCCATTCTGGATGGAGATAATGGAATCCTAAAAGGTATAGAGACTTGAGAGCACACAAAACATAGTGCACGAGGACCAGGGGATGTGGTTGGAAATGAACCTGAGAAGGGGGCAGGATGAGAAGGACTATGTAATCCCGTGGTTGTAGAGGAGACTGGGTCTGGGCATCACATTCTTAAGGGGTGATACTACAATGTTGTTGTTAAGTGCCATCAAGTTGGTTCCGACCAATAGCGACCCTGAACAGGGTTTCCAAGGCTGTAAATCTTTACATGAGTAGAAAGCCTCATCTTTCTCCCACGGAGCGGCTGGTAGTTTTGAACTGCTGACCTTATGGTTCACAGCCCGATTCGTAACCATTACACTACCAGAGCTCAAAAGACCTACAGATAAGACCTTACTTGACTGGGGTGGAATTTGTGCCTTTTGATTCCTCTATCAGTTCCGGTGTAGATCAAATCTTCTTTAGAGCACGATTTCCAGCTGTACTCATCATTGTAATGGGTCTGATTGGGGATGGGGTCATCAAGCGAGTATGTATATCCTAATCTTCGGATACTTTTCTTACTACAAAAAAAAAAAAAAAGACAGTAAAAATCAGAATAAGGATGAAATGAAAATCTTCCAGTAGTATG
>NW_006408523.1:5627074-5628401 GCF_000296735.1 Chrysochloris asiatica | reverse complement strand
GGGTCACTATGAGTCTGAAGCGACTCGACAACACATTACAACAACAACAATGATCCCTGGCCATGTGGTGGGTTACTGGCTGGCTGCTAACTGAAAGGTCAGCAGTTTGAGTCCACCAGCTGCCCCATGGGAGAAAGAGGAGGCTTTCTGCTCCCTTAAAGATTTCCAACTTTGGAAACCCTATAGAGGGTCACTATGAGTCAGACGTGACTCACCAGCAGACAAGTGATGAAATGGTTAAGAGCTCAGCTGCTAATAGAGAGGTTGTCAGTTTGAACCCATTTGACAGCTCTCTAGAACAAGGCCTAGTGATTTGCTCCCATAAAGGTGACAGCGCTTCTACTCTGCAACATGGGGTCGACTTGATGGTACCCAACAACAGCAATGAAGAATACTTCCAAGAAAGGACCCTAGATAGCATATGCTTCTGAAGGGACATGTGCTACAGACCTAGTAAGTTTTGTGGCCAAAAGATGGACCCTGAATCAGATGGGGTCTTTAGTGTAAAGGGAGCATTACGCAGTTCATGGGGGAAATCCCATTACCTTTTAATTCCCACTTTTCATGAACTTTTGGAAACTTCCTCGTAGAGTGAACAGAGAAATATTTTAAGTACCTCCATGGATATGGCGGCTGTGTGCCATGGAGTCGGTTTCAACTCATAGCGACCCTGTACAGGGTTTCTGAGGTGTAAATCTTTATGGGAGCAGAACACCTCATCTTTCTCCCACAGAACAGCTGGTAGTTTCGAACTGCTGACCTTGCAGTTCGCAGCCTGATTTGTAACCACTACGCTACCAAAGCTCCGATGGATAGAAAGGTAGAAAAATCCAAAACAACGATCTTGCTTCTTCAACAAATAAATGAGTTGAAAGTAATTTAGCGTGAACGGAGGGAACAAAGAGGCGAACATGTGGATTAAATGCAACAAGATACATAATATACAATTATACTACGTGGATCTTGCTTGAGTTCAATTCTGAACTAACTTTTTCTTTGTTTCTAAATGAAAGGTCAGTGGTCAAACCCACCAGCGGCATCCAGGAAGATGTATCAATGTTTCTGTAAAGATTTAAAGTCTAGGGAACCCTATGTGTGCTGTTCTCAAGGATCACTCTGAGTCTGAACTGATTCCATGGCAACAATGGTTTATTTTGAGGGCAGAGGTTTCTTTATTTCATAATCAGAAGACACGTGAGGAAATTTGAATGGATTAGATATTTGGTATTAAAGAGTTATTATTTAAGGTGAGGTGCTCTGGTAGCGTGGTAGTTATGAAGTGGGCTGTGAACCGCAAGGTCAGCAGTTCGAAACTACCAGCTGTTCC
>NW_006408523.1:5623764-5625969 GCF_000296735.1 Chrysochloris asiatica | reverse complement strand
GACAGACTGACAGTTGAGTGGTGATACCATGAGGCGAGGCGCTGTCAAGTCAATTTCCAATCACAGCGTCTCCATGTGACAGAGTCGAATTGCCCCCAGGGAGCGGATCACCAGGTCTTTCTTCTGCAGAGCTGCTGGGTAAAAATTGCCAACTTTTCCATTTGGAGTAGAGCAATTAACTGCTGAACTTTCAGGGCTCATTTGTTCATCCAAGCATATGAAATATTGATTGTGACGTTGTACTGTCGCTTCCAACTCATGGCAGCTCTAGGGACAAGAGAACGGAACACGGCTGCTGCTCCTCCCTCACAGTCGTTGCTGCGTCTGAGCTCTTGTTGGAGCCACTGTGTCATTATATCTTATTGAAGGTCTTCTTCCTCTTTTCACTTACCTTCTGCTTCAGTAAGTATGACATCCTTCTTCAAAGACTGGTCCCTCCTGATGTTGTTGTTAAGTACTGTAGAGTTGGTTCCGACTCATAGCGACCTTGTACAGGATTTCCGAGGCTGTAAATCTTTACAGGAGCAGAAAGTCTCATCTTTCTCCCATGGAACATCTGGTAGTTTTGAACTGCTGACCTTAAGGTTAGCAGCCCAATTCGTAACCACTACGCTACCAGAGATCCCTCCTGATAAGACACCCAAAGGACGTGAGACGCTGCTAAGGCGCATTCTGGCTGTACTTCTTCCAAGACAGATTTGTTTATTCTTCTGGAGGTCCATTCAATATTCTTTACCAACGCCAGCATTCTTCCTTTTTCTTCCTTATTCATTGTCCAGATTTCACATGGATATGAGGTGATTAAAAATACCATGACTGGGACCAGGGGCAGCTTAGTCCTCAAAGTAACACCTTTGCTTATTAATACTTTAAAATCTTCTTGGAATTATAATATTAAAAGAGTTGCCACCAAGAGAAAGAATTATAGATGTTATTAATAGTCACTTGCTAGGAACTGCCTTTTTGGTTTACTCGTCAAAAACTGAAATAGGGAATAATTTAGTAACTAGATGGCAGATCATCTAATCCTTTGCTTTTCAATAAAATCTAAGGAATATTCAACCAGGTTGTCAACTTATCAATCACTGAAAGTTCTTTTGTGAGTTTTCACGTATAATTTAGAAAGAGTTTAAAGTATTGAATGGTACGGCTTTACTAGAAATTTAGAAGTCTTTCCATTCGACTTCTTTATAGCTTTCAATATTTACAGGTATAAATTGGAAAAAAAAAAAAAAAAAAAAAGATAAAGATTAATACTGAACCTGGTCTTATTCTAAAAACAATGGCACTCACACCCGGAAACATCAACTAAATGAAAACAAAAAGATACCCAAACCAAACCCTGAGATGTCAAGTCGAGTCTGACTCATACTGACCCTGTAGGATAGAGCAGAGATGCTCCACAGGGTTTCCAAGGCTATCACCTTTATGGAAAGTAAAGTAAAGTAACCGGTCTTTTCTCTTGCAGAGCACTTGGTGGGTTCAAATCACTGCCCTGTCCGTTACCAGCAGGCGCTCAACCAAGCCTCCTTATGAAAGGAAGAAGCCCTATTTAATCTCATGAAGATGCAATTCCAAAGGATTTACTTTTGTGAATTTAGTAATTATTAATATTTGTAATGCATTTATTGTCTTGAGCAACTGTGTACTAAAAATAAGTATGCTAACATGTTTAAAAATTAATTTTAATTAATATACTAAAATAGTTGCAGAGACATATAATGGAAGGATCAATAAATTGCTTTCAAGCATAAAGCATCTTACAGCAGGGCCAAAGTCTGTGGAGAAAGTGGAGTGAAAATAAAAGCAAAGGAAACAAACAAAGATTCACGAACTCCTGGTGTAGAGCTGTAATATCAACAGTGGGCTGCGAACCACAAGATCGGTGGTTCAAATGCACCAGCTTCCCCTCAGAAACCCTACACAAGGTTGCTATGAGTCGGAACCAATGTGACAGCACTTAATAACAACAACAGCATTCATCAATTGCTTGTGTGTTTTTCAAACGAATAAAACGTGAAGGGCATCCATTCTGAGCAGCCATTGACGTATTCAAAGACATGAACTAACTGCTTTATTTTTTAATGTCAATATTTAGGAGGTGCTGGAAATTTTTTATCTTTTGTAACTTATTTACATTTATGCCGAAAAAAATTTGTATGTGAACAGAACAAAACCAGATGACTTAAAAGTCACTAAAGCAGA
>NW_006408523.1:5616837-5620509 GCF_000296735.1 Chrysochloris asiatica | reverse complement strand
GTTATAAACAGTCCAGGAATGACACCCAGAGACACACCAGAGTAAATTGTCTGCAAGCCAAGGAAGGAACGGACACCTCCCTCTCGGGGTGGAACGGACACCGCTGAGACCCTAATGGGAGCTTTTAGCTTCCAGAACTGCGTGGTTCATCAAGTCAGTTCTGACTCATAGCAACCCTGTATCGGGCTCCTGAGGAGAGCCTGGTGAGTTTGAATTGACAACTTTGCGGTTCAAACCGACCTGGCAGTCTGAGTGCTTATCTTACAGCACCATACCAGGCAGGGCTCCACATCTTTGTCCCATGGAGTAGCAGGTGGGCTCAAACCACCAACCTCTCAGCTGACAGCCAAGTGCTTTAACCTCTGTGTCCTCAGGCTACAGTAGACTAGTACTGCTAGATGCAGAACTGTGCGACCATCCATTTCAGTTCCTTAGGACCGTCCACTTGAGAGTGAGGATGTGTGATCTGGCAGGAGTAGCCAGCTGTAGCCTGGGAACACTGTGGTTACAGCGCTTGCCTGTCAAGTGAAAGGTTGGTGGTTCGAGCCCACCAGCTACTCCATGGACAAAGCTGTGGCAGGCAGCTTCTGTAAGGACTGGTGTAAATGTTGATGAGTCAGTTCCGACTCATAAAAACCCTATGAGCACAGAATATCTGAGGAGCGGCTGGGTTACAATCTTGGAAATGCTATAAGACAGTCTACTAAGTCTGACAGGTTTGTCATGAACCACAAGCGAGCCAACAGCATAGGGTTAGCTAAGATACTAACATCACTATAGTGGTTAGTATCGCTGATGTGCCATGAAGTCAGTTCAGACTCATAGCGACCCTGTACAGGGTTTCTGAGGCTGTAAATCTTTATGGGAGCAGAAAGCCTCATCTTTCTCCCACGGAACAGCTGGTAGATTCCAACAGCTGACGTAGCAGTTTGCAGACCAACTCATAATCCACTACGTTAACATTGCTTTGTTGTTGCCACTATTAAGTGCCCTCGAGTCGGTTCTGACTCACAGTGACCCTGTATAGGGCTTCCGAGGAGCAGCTGGTGAGCTTGAACCACATGCCTGGCAGTTCAGCGCATTAACCCTCAGCGCCACAATAATTAGACGGGTGCGGATTGGAGTGGGGGGCTGTAGACTAACCATTACCTACCTGCCTGCTATGATGCTATAGGATAATGCAATGGACCACAAAGTTGGTTTGAACTGAATGAAGGTGGGCGGTCCAACCCACCAGCTGCTCCTCGGAAACCTTATACAGGGTCATTGTGAGTTGGAACCAACTCAAGGGCACTTAACAACCACAACCTGCCTGCTACACAGTAAGTAGGAGTTCTGATGTAGTACTCAGCTGCCAAATGAATGTCAGTAGTTCAAGCCCACCCAGACGGTCTCAGAAAAAAGACCTGACTCTTTGCCTCCAAGAAAACTACAGCCTAGCTGGTGGGTTTAAACTGCCTACCTTGTGGTTCAAAGTCCCATGCTTATCCTACAACACCACACCAGAAATCCCTAGAATGACATGGTGGTGGTGGTGTGCCATGGAGTCGGTTCCAATTCATAGTGACCCTGCATAGGGTGTCCGAGACTGTAAATCTTTATGGGAGCAGAAAGCCTTATCATTCTCCTGTGGAACAGCTGGTAGTTTCGAACTGCTGACTTTGAAATTAGCAACCCAACTCATAACCACTACACTACCAAAGCTCCTTAGAATGAGGTAAGCATGTGAAATACCTCATTAATAATTTTCAATACGAAATCAACTTGAGGGCACTTAACAACAACAACAACAATTGAGATGGTAATACTTTGGATGCACTCAGTTAAATAAAATATGTTTTAAAATAAATAAATAAATAAAAACTATAGCCTAGACAGCAGTCTGGGGATGAGGTAGCTCTCCTCTGTGACACATGGGGACTCCACGAGTTTACATTTGACTCAACAACACTTACAAACAACAGAATATAGCATTGTTGTTGGTAGGTGCTGACTCACAGCAGCCCTGTATAGAATTTCTGAGGTTGTGAGTCTTTACAGGAAGAAAGTCTCATCTTTCTCCTGTACAGTGGCTGGTGGGTTTGAACTACTCACTGTGTGGTGTGCAGTCCAGTGCTGATGTTACAGCACCAGGCTCAAAAATCCTTTGGGGACAGCTCTAGTCTGTCCTCTAGAGTCGCTATAAGTCAGAGTGGGCTCTAGGGCAGTGGGTTTGGTTTATCTTGCTCTGACTTGAGTAAGGATCTCACCGAATTAAATCCGGCACCACTGCTGTCTTGGGAGTGAATGCAGTCCTCATTGTGGTTGCGTAGGAGTTCCAGTCGGTATCACCTGCTGAAAACACAACAGACAACTTTGCAGTGTGACAAACAGAGCACTCGCATCCGGTGTGGTAGAAGACATGGCGACAACTTGGCAAGAGGGAAATATTTCAAAGAGCAATTTTACTCAACATCTTAGAGTCTAAAGAAGTAAAAGCCAATTTATGTCTTGTAATAGGAAAGAGGAGATTAACTTAATTATCTGGGTTCTTTCCCACCCCCCACTCCCCAGTAAAAATAGTGCTATTGTTTTTCTTCATGCTTTTGGAAATAACTCAAGCAATGCATAAAATTATAAAGAAAGTAAAGTGTTGTGTTTTTTGTCTTTACACGCTACAGGATAAAGCACTAGACAAGGCAATATCGGTTTGAACCTCAAGGTCAGCAGTTCAAATTCACCAGATGTCCCTTGGAAACCCTATACGGGGTTGTTATGAGTCAGAACCGATTCAAAGGCACTTAACAACTACAGCAATGATCTTAAATAGGATTCCTGGTGATGCAGTGGTTCAGTGTTGGGCCACCAACAGCAAGGTTGGTGGTTCAAACCTACCAGTCACTCTTTGGGGGAAAGATGAGGCTGTCTGAGCCCTTAAAACTTTACAGACATGGACATGTCAACAGAGTACTTCTATATTCTACTCTGTTCTGCCTGGTGTCTATGAGTCTGAATCAAGGAGATGGCAGTGGCTTATTATTTTAAGATTACCGCCACTACTGCTCAGGTGATGAATTTTTCATGCATCTCATATCATACAAACACAGAGACAAAATATGGTTTTACACAGAGGGGTCATATATATACGCCAAGTTCCATCCTGGACACTTTCCCATCTCTTTCCAGGCTCCCGCCTCTGCATCTTCCCTAAGGCGACCCATGTATACAAGCATACCACTGTTATTATTCATGCTGATATGGAGATTTATTATATACTGAACTACTGCAGTCAAGTCGATTTCAACTCACAACACCCCTGTGTGACAGAGTAGAACTGCCCCACAGGGTTCGTAGGCTGTCATCTATTGTGTCACTAATATACTCATATATACTCTTATAGATCATCCACTCACAGCGCCCCCTGGTGTAACAGAGGAGAACTGCCCACAGGGTTTCCTAGGCTGTCATCTATTGTGTCACTATATACTCGTATATACTCTTATAGATCATCCACTCACAGCGCACCCTGGTGTAACAGAGGAGAACTGCCCCAGAGGGTTTCCTAGGCTGTCATCTATTGTGTCACTATATACTGGTATATACTCCTATAGACTCTGGTAGCGTAGTGGTTACGAATCGGCCTGCGAACCTTAAGGTCAGCGGTTCGAAACTACCAGCTGCTCCGCAGGAGAA
>NW_006408523.1:5614441-5616522 GCF_000296735.1 Chrysochloris asiatica | reverse complement strand
AAAGATGAGGCTTTCTACTCCCGTAAGGATTTACACCCTCGGAAACCCTGTACAGGGTCGCTATGGGTCGGAACCGACTCGACGGCACATAACAACAACAACACTCTTATAGATCATCCACTCACAGCGCCCCCTGGTGTAACAGAGGTGAACTGCCCCACAGGGTTTCCCAGGCTGTCATTTTTGTAGGCTACCACATGGTTCTCCCGTGGAGCAGCTGGTGGGGTTGAACACAGGGCCTTTAGCAGCTGTGCATTTAAACACCAGAGTGCCTTTATTATATATATATATTGTTGTTGTTCAGTGCTGCTGAGTCAGTTCCGACTCATAATGCCCCTATTATATGGTTTCCAAGGAGCTGATGGTGAGTTTGAACCACCAACCTTGTAGTGAGCAGTCTAATGCTGACCCTACTGCACCACACCAGGACTATTATATATATATATAGTCGTTGTGTGTCATCTTATAGTGACCATGCATAGGGTTTCTAAGGCTGTAAATCTTTATGGGAGCAGAAAGTGTCATCTTTCTCCTGCGGAACGGCTGGTGGATTCAAACTGCTAATCTTGAGGTTAGCAGACTGACTTGAAACCACTACGCTACCAGAGCTCGTTATATGCTGTTGTGAAGCGCCGTCTAGTTGGTTGTGACCCACGGCGACCCTGTATTGGCTTTCCAAGGAGCGGCTGATGGGTCTGAACAGCCAGTCTTGCGATTTGAATGGACCTTGCAGTCCAGTGCATTATCCCGCAGCACTACAACGGGACTCCAGGGCTCCTTATATGCACACATATAGACAGACACACAGATGCACTGAGTTTAGTACTTATTGAGTACTTAGTTTTTCATTGTGGAAATCCATGACTTTGGAGTTCTCAGAATGAGGTGATTCTTGAAAAGGACATGTTCGCTGCAGGAACTCTGGAAGCGTTGCCTGCTATAGGTTTTTTGTGTGTATATGTTTTGTTTTTTAACAAATATTAGCCATTTTAACCGTGATGTTGTAAAGTGCCGTGGAGTGGGTTCTGACTCCTAGTGACCCTCTACAGGGCTTCCGAGGAGTGGCTGATGAGTCTTAAGCACTGACCTTGTGATTCAAATGGACCTTGTGGTCCAGTGCTTATCCTACAGTGCCACACCAGGACTCCATTTTAATTGTAATTGGTTAAAAAATTATTAAAACAACAACAATAAGACAAAAGACAGTGTTTTGGAAATCAACAGCAAGGATGTCTGCACAAAATTGTGAGTAAAACTTAGGTTTGCAGGAGCGGCCAGCTACTGAGACACGGTGAAAATGGGCTTTAGTTCTCCCAGTGATGTTTTACAACAAGGAGAACATATTACACACAACGTTCTTATCTTATCTCTGCCACTCAACAGGACAAGTGCTGCCGCTCACCTTCTGCAACGCTGACTCATTCTTTTTAATGGATGTTGTCTAAAACCCAGAGAGAGAATGAGAGATTGCTGCACAGAGAAGAGACAGCTTCCAGAAGACAAGGCCTGGGGGAACCCCAAGGTCCTGAGGCTGGGAGATGAGAAGGAAATGGAAGAGGGGTTTGAGAAGTACAGACTGTGAGCAGGAGAAACATCAGGAGGACAGGGTGTCCTGAAAACCAAAGGAAGACAACGCTCCCAGAAGGAGAGAGCATCCATTAATGACAAATGTTGCTGATGGGCACAGAGGAGGGGGGAGGACTGAGAATTCACCCTTAGGCCAAATGGGTCCTGGTATGCAATCAACAGTTAAGACCACAGCTGCCAACAGAAAGGATGTCCATTAAAAGTCACCAGCAGTTCCACAGGAGAAATGCCTGGTGATCTGCTCCCATACAGATGACAGCCTAGGAAACCCTATGGGGCAGTTCTCCTCTGTTATATCAGGAGGCACTGTGAGTGGATGATATATGAGTATATATGAGTATATGTTGTTGTTGTTGTTAAGTGCCGTCGAGTCGGTTCCGACCCATAGCGACCTTGTACAGGGTTTCCGAGGGTGTAAATCTTTACGGGAGTAGAAAGCCTCATCTTTCTACCGTGGAGCAGCTGGTAGTTTCGAACCACTGACCTTAAGGTTC
>NW_006408523.1:5596069-5612296 GCF_000296735.1 Chrysochloris asiatica | reverse complement strand
GCGGTAGTGAGGTTGGCCCAGGATCAGACATTGTTTCGTTCTGCTGTGCATGGGGTCGCTATGAGTCGGTTCCGACTCGATGGCACCTGACAACAGCAATATGAGTATATAGTGACACATTAGATGACAGCTTAGGAAACCCTGTGGGGCAGTTCTACTTTGTCACGTGGGGTTGCTGTGTGTTGATACCAAATAGCGCACAACAAGAACAACAGAATTAATCAGCTCAACGTCCCACTGCCAACAACCAAACCTACTGCCATCTAGTGGGTTCTGAAAGAGTCTTTGCCAAGCATTTCAAGTTTCTGCTCTTTTGGGTTTCCCAAACTATAAATCTTTACAGGACTAACTGACCTTGCAGTTAGCAGTCCAACACCCAACCACCTGCCATACTGTCAAAAGAGGTTCATCAAATTATTTGAGAATATACATTTCAATTCAGTTATTTAATGACCTCTCCATTAGTAAAATACAATCGCCACTTCACAGTCTTTATCTGGGCTGCTATCAGTGGCTTCTTATATTTCAGTGGAACCTGGACTGACGTGTTTTCTGGCTGTCTAGGTCTTGGTGGAGTTCTGGTGTGGTGCTGTGGGTTAAGGTGCTGGACTGCCAAGTCAGTTTGAATTGCAAGGTCAGCAGATCAAACTCACCAGTCTCTCCTTGGAAACCATATACAGGGCCCCTATGGGTAGGAACTGACTCGATGGCACTTAACAACAACAAAAAAGAGTCCATCCCTGCTGCCACTGTGCCAATCCATCTCATTGAGGGTCTTCCTCTTTTTCTCTGACTCTTCACTTTACCAAACATGATATCCTTCTCCAGGGACTAGTCCCTCCTGACAATATGTACAAAATATAAGTTTAGCCATCCTGGCTTTTAAGGAGTACTCTGGCTGTATTTCATCCAACACAGATCTGTTTGTTCTTTTGACAGTCCATGGTACTTTTAATATAGTCTTCCAACACCATAACTCAAATGCATCAATTCTTCTAGGGTCTTCCTTATTCATTCTCCAACTTTCGCATGCATATGAGGCTATTGAAAATACTATGACTTGGGTCGGGGGTGCACCTTAGTCCTCAAACTGACATCTTTCCTCTTGAATACTTTAAAGAGGTCTTGTACAGCAGATTTGCCCAATGCAATATGTTGTTTGATTTATTGACTGCTGCTTCCATGAGTGTTGATAGCTGATCGGAGAAAAATGAAATCTTTGACATCAATCTTTTCTTCATTTGTATGGCTATTTAGTGGTCCAGTGGTAAGAAATTTTGTTTTCTTTAAATTGAGATGTAATCCATAATGAAGGATGTGGTCATTGATCTTCATCAGTAAATATTTTAAGTTCTCTTCACTTTTTGCAAGGAAGATTGCATCATCTGCAAATCACAGGTTGTTAATGAGTCTTCCTCCAATCCTCATGCCATGTTTTTCTTCACATAACCCATCTTCTCAGATTATCGTGAAAGAATACAACCCTGGTGCACACCTTTTATCATTTTAAACCATGCGGTGTTCCCTTGTTCTGTTCAAACTCCTGCTTCTTGGTCTTTGTACAGGCTCCTTATGAGCACAATTAAGTGTTTCGGAATACTCATACTTACCAGTGTTGCCCATAGCTTGTCATTGAAAGCCTTTGTATAATCAATAAAGCACAGGTAAACATCTTTCTGCTATTCTCTGCTTTCAGCCAAGATTCATTTGACATCAGCAATGATGTGCCTCATTCCACGTGCTCTTCTGAATCTGGCTTGAACCTCTGGAAGTTCTCTGTCATATAAAGTTGCAAGTCATTTCTGGATTACCTTTAAGAAAACTTCACTAGCATGGCGTATTAATGAGATTGTCCAATGATTTCCGCGTTCTGTTGGGTTACCTCTCTTTGGACTGGAGATGAGGCTTTCTGATCTCATGAAGACTTTGTTGTTGTTGTTATTGTTAAGTGCTGTCCAGTCAATTCCAACTTATAGCAACCCTGTATAGGATTTTCGAGGAGCGGCCTTGGAAACCTTACACAGGGTAGCTCTGGGTCGGACTTGACTCAATGCAGTGGGTTTGTTTTTTGGATTTAAAATGAAAAGTCGTTTTAGGGAGACTTGCCAGCAAGTAGGGCAAAGAGTTAGCAAGGGGAGAGATCCTAAACATTCACTCCATCTCCCTGTCACAGCTTTTTCCCTCAATTGAGTGCGACCCCTAAGAAGGAGACAAACAACTTTATAGAGATCAAAGTGCCCCTTCTCCAGAACACCCTCTCCCACGCAGACTGGCTTACTTGGCTGGATCTTGTGGCAGCATTGAACGGGGCACGGAACCTTGGGTCCAGGCTGTGCCATTCTTGCCCCAAAAGCCAATCGCGTGGAGTCCCCCTTGTTCCAGCTCAGTTCTCCACTCCCAATGGCGCGCACGCGCAGGCAAGCACTTTGTGACGCGTCGCCATGGAAACCGGGTTTGTTCTGAGCAGGGAGGCCAAGGGTGAGTAGATGTGTGCGCTGGAGGCTTAGCGAGCAGGAGAGTGAGTGTGTGGCCAGCAAAGAGGTATGTTGATTCAAGCGAGTGGATTTGGAGAGAAAATAATGTTGTCAGTTCGTCAACTTGAAGTTTCTCTCCACTCGACTTAAACCACTGTGGGCAAAGTTGTCCTTTACAACTGGACACGACAGTAGGTAATATAAGTACAACTGTCTCAAGAGTTTCTGTGGTGATTCCGTGTCTGGTTGAAGAATTAGGGAAGGACAAGAGGGGGAGGGGCAAAGTGGGCAAGGAGGTTTGCTACTGTTTCTTCCACCAGTCACCCACCCTCGCCTAGTACATTGTTGTTGTTGTTGTTAAGTGCCGTCGAGTCGGTTCCGACCCATAGCGACTCTGTACAGGGTTTCCGAGGGTGTAAATCTTTACGGGAGTAGAAAGCCTCATCTTTCTCCCTAGGAGCGGCTGGTAGTGTCGAACCGCTGACCTTAAGGTTCGCAGCCCGATTCGTAACCACTACGCTACCAGAACTCCTAACGTGTATTTTATTATTTTCCACTTCTATAGACAGAGCTGTGTCTTTCCATCCTTATGATGTTAGGAGTGTTTTCCCAGGGTGTGGGGGGTCTTTTAGAAGTCTTGGTGGCTTCGTGCATTAACATTGGACTGCTAAGCCGAAGGTCAGGCCTGGGAACCCACCAGCCAGCCGGGAGAAAGTTTAGGTTGTCTGTCTGCGTTGGTAACCGTGTACAGTCTCCCTCGATGGGACAGTGGGACTCTGCTCTTTATAGGTCCTTTAGAGTCCGATTTGACAGAGTGAGTTTGAGTCTGGGTTTGGAGAGGGTCTTTTACCCTCAGAGTCTTGGCAGTTACCAGGTCATTATACCCATACAGGTTGCTGTGGAGTTGGCTCTGACTCTTACTGAGCCCGTATGTGTCAGAGCAGAACTGTGTCCCTCAGGACTATCAATGGCTGAGTTTTCAGAACTAGATTGCCATGTCTTTCTTCTCAGCTGCCTCTGGGTGACCCTGAACTGCCAACCTTTCTGTTAGCTCCCTAGCATGTCAGCCATCTATACTACCCAAGGGACTTCCTATTTGACAAACGTTATTGATGTTATTGTGTGCTGTGCAGTGAATTCTGACTCATACTGACCCTCCAAGAGGACTGCCAGAGAGTTCTTTCTCCCAAGGAGCCATGGGTGAGTTCACACTATCCCCAAGCACCTAACCACTGTCCCACCAGGGCTCCTCATTTAATACGTAGTAGGTGTTAAATAAACACACTGAATGTCTACCAGTTAGGACATAGCTATTACTCCCTTTGTTGTTGTTGTTAAGTGTTGTCAAGTCGGTTTTGACCCACAACAACCCTGCATAGAGTTTCTGAGGAGTGGCTGGTGAGCTTGAACCACCAAGCTTGGGTTCAAACCGACTTTGCAGTCCATTGCATTAACCCACAAAATAAATTCGGTAAATACTCCTTGGAGACTGCTGACAATCTGGGCAAAAGCAATTCACCACAATTCCTTATTCTTGAAAAGGCAATTCTAATATAAGGTCTTAGAGCGCTAGGTGAACATTTTTCAAAGAAGTCAGACTAGACATCAAAGTCAGGATCCAAATATGTAAGCAGGGATTTACTTTCAAATGGAAAACTAAACTAGAATTTTCTGAGGGCAGAATCCTCATCATATAACAGAATGAAGAGAACCCATCTGAGGCACAAATTTTAAAGCAGTGAATGGCGGAACACATTTAAAATCTGCACGAGTTCTGTCAACACTATTAAGAGATGAAATCTCACTTAGAATACAGTAGTGGGAAACATACATATTGACCACATCTGTGGAAAGAGATGACCAGGAAAGTCACTGTCATAAGTTAGAATGCGGCGGGAGCTGACTGTGGTACAGACCATCAGTTGTTCATACGCAATCTCAACCTTGGACCCTAGCTGTGGGGACCTTCCAGCAAGTTCCAATAGGGTCAAACTTTTTTTCCCAAGACTTCCTATTAAATGTAAAAGCCTGTGGTGTAAAGATTCGGACTGGACCCATTGAATGGCATTGTAATTATTACTTCTGATTGTCTGGTTCTAACCAAATGTTGGAGGCCTTACTTAGAACCCCTGCTGGTACACGGTTAAAGCATTCCAATGGGAACTGAAAGGTGGGTGGTTTGAACCCACCAGCTGTCCATGGGGAGAAAGATAGGGTACTCTGCTTTCAGGAAGATTTTGGCCTTGGAAATCTTATGGGGCAGTTTTACTATGTCCTGAGAGTCCTAGTGTGGTGCTACAGGATAATGCGCTGGACTGCAAAATCGGTTTGAACTGCAAGGTTGGTGGTTCAAGCTCACCAAACGCTTCTCAGAAACCCTATGCAGGGTCGTTATGAGTTGGAACCGACTCAAAGGCACTTAATAACAATACAGGGTCATTATGGGTGCCCAGCGTACTATTTTAGGATCAGCACTGGACTGAGAACCATAAGGTCAGCAGTTCAAACCCACCAGCAGCTCCTTGCAAACCCTATACAGGGTTGCTGAGTCAGAACCAACTCTGTGGCACTTAACAACACCAATGGGTCATTATGAGTTGGAGCCCATTTACTTTCCTTTTGTATTCTTACTGATGTGCCTTACTATGACTTACTATAAATGAAATGAGTTTGTGCTTATTAAACTTGAGTATCTATAAATTCCTAAGAGATTTAAGCCCACCATGCACCAACTGGAGAGGGAGAGATGTCACAGGTCATATTGACTGGAGGGCATAGAGGAACCCGGGCTCAGGAGGTGTTGACCACCCGTGTACTCCTGAGAATCTGCAGAGGGACGGGAGAAAGCTTGAGAGATGATGGACAGACAGACCTCTCAGGCTGTGCTAAGAGACTGGGACTCAGCTTGACCTTGAAGTTGATTACTGATGGGTAAACGAATGAAGTGACTGAGATGAAAGTTTAAACAAATCCTCAGCTGTTTCTCAGAGGAGGAGGAGAAGCAAGTTTCCATATCGCCTTGGCAGAAGAAGGTAACCACTCAGACTTGAACACATCTAGGTGACAGTATGCTTTTCAAAATTAGGAATTCATCAAAAACAATTGAGAAACATTGTGTTGGTTGGCTTGAATGCCAATGGAATGTTTCCAGTTAACACGGTGACAGTAACTTTCATTCTACACAGACACGCAGGTACATGGGTACTAGGGGGATGTGATGTGAAGTGGTAGAGATTGACAAGTGGTGAGACGGGAGTATCAGCCTCCTTCACACTCACACTGGGGCGGTGAACAAGGCTGCAAGCTGGAGGAGAGGAGAAGGTCAGATCGACAACAACACCCACTAGTGTTGGCATGTGGATTCCAACTCATGGAGACCCCCCATTGAGAAACAGATCAACAAGCCTGTTTCCAGGGTGTCCCTGGGTGGATTAGAACCACCAACCTTTTGGTTAGTAGTCAAGCACATCAAGGGTTACAGCACTTAGAAACTCCGTTACTTAAAACGGGACAAACTTGGTAAGTTTCCAGGCCAAGGGGACAAAGCAGGTGTAGAGAGAACTAGAGGTTATAGAACAGAGCAGGTAGGGTGTGGGCTTGGAGAAGACAGATGACCTGAAGCTCTGCTTCTCAAGCCCAGTGTGCCCACCAATACCTGCACATCTTGTGGGAACACAGATGCCGATTCAGTAAGTGAGGTGACGCCTGACAGTCTGCATTTCCAACAAGATCTCCAGGTGATGCAGAAAATTGGGATGCAGAGATCTAGCGCCTTGCTTGTGGTCCAGGAGCAGAAACGTCCGTATCAACATCACCTGGGAGCTTGTTAGAAATGCAGACTCTTCAGACCCACCCCAGAGCCACGTATCAAATCAGAATCTGCACTTCCACAAAATCTCCAGCTTGTTTAAGATTGCAAAGTGTTGTTCCAAATAATGTGAGAGGCGGGGTCAACTGAGCGAGAGGGAGAGTGGGGAATTGTTGGAAGAATTGAAAACGGAAGCTTACCAAAGATGTGTAAAAGTATTGACAAGAGGTGCCTTCAAAGTCTGGTACATGTTTGGGACTATCTATTGTGACCTCCTTAGAGTTGAGGATGGTGAGACCATCACTTAATTGCTTTGGGCATATCCTTTGCTGTTGTTGTTAAGTGTCGTCGAGTCAGTTCTGACTCATAATGACCCTGTATAGGTTGAATGCTTACCCTACGGCACCACATCAGAATCCCTGATTCAAACAGGGCTGGGAATATTATGAGGCAAGTCAACAGGGAAGACATTTTTCTTTTTTTAGGTGAGTTTACTTATTGTGCTATAAAGATACATGAGTAAAGTTAAGGTGGGCAATGTTACACAATCAATTCAGTTTCATTTGGTTGTGGTAAGCCTTATATCAGCACATGATCTAGGACTTCCACTGAAACTGATTATTAGTTCATCAGGACGCTGGAGTAGCCTAGAAACCAAGTGCTGGAGAAACACATTCATGGATCTAAGAACAACAAGGGCAGAAGAAACATGAAAAGAAAAGAACAGAAAGAAACAGAAACTATTCCCTTTGGGAAACATTAAATATTTGATGTCCAGCTAAAGCTTGTTTGCATGGGTCTCAAACACAGTTCATTGTGAACATCCTTCATTTTTTACTGGATCGAATGACAATATATCTCATGATAAATACTTATCTTCTGTTATTAAGTATTGTTGTTAAGTGCCATTAAGTTGGTACCACCTCATAGTGACCTTCTATAGGGTTTCCAAGGAGTGACTGGTGAGTTTGAACCATCGACCTTGCAGTTCAAACCGACCTTGTGGTCTGGTATCGTTTCTCCCAATACTCCATACCCCGTTCTTCAAAGGCTCTTTCTTCTTTTCTCATGCTGTCAAAAAACCAAAACAAAACCAAAAACCCATAATTCCGATTGTCATTTAATCAGGTTAGAAGGCAAACATACTACCCAGAATCCACCAGGAAATAAGGCACGCGGGCTTGGTGGCAAATTTAACCCATTCCAGGTTGAACACTCAGAAAAGTTCTAATTGCACAAAGTGACACACAGCATCGTAAATAGGAATGAGGGGACAATCAGTAGAGTTATCAGAAGGTAAAATACGGGACACATTTGGAAAAGGCATAGAAAATGATGTGCAGGGCCATAAATGGTCTTCATTATAAGCCTTTATAGCAATTCATTGATGGAGGTTTTTATAGTAGATTGGGGTTTTTTTTTTTTTTTTTTGAAGTATTCCATTGTAGCGATGAGATGACAAATGTCTGACGTAACAATGTATTATGGTAATGAGAGAGCTTTCTTCTGTTATGTTCTTAGTGTTAGGAGGCCTAAGAGCTCATTTAAACACCCAACTGACATGATGTACTTTTAGTAAGGACACTGGGGTTTGCATGATATGTCCCCTGTCATTGTTTGGTACCATATTACCAGGCCTCACTCCCCATGGGCCACTTGGGTGAGAGGAGGGAGGCCAGGGTAAATGCAAATGTCAGGCAGTTGGTGGCACAGTTACCGTGTGACTCAGCCTGGCCAATCCTCCAGGGACCCTTACCTGGGATGTTTCCGTATAGCTTGCAAACAGGCAGGGTGAAGAAACATACTTGCTTACCACTGGAAAAGGTCACCAGCTTCTTGCAGAGCCAGGTGGACAAGTGAGCAGCAATGCTGACCCTGTACTTGCTGGGTCTGGTTTCAGACACAGATGTCCCAAGCAGAGGCCAAAACCCATGGGTTAACACTAAAGACTACCCCTCCCCCCACACACATAAAGGCTGCCCAGAAAATTCCCAAGATGTCAGGACATTAAGAACATGTCCAGGGGGCAGGCTCTGCCACTCCTCTGGAAGTCCAGGGCCCCTTCACACGTGCTGAGGACAAAGCCTTCCTGGTCACCACACATTCAAGGAGTCAGCTGCATTGGCCATCACACTGGGGACATGGAAGAAACCAAGGAGACCAGAGGAAGGGCTGACCAGCCCGCCTCCCACCTCCTTTTATTCCCTCCACCTTCCATCCTTGCCCAGGTCTTCAATGTAGGAGTAACTGCTAGAATGTGAAATGCAATCAGACAAACTGGTTGGGTGTCTTCTCAGCTTCCAGAAGACTTGGAAATGGTAATTCTGCCAAAAGCGGCTCCGTGAGAGATGGTCTCGGTGACAGATTGCAGTTAAAAACGTCATCTATTGAACCTAAAACACAGCAAGCAAGGTATATGTTATTTCCATCACAGCAAAAACATGCCTTTAACAGTTTAACATAAAACAGAATCATCTTAATAACATGCAGAGGCTCCTGGATCCCTCAGGAAACCCAGGCTAAACAGAAACGTGTTTGTTGGGATGAGATGACATTTGCAGGGCTCGGGTTGCCGCGTGCTTTTCCCATAGGCTGCGGTAGGTTTGCAATACATTGTGTGGACCGGTCCTTTCTCACTGGATGACCAGAAGACCCAAATTGGAGGAATAGATACCTAGGGCAGAAGTTGGGTAGTGAGAAGGGAAACAGTCTGAGTAACTGATGCACCAGGGATTGAACCAATCGACTTGTCTGTCGGTCCTGTGTTCTCCAGAGCCGGAAGCTGGCTTTACAGTCCTGACACCAGTTGACATTGAGCCCACTGCAACTCATGTGACCTGTGTGTGTATGTGTGTGTTTGTAGAACTGTGCTCACAGGGTTCTCAGTGGATGATGTTTCATAAGTGGATTCCATGCATGGTGCGCCCGTGTGTGTCAGAGGAGAAGCGGGTTCCACAGGTTTTCCGATGGTGATTTTGATTTTTTTAGATCGCCAGGCTTTTCTTCTAAGATGCCTCATTGATGTTGTTGTTGTTAAGTGCTGTTGGGTTGTTTCTGACTCATAGCGATGCTGTATAGAGTTTCTGAGGAGCGGCTGGTGGATTTGAACGGACTCATGACACTTCCCATGTGTGTCAGGGTTGAACTGGACCTCACTGGGCTTTCGATGGCTGATTTTTTGGAAGCAGATTGCCAGGGCTTTCTTCCACGGCACCTTTGGGTTGGTAACGGAGCACTAACAGTTGCACCCCAGGGACTGTGCAGTGGAATGCCTCGTGGCTGTGGATCGTGTGGAGCCTATGGAGCTGCTCAGATCTACCTGGAAAGAACAGCTCCCCACTGGGCTCGGGAGCTGGAGTGACCCCAGGCAGCCTCAGAGCTCGTTTTCAGGGAAGCAAAGCAACTTTCTCAGTGCCCTATTCAGGTGTTGTGGCTACTGGAGAGGGGTGGGTGGGAGCCACAGGAAGGACCCAGATCTCTGTGACTCTCTACAACAGGGGGGAACGATGCATCTTATCCACCCCCCCCCCACCAAAAACACCAGACTATACTGCCCAGTGGTGGTCATGTGCCGTGTCAAAGTGTTGAAAGCAAAGATGTCAGCTTGAGGACTAAGGTGCACCTGACCCAAGCCATGGTATTTTCAGTAACATGATATGCATGTGAAAGCTGGACAGTGAATAAGGAAGACCATAGAAGAATTGATGCTTTTCAGTTATGGTGTTGGAGGAGAATATTGAAAGTGCCATGGACTGCCAAAAGAACCAATAGATCTGTGTTGGAAGAAGTGCAGCCAGAGTGCTCCTTGGATGCCAAGATGCCCAAACTTCATCTCTCATACTTCGGACATATTGTCAGGAGGGGCCAGTCGCTGGAGAAGGATATTATGTTTGATAATATGGAGGGTCAGAGAAAAAGAGGAAGATCTCCAGTGAGATGGACTGGCCAAGTGGCAGCATCAGTGGCAACAGTAGTGAGGCTGGCCCAGGATCAGGCAGTGTTTCGTTCTGTTGTGCATAAGGTCACTATGAGTTGGCACCGACCAACAACAAATAGTGTCAACACCTGCCCAAGAACACAGACATCTTTGTGAGAATACTAGACAAAGAATGGAGGCAGTAGGTAGATGGAGAAACAGAGTGAAATAAGAAAAGGGTGAAGAACTTAGCAAATGTTTGCCTACAGTTGCTGAAAGCAAGCAGCTCTCGTTAAACACACTCAGTGGAAGCCCTGGTATTATTCTATTGCATCAGCCCCAACTCCTGACGACCCCACATGTGTCGGCGTGAAACTGTGCTCCCCCCAGACTTCTGTGGCTGATTTACATCTCAAGCTTTGAACACACTGGAGGTGCAGAGAGACTGGTTGGTGATTTTCTGCCAGTAGCAACAAGAGTCTTGATTTAAGGCTGCTGCTCTCTAGACCTGGTGGGGCACTGTAGGATAAGCACTGGACTGCTAACTGCAAGGTCGGTAGTTCAAGCCACCAGCCACTCCTTGGAAGCTGTATGTAGAGTTGCTATGAGTCGGGACTGACTCAACGGCACTTAACAACAGGAGCTGTCCAGGCCAGACTAGCATGGAGCCGAGAGAATGGGCCGGCAGAAGATGGTTCCCAGGAATCTTCACCGGTGGTACCAGACTGTCTCTCAGCTCCTGGGGAGGAGGTGCCAAGTAGGAAAATCAGGGACCCACCACATAGCATTCAGAGTTTGTACAGTGAAGTGAATTATTTAGTATGTCCCATCTAGCCTTGGAAACCCTATACAGGGTCGCTGTGGGTCAGAACTAACTCAATGGCACTTAATAACAACAAGAAGCCACTTCTATAACTCCCACCAAACAATGTCTTCCTGGGGCTATGGGTAAGACAAAGTATGGGAAGTGAAACCTTTCAGTCTTACATGGCTACTTTGGTATTTGTTACCTGTAACAGCTGGTGGGAGTCCTGGTGAGGCGCTGTAGGATAATCACTGGACTGCAAAGTCTGTTTGAACAGCAGTCGGCAGTTCAAACCCACCAGCCACTCCTCGGAAACCCTCTACAGGGTTTTTATGAGTCGAACCGACTCGATGGCACATACAACAACAATAACAATAGCTGGTGTGGAGCTATAGGCTCAGCACTGGACTTAAAACCATGATGTCAGCAGTTCAAGCCCACCATTTGCTCCTGGAAATCCAAGACAGGGTTGCCATGAGTGGGAACCGACTCCACAGCACTTAACAACTAGCTGTAAGGAATGTAAGAGATACAGTACTGCTGCTGGAGTCCGCTGGGCCAGAGAGAGGTCTTCCTGTGGGCACAGCTGGAGAGAGGCTGTTCTGGCTGGAACAATTGCGCCCCTAGTGTTTCTGACCCTGCATTGCAACCCCTCACTTCACTAATGCACCCATCACTGTCAGTGTGGTGTAAATTCTGTGTGGCCATTGCAATAAATTATCAAACCCAGATGAGAAGTAGAGAGTTCCGAGGGGATTGAAGGTTGGTGTCTTTTTTTTGCAGTTTGTTATATGAAACATTCTCAAGTCCATTGCTAAGTGATAGTACAAAATCTTGACAAGCCTTCAAAATACAGTCAAACCTGCAAAAGCCTGAACGTTTGTCAGGCTGAAACCTGTCAGAGAAGGAAAATGCAGATATTTCCCACTGGAAGGAGACACAGGAAAGTGGTTAGACTGCACCCAGGCAAAGGTGGAAGATTTCCAAATCCCAGAAGAACAAAGCAGTCCTGTGGCATTTCAATTCTTGAGGGTTCCGCAGTATTGTTAAAGGCAGACGTCTCAGCTGTGTAGACCCTCCCTCCAACTGATCATTTTAGTTAACATTCTGTTGCCTGAAGTATGCACTTAGGTTAGAAAAGAATTACTCTTTAATAATACCTACATTATTGTTAATAATACTTTAACAAGCACGAACTGTGGCACTGTGGGTTCATTCGCTGGACTGAAAAGTCACTTTGAATTGTAAAGTCAGTGGTTCAAGCTCACCAGCCGCTCATTGGAAACCCTATACAGGGTTGTTATGAGTTGAACCAACTTAACAACAACAATAACAATCCTTATTTGGAATCCTGGTGTGGTGCTGTAGGATAAGCACTGGACTAGAAGGTTGATCTGAATCGCAAGGTGGCAGTTCAAACCTACCAGACACTCCTCGGAAACCCTATACAGGGTCACTATGGGTCAGAACCGACTAGATGGGGTGGTTCTATTGTGTCATATGGGGTCGGTAAGAGTTGGAATTGCCTTGAACTTACGCAGCAACAATCACATTTCCCATTACGTGATTCTACCAGCCAGAGTGCTCCTTGGAGGCCAAGATGGCTAAGCTTCGTCTCTCATACTTTGGACATATTTTCCGGAGAGAACAGTCGCTGGAGAAGGATGTCATGCTGGGTAAGATGGAGGGTCAGAGAAAAAGATGGATTGGCCAGGTGGCATCATTGATGGCGTCAAGTGTGGCAGCGGTAGTGAGGTTGGCCCAGGATCGGACATTGTTTCTTTCTGCTGTGCATGGGGTCGCTATGAGTCGGTTCCGACTCGATGGCACCTGACAACAACAACAACTCTCTTATTTATCTGCCTTTCTTTGCTGTACTTGAGAACTTCCAACTTACCTCTGGAAGTTACACTGAACTTCCGGTCCGAGAAGCTGCTCCGACGATGTAAAGGTTCACTCATCTTCTCCAGAAACAACCGAATGGTCTCCTTCTTTTCTGGACTTGTGCTGGACAGGTTCAGCACTTTCCCAGTCACCTTGACGGTGGAATTGCTGAGCCCAAACCAATAGAAGAAATCAAACAGCGCGTCGGCCTTGAATTCATATGCAAAGCTCAAATTTTCTCCATTAACCACTTCATTTCCTGGAGGGAAAAAATTCTTCACGGCCTCTTGAAAATCAAACTGAAAGAGAGAGGGACGTGGGGTTGATTTCACAGCCTTGACAAGAAGGAGTTTACAACCATCCACATATCCAGTACCATCATACCCTCAAATTCTGTCATCCTGCCAGATCTTTTTCCATTATTGCCTAGATTCTGAAAAAATTCAATTAGAAAACTTTTCTTGATTAAAAAAAAAAAAAGTAAACTCTTGCTTAAAAATGTTGAACTGCTTGGTCAAATTGCATTTCTTCTTAATCCCATTTCAATTACGAAGGGATTTCTAAAAGTTTGTGCAAGAATGGAATTAAAAGGAGATGGCATTTTCCCACTAACTTCTTTTTTTTAAGGTTTTTATTGTGAATTGAGTGAAAGTTTACAGGGCAGATCATCAGTTTTACATTCAACAAATCATATACCTTGTTTCATTACAATGATTATAATCCCCTCTATGTTCCATCACTTTGGTAGCATAGTGGTTATGAATCGGGCTGCTAACCTCAGGGTCAGCAGTTCAAAACTACCAGCTGTTCTGTGGGAGAAACATGAGGCTTTCAGTTCCCTTAAAGATGTATAGGCTTGGAAACCCTGTACAGGGTCGCTATGAGTCAGAACCTACTCCACGGCATACCACAACAGCATGTACCATCAGTTCACAGTATTTCTCTCTACTCATTTTAGTTTTTTTAAAAAAAACAACACTCAGGCATATATAATTTACAGCACCAAAGGGTACATTCTGCAAGTCTTCCTCCTGGCTGCCAGCTCTCAGTCCCTCTCTTCCCATGGATCTAGGGTCCTCAATTGCTTCCTCTCTCCAGGTCCCCATCTTGAAGCCCCTTCCTAAACTGCTGGGAACAAACTCCACAAACTGGCAGCTGTGATGCCACAGGATAAGCACTTGACCTCAAGGTCGGTTTGAAATGCATGGTCGTCGGTTCAAACTCAACAGCCGCTCCTCAGAAACCCTGTACAGGGTCTCTATTAGTCAGAACCAACTCGATAGCACACAACAACAAGTGATGCAAAGGCGCACAGAAGGGTTTGGAGCAAGCTCAGGACTCAGCCCTGGTGGCAAATGCATAGGTTTGGCTTTCTGTAATTAAAACCAGCTGGTGCTGGACCTACGCTGACCAGTGTGTGTCAGAGTAGAGCTGTGCTCAGCAGGGGTTTCAGTGATAGCTTGTTCAGAAGTAGATCTTTCTTGCAGACCTTTCTTCCAAGGTGCCTTGGGGTGGGCTCCAACCCCCAACCTTTCAGGTAGCAACCAAGCACGTTAACCATTCACACCACCCAGGGACTCCTCTGTGTAGTAGTAGACCTGGGTTCAGCCAGGCTAAAGCTTACCTGAAGCCGATAGCTCTCTCCAATCACGGAGGAAATGACCATATCCATCCCTTGCTCTATCTGTCTTCTTATCTTAGGATGTCTTGTGTTCACAAGAAATGCATACGTCTTTTCTAGAAAGGGGTAAGCAGAATTTATCAGCCAGTGGGCAAATGCGACATGGATGTGCTTCTTTGATAAAGCAGTGCTTCCCACCTCCTTCATACCTTCTCCATGTTTCTCTAAAGAACACTTCTGAGGATTGGGCAGGTTCGAAGGAAGTTCTGGGAGACAGAGCAAAAAGCTTAGAATGTGGGCTCTTCAGGGACTATGGTTTGTCACTTGCGTCCCAGAAATGAAAAGTCTTCTTCTAGAATGATCCTGAAGGAGCCCTGGTGGTGATGTAGGATAAACACTGGGCTGCTAACAGCATTGGCAGTTCAAACCCACCAGCTACTCTAGAGGAGAAACATGAGGCTGTCTTCTCCCATGTAAAGCTTCACAACCTGGTTTCCGATTCATTGTTCAGGGTCACTGTGAGTCACAATTCACACGATGGCAGTGAGTTTGGTTTTGTTTCGAATGATCGTGAGGACTGGGGCCCCTACTGAACGTCTCCCACATGAGGAACTAACACGTATGACAAGCGTAGATGGTTTCATACCAACGCCTGGCTGGGTATTTAAACAATGACACTTCTCTTTGTACTGTTTCCTCATTTACAGAGCAGAACACTGGCTGGGATGTCCTGGGATGGAGACTCCTGGGACGGAGACTCCTGGGACGGTCATCCTGGTGTTTCACAGCTTTCCTGGAAAGCCAACATTCCTGTTACCACATCTAGAGTTCTAAGAACCAAGGTAATGTGAGATCCAGTCTCCTCTCTGCACAAGCTCATGTAGGAATACGATGATTTGTTTAAATATCCATGTCTCTGTCCTGGCAGACATTTTCTTATCTCTTTTTGTTGCTCCTTAGGTTTATTGTTATTGTTACTTGCCGCTGAGTGGGTTCTGACTCACAGAGACCCCAGGCACAGCAGAAGGAAACCCTCTCCAGTCCTGCAACAGCCTCACAGCAGCATGTGTGAGGCCCAGTGTCAGCCACCAGATCGGCCCATCTCGCTGAAGGTCTTCACACCTAGTTCTGCACAATCTAAGCAGAGGGAAAGTTGTTTACTCATTACTGTTGTTGTTGTTAAGTGCTGTCGAGTCGATTCCAACTCATAACGCCCCTGTATAGGGTTTCCAAGGAACAGCTGGTGAACTTGAACCACCAACCTTGCAGTTCAAACGATTCTGCAGTCTGATGCATTAGCCCACAGCGCCACACCAGGACTCCGAGGGCTTACTCATTAGGAAAGTTGAAATATTATTAACCCGTGACCTTGTAACTCTTTCTTCCAGCCTTCAGAGTCTAGCTCCATGGCATTAATTATTCAACCACTTTGTTCAGGGATAGACAGACACCCATCTTCATGCTGCCTTCTTATTAAAGGCCCTAGGCTCAATTTCCAGTCAAAACAATAGACACTAGAATGGGAACAGTCACACTGAGGAGGTCCGCACACCTTAGAATCATCAACCCTCTGGGATCAAAAGGGCAGCGCTGACCCCTGGACCAAGTTCAGAAGGGTAAGGAGAGAGGGAGGAATGGAAACAGGAAACCCGGGGAGGAAGTGGGAGGAGTGAGGTCACAGTGTGGGAACTGCAGTCAATGAGATGAAACAAACGTGTG
>NW_006408523.1:5592009-5595444 GCF_000296735.1 Chrysochloris asiatica | reverse complement strand
ATCAATTCTTGGAGCCTTGATCTTTGCCAATACCTTCAGTGTAGCTTAGATGTCTTCCTTCAGTACCATCATCTCTCAACCATCTGTTGCCTATTGCAATGGTGATGATGATGATGATGATGATACGACAGGTAGCACTATATGTCTTCACTGTTGTTGTCATCACCATTCCAGTTATTTGCACAATCCTGTTGTTGGTAAGTGCTGTTGAGTTGGTTCTGACTCATAGTGACTCTGTACAGGGTTTCCGAGGAGCAACTGATGAATTTGAACTGCTGACCTTGTGGTTCACAGTCTGTGTGCATCCTACAGCTAGCTCCACAGCAGGATTTCTTGCAAGCTCAAAATGTCAGCTCACTTCTTCCTTAAATAAGAAGTGCTGAGTGCCACCTCACTTCCTGTCTAGACAGGAAACACAAAATGTAAACCCACTTCTGGTCTGGACAAGCTATACAAAAGAAAACTCTGAGACAAATGGCTTCTTCCCTAGAATCATTGAGAGGTTTCCTCTGCAGGCTAGTGCTGTACTTTAGATGACCTAAGACCTCAGCCACGCTGCTCCTGGTCTTGTCACAATTTGGTGTTTACTGCCTTCATCATGTTCCACTTCTGCCTCCTACACACCACAGCCCACAAGCAGAGCCACATGAAAAACATTTAGTTACCTACCTTTTGAAGCATCTTTTTTGTTCCGTACATTAATAAAGAAGAGCATTGGTTTGCTCAAAATAGTTTCCCTGTAGTCTTTGTAATCGCTGTAGTTGGTCAGTTCCACATACCTATGGAAAAGCAGAGAGCACTGCAAATGTAATGTCCCTCACGTGGAAATAAATCAGTGCCTGCCACTGCATGGACCTTTAAGGGAAGTCCCCTAAAATGTGCCCTTACACCAAGGCTGCCACATTGCAGTATGCCCCCATCGCCTGGTCAAACCCCAAAGTGGCCATGATCTTTGAAATGACTCACCAATAAAGTCTGGCTCGCAGAGGCAGCTTTTACCAGATGTTGACCATTACCATTATCTTTTGAAGCTATTAAGAGAGTCCTGGTGTGGTGGCATAGGATAAACACTCGACCCTAAGGTCAGTTTGAACCACAACATCAGCGGTTCAGAAACACCAGCCGCTCCTTGTGAACACTGTACAGGGTCACTGAGTCAGAACCAACTCGACGACCCTAACAACACCACCAAGATCTATAAGTCTTCATATACTACAACATGGATGAACTTTGCACACAACGTGCTGAGCAAAGTAAGTTGGTCACAAAGGACAACTACTGTATGATTTCGTATATGGGTAGACTAAATACTCGTACGTAGAGACCAAAGATTAATCATGGTTACCAGGGGTAGGAAGAAGAGGAAAGAAGGGAAATGTTGTTTAGGGGAATGTCAGTCGATGGTAATAGGGGAGGAAAGATTCAGAACAGGACAGTAAGAATGGCTGCACCATTTGTACAACACAATCAAGGTCATTGAATCATACATGTAGGAATTGTTGCGATGGTATACATGCTGTGTTGTGTATAGTTGCACCACAATAAAGAAAACAGAGAATCCTTCTAGACTGAGAATGAAGTTCGTTCATCTAGTGAGTGGGATTATCTAGGTCTTCTCAGAAGGGTTCATGGGTGGTGTGAACAGTTAACACACTGGACTGCTAACCAGAAAGTTAGTGGTTCAAGGCCATTCAGAGAGGCCTCAGAAAAAGGCCAGGAGATGTACTTCCGGGAAAACCAGCCATTGAAAACCTCATGGAGTACGGTTCTAGAATGACGCACCTGGGGTAGCCGTGAGTCAGAGTTGACTGGAAGGCACCTGGTTTGGTTTGGATTTCTCTGGTAGATACAACCTTAGGTGGGGGGGCGGGGAGTCTGTAAAAAAAATTGTGGGAAAAGCCCATTTCTCTTTTTAAATTCCCCTTCTCCATAAAGTTTTTGAGGCCCCCTCTCATCTAACTGGTCTATCTGAAATGTCCTTTTCCTCCTTTTCCCTTCTCTCCTTCTCCAGTCCCTATGCAGACTACACACTCAGCCTATATTCATATGAACCATCCGCCCTGACCCTGGGTTTGTACCTTCTCTCCTTCTCCAGTCCCTATGCAGACTACACACTCAACCTATATTCATGTGAACCATCCGCCCTGACCCTGGGTTTGTACCAAACAAATCATTTTAAGAAGCGGATGATGAAAGTTAGCTCCTGGGTTTTCATTTAGTATGTTAGCCTGGGAAGATCTTTGGAATCTTGGCCCTGCAATCCAACATGTTTCTTACTGTTTTTGCGCCAAAAAATTTCCAGGCAGGGTTTCCATGTCTTTCCTGTGTTGCTGATAAAAAAGGAAGATCCTGGCGCAAATGGGCTTCTTTCAAGAGTGTGGCTTCTTTTCTAACCAATCTCACATTCAGACACCATGTGGTCATATGGTAACCACTTATCCATACAGTAACCATATGGCCATATAGTAAACATGTGACCATATAGTAACCATGTGGCCAACGAACCAACCGTCAACCTAACTTGAGACTCCACCTGTGTCAGAGTAGAACTATGTTCCACAGGATTCCCAATGGCTGATGGTTTGGAAGTAGATCACTAGACCTTTCTTCCAAGGTACCTCTGAGTGGACCTGAATCACAAACCATTACAGACAAGTGTGTTAACAGTTCCCACCACCCAGGGACTCCAAGCCAGCTACCAGCCATCAAGTTAGACTCCAACCCCTGACGACCCTTTGTGTCAGAATAGTACTATGTTCCATGGGGTTTCATTGTCCCACAAGACCCCTTATTTAAAGTGTTGAAGAACAAAGCTGTCAGCTTGAGGACTAAAGTGTGCCTGATCCAAACCATGGTGTTTTCAATAACCTCACATGCATGTGAGAGTTGGACAGTGAATAAGGAAGATCATAGAAGAATTGATGCATTTGAGTTATGGTGTTAGAAGAGAATATTGAAAGTACCATGGGCTGCCAAAAGAACTAATAGATCTGTGTTGGAAGAATTGCAGCCAGAGTGCTCCTTAGAGACCAAGATGGCCAAACTTCATCTCTCATACTTCGGACATATCAGGAGGGACCAGTCACTGGAGAAGGATATCATGTTTGATAAGGTGGAGGGTCAGAGAAAAAGAGGAAGACCCCCCAGTGAGATGGATTGGCATAGTGGCAGCATCGTGGGCTCAAGCGTTAACAATTGTGAGGTTGGCCCAGGACCCGGACGTGCTTCCTTTGGTTGTGCATGTTGTTGTTGTTGTTGTTATGTGCCATGGAGTCGGTTCCAACTCACAGGTTTCCGAAGCTGTAAATCTTTACGGGAGCAGAAAGCCTCATCTTTCTCCCATGGCACAGCTGGTAGTTTCGAACTGCTGACCATGAAATTCGCAGCCCAATTTGTAACCACTACGCTACCAGAGTTGTGTATGTTGTTGTTGTT
>NW_006408523.1:5557234-5591367 GCF_000296735.1 Chrysochloris asiatica | reverse complement strand
TCCCTCTTCTTTCTCCCTCAGAACCACTGGTGGGTTCGGAATGCCAACTCTCGTTTAACTTCTGTGCTATCAGACCTCTGTTTTCAGTGAACCATGGATGGACACAGCTGTGAACATCTGCACACGTGAATGGGCTGGCAGAACCCAGCCCCCTGTGGCTCCTCTTTGCTAAACAAATGGTGTGTTTGTATCTTACATCTCATTTCTTTCCAGCTGACCATCTTTATGAACATCCCAGTTGTAGAAAACAAACAGCCTCAGGGAGCTGTGGCCAACTCCCCTGCACCATTTCCTGACCCCACACCGAGGACCCAGTGTTCCAGACAACCATCGAGGTGTGTAGGCCCAGAGCACACAGGGAGATACCTGCTCCTAAGTCAGAAGAACAGCTTCTGTTTGTCTGTCCCCCAACTTGGTGTCTTAGAACTTGTTCTCTTTTCTCTGGGCTTGTCAGTTGGGCTTTGGAGAGCTTTGAAAAGCTGACATCTGAGGGGTCTTCAACCACACACCCTGCCTCTTAGATCACCAGACTTTGAAAACAGTCTCTGTCTCCCAGCCCATCTTCTGGGATGGAGCAGGGGAGTTGGCACTGAGGTGCAGAGAGGGGATATGGGCTGGAATGTTTCAGAAAGAGAAGCAGGTAGAGGCATTGGTGTTTAGGGTACAGGTGAGGGGTCGGATGACAAGGCAGGGCAAGCAGAGGGGAGAAGAAACAGAGAGGAGGGCAGGAGCCTTCAGAGTAATAAAGGCTGAACAGGATGAGAGAACAGAAGAACAGAGGTCTTCTCTTCTGTCTTCTATTCCCCTCCTCCCCCGGGGGAAGAGCGGTGTGGAAGGAGCACTTGATTGTAAGTACATCTCATGATAAAGGCCTACTTCTGAAAACCAGCCAAGCCTGAAGAAGATGGCGCTGGCTTCTGTATCACTGGCCGAAGAAGGAAAAAGGGGAGCCATCATTTACATAGACGGTGAGAGCTCCACCTCTGAGCCACAAGCATTGTTGTTGTTGAGTGCCGTCGAGTCGGTTCCGACCCATAGCGACCCTGTATAGGGTTTCCGAGGAGCAGCTGGTGAGCTTGAACTGCTGACCTTGCAGTTCAACCGGCTTTGCAGTCTGGTGCATTAACCCCCAGCACCACAGCATTAACTCCTCATTAATCCTGGTGAGCTTTGAACCCCATGGGGGTGAAGGTCTCTATACTTTTGATACAACCAAGATTGTTCATTTGCATTACCAAGAAACAATGACGTAAGAGCAGGAAAGAAAAATGAACATGAGTTTCTCCCTTTTGGCTCCAATTTCCTCATTTTTGTTCAGTTTTGAGGGCAAACAGAAACAACTTAACAAAGGCAGTATCTGAAAGCCACCAGAAGAAAGCGGTGCATTTTGCTTCTAGCAAATCAGAAGTGTCTGAAAGACTCTCATCCTTCCCCTCTAAGAGCCCACATTTCTCAGAGCTCCCGGAAGTCTCAAATCATCTCTTACTCCCACTCTCTTACAATGCCTTTGGGCTCTGACCATTTAAATGCTGGAAAACAAACAAGAATTCAAACACATGGCTGCCACCTGAGGGGTGTATATGGATGTTTGTTTTAGAAATATGGGTGTTTGTACCACTGAAAGAACCATACTGGTGTTGTGGGTTAAGCACTGGCCTGTTCGTCTTAGAAACCGACTCTTGTCCTGTAGGGTTGTTATGAATTGGAATCAACTTGATGGTAGGGGGGTTGGTTTAGGGTTGTTTGAAATCCTGGTGTGGCACTGTAGGATAAGCACTGGACTGCAAAATTGGTTTGAACTGCAAGGTCGGTGGTTTAAACTCACAAGCCACTCCTTGGAAACCCTATACAGGGTCTCTAGAGTCAGAACCAGCTCAATAGCATACAGCAGCAGCAGATAGCACAGTGGCTAAACCCCTGAAATGCCAACCAAAAGGTTGTTGGTTCAAACCCACCAGTTGCTTCATGGGAGAAAGGTAAGGCTGGCTGCTCCCATAAGAACTGAAGTCTTCAAAACCCTGAGAAGAGTTCCACTCAGTCCTGTAGGATTGGTATGGGTCGGAATTGACTCCACCACAGTGGGAAATGGGCTGACCACTACTGTCCACCCTCATCAGGGACACAAAAGATGGACCCTGTTAGAATGAGAGAAAAATGTAGACTGAAACTCACAGTCTTAAAAAGCCCAGATTTACTGGACCAGTTGAGATTAGAGAAACTCTGAGAGTATCATCCTTGAGATGACCTTTCAACTTTGAACCGAAGCTACTCCCAGAGGTAACCTTTCAGCTAAATAAGGGATTCACTCATAGAATAAACAGTTGTTGTTAAGTGCCTTCACGTTGCTTCCAACTCACAGCGACCCTGTATAGGGTTTCTGAGGCTTTTTAAAATCTTCACAGGAGCAGAAATTCTGTAAATTCTGTGCTCCTTTAAAAAAAACAAATCATCATCCATAGGAGACCAAATGGTCCACATTTGCTCTAAAGCAAAGATGATAAAATAAGGGAAGCTAGATGAACGGAAACAGAACAACCGAACAGAAATAATGAGAATGCTGACACACTGTAAAAAATGGAACCAACGTCACTGAAGAGTTTGTATGTTGTTGTTATTAAGTGCCATTGAGTTAGTTCCGACCCATAGCGACCCTTATAGGGTTTCTGAGGATCAGCTGGTGAGTTTGAACCACCGACCTTGCAGTTCAAATCGACTTTGTGATCCAGTGCTGATCCTACAGCGCCACACCAAGATAATTTGCATAGAAATTGTTAAATGGAAACCTAATGTGCTGTGTGAAATGTCATTCAAAACACACAAAATATCTTATATTAAAGAAATATATATGGAGCACAGTGCAGAGACAAAAGAGGCCCTACATGGCCAAAGTCTGTGTGGGAGACTTAGGCATTGCTTGGTAGCTTTCAGAAGCCTTCACTAAAGCTCTCAGGGACAGGCTGTCCTTGGGAGCAAATAGGATGATCGAGCTTTGTGTTTTTAGCGTTAACCATATATTGTTACTAAGTGACGCCAAGTCAATTCCAACTCATAGCAACCCTGTATAGAGTTTCCAAGGAGCAGCTGGTGAATTTGAACCACCGACCTTGTGGTTCAAACAGACCTTGTGGTCCAGTGCTTTATCCTACAGCGCCACACCAGGACTCCATTAACATTATACACTACTGCAGAACCACACTCCAAACTCTCAAAGAATTCATTCCCTCTCACTTTCTCCCCTCTTCCTTCAGCTCCAACTGGAGCAAAATGAAGCTCATTTTCCAGGCTTCTCACGCTCACATGTGTGGCTCAACTCAGGGACACAGTCAGCTGGTCCTGTTATTACTGACCTTCAGGATATGAAACCCTGTGAGGGGAAAGAATGAATCATGCATTCATGCACACACCAAACACTTACAAAGCACCTGCTATGTGCTGCTACACAAAGATGAAAAATTAAAAGGAAAGGACTTGTTTCCAAACAGTAGCATGCAGCCTACTGGGAGATCATAAATACACCATTTCAGTATGAAATGGTAGGTGGGCAAGGCCTTATGACTTGAGATATGACCCTCGGACCAAGAATATTAGCGTCATGTCGCACCTGGGGTCTTAAAAGCGTGTAAATGGCCATCTGAGGTCTAGCCATTGGTCTGGTCTCTATGAGGGAGCTTCAAAAAAATCTGTGGGAAAATGGAATGAAAATTAATGGAATTGTTCCACATACTTTTTGAAGTCTCCTCATATTCACCTGGAGCAGCAAAGGGAGAAGGAGAGCCAGGAATAGGAGGAGGATATGGGATGTCGGGCTAAAGGATGCCTCCTTTGCCATGAGACCAGAAGAACTGCATGGTGCCCAGCTACCAATACTGAATATTTTGATCAAAGTTTCTATAGAAGAGTCCAGAACAAAAAGGAGGAAATGCAGAACAGAATTTCAAACTTCCATGGAATCCAGACTTCTGGAGTCATGGAGGCTGGATGAATCCCTGAAATTGTTGCTCTGAGATAGTCTTTAAACCTTAAACTAAAAATAGCCCCTGAAATCCCCTTTAAACCAAATCAATTAGCTTAATTAATAATGAACATCTGCCTTGTTGAGCATTGTACTTGTTCAATCAATCTACCTAGAATCAAATTGACCACAGTAACTTGAAACGATTCAGTAGGAACCTTAATGGGTCAATGAATTGATGTGAATGGGGAGGAACCGCTCAGAAACCATTCTCAGGGTGACAATGTTCCACACCTTGAAGAATGTCATTAATGTCACTGGATGGTATAGGAAGAAATGGTTGAATTGGTGTATATTCTGTGTATACTCAACAACAAAAAAACAACAACATTAATTTTAACAAAAATATTCTGAAGCAAAGAAACAAGTATTAGCGTCACACAGACACGCATGTAAAAATGCAGAATCCCGGAGCCTTCGCAAGTTTTATTCAGAAGCACTGCATTTAGAGACGGTAGGAGGAGACTTCAAAATGTTTGTGGGAAAATGGACTTCAGCCTTAATGAATTTTCCCACGAACTCTTTGACGTCTCCTCGTACTCAGGAGATGCGTATTTAAAGTTTGAGAAACACTGGGCTAAGGCATTGCCGGCATTCAGAGCATGTTGTGTTGTTTATTCCAGCTCAGAGTCTACCTACTCCACAGGGTTTCCTAGACTGTCATCTGTATGGGAGCAGAGTGTCCGATATTTCTCCCGTGGAGCCGCTGGGTAGGTTCGAATCGCCAGCCTTTGGGTTACCAGAAGACTGCTTAATCGTGTGCCCCCCAGGACTCCTTATATGGAAGTTTCCAGAATGTGAAAAGAAAACACAACTCTCTGTATCCATAGGCCCACACTCCACTGGCTCAGGCTCGCTCATTTAAATACATTTAAATACAAGGGAGCAAGTGGGAAGGGCCCAGAGTTAGTTAGAATCATCTACTAAACTGACAGATACTAGAAGCGTCACCTTGGGGACTTTGGGGAGCTGCATCCAGCCAGCAGTGTCCCTAGATGGCACAAATGATTAGGGGCTCAATTACTAACTGAAAAGTTGGCGGTTTGAATCTACCCAAAGGTACCTTGGAAGAAAGGGTTGGCTATCTGCTTCCAAAAGGGCACATCCTAAAAAACCCTATGAAGCAGTTCTACTTTGCACACCTGGAATCACCATCGTGTTAAGTGCTAACGAGTTGGGTCCAACTCCTAGTAACCCTGTTATAAGGTTTCCGAGAAGCCGCCGGTGAGTTTGAACCACCAACTTTGCAGTTCAAAGGATCTTATGGTCCAGTGTTTGTCCTACAGCACCACGCCAGGGCTACCTGAGTCAGAAGCAACTCCACAGAAATAGTAGACAACAGGGCAGATGGCACTGCAGAATCCACAGAGAGCATTTTGATTTGTAGCGACTGGGATTTTAAACGCTTGTGATTGACCATCTAAGGTGCAATGATTGGTCTCTCTCTATCCAGAGCAAAGAAGAGAGAAGAAAATAAAAAATTCATGGAAACAATCTAATTAATATGCTAATGGGTCAGGAAAACCTCAGCTTCCAGGACCCTGAGACCACAAGAACTAGACGGTGCCTAGTCAACCACTGGTCAACCACTCTGAAAGGCATCACATTAAAAGTCCTGAATAGAGAAAAATGGGAGAAAACCTCAAAATCATAAAAATAATTTTAAAAAAGACCAGGCTTACTGATCAGAGAGAGACTGGTGGACCCCTGAGACTCTGGTTCATTGCCACCCTTCAGGTCTGGAACTGAACTCGCGCCCAAGACTCAGTTTCCAGTCAAACAATAGATCTCTAAGGAGGACAATAACACTGAGGAGGTTCCCACACCTGAGAATCATCAGCTACTTGAGATGCAAAGAAGACCAAGTTCAGAAGGGTTCAGGGATTGGGGAAGAAGAGGGGATGTCAATGGGGAACACAGGAAGTGGGATGAGTGATGCTACATGGTAGGGATTGTAATCAGGGAGATGAAACAAAATGTGTCCGAATTGTTGAATGGAAAAGTGATGATCTGCTCTGTAAACTTTCACCCAATTCACAGTAAGAAGTTCAAATAGACAACAGAAGGCAGACAGCGGCTGAAGACCAGAGTGTGTCACCCAGGAAGGAAGGCAGCAATGAATCACCAGATGTGGGTTTGATTTTTGCCTCTGTGACCTCAGACTAATGTTTAATCTTTCTGAGATTCATTTTCTTCACTGGTAACATCTGGCTAACCAAGGTACTCCATGAGTAAAATAACATCTGCCAAGTATTTGGCTAATGTTGATTCCCTAGTCAGTTCCCAGCTCACAACCACCCACCCCATGCACCACAGGATGAGATAGATGTTCTATCTCCATGATCTGCTGCTGATCCCACTATTGTGGTCCATTGGGGTTTACTGGGCTGAATTTTGGAAGTACATCACCAGGCCTTTTTTCTTAGTCTTAGTGTGAAAGTTCCGCTGAAAACTCTTCAGCATCATAGTAGCCCATAGACAGATGGGTGGTACCTATACCCGAGATGCATTAGCCAGGAATCGAACCCAGAATCCCTTGTATCATCCTGGTGAAAGCACTTGACTGCAAACCAAAAGGTCAGCAAGTCGGACCTACCAGCCCTTGTCAGGATGTACAGCTGCCAGATTAAACTGCTGCTTAATTTGTGTAGAAAATTGTCAAAGCAAGAGTTCCAGGGACCACATTTCAACATTATTTTAAATTCTACAGCAATTTTGCTAAGATTAGGGAAACTTGTTTGGTCAAACACCTAACCCAAGGCTTCAATTAAGTCAGGAAATTTTTTTTTCTCATGTTCTGTTCTCAAATCCAATGGTCATTTTTGTTTTGTTTCTTTTAATCTTTGAAATTTTGATTTTGAACTCAGTTCTTCCCCCTATCCCCCTACTTCTGGGTGGTAATTCCCATTTCACTAAGAAAGGGAGAAATAACTTGTTGTTGGGGAGTGGTTTTTCAGAGGTTCAAAGCCCTCAGTATCTTTGTTTGGAAGAATAAGTTGCTGTTGTTTTCCAGTAACAAACCCACAGTCATTGAGTGGATTCTGACTCAGAGACTTTAGAGGGCAGAGGAGAACTGCTCTTCAGCGTTTCTGAGACTGTTAGTCTCTGGGGGAACAGACAGTCATGTTTCTCCTGCCGAGTGGCTGGTGGGTTTGAACCGTTGACCTTTCTGTTAGCAGCCCACTGCTCAATCCCCTGTACCACCTTTAAAGAAGGCATTTGGAATGTCTCATTTTGTTTGCTGGAGTCTCCCGACTCCATCTCTTCCATAGGGTCCCACAGCTCATACGTCTTCCCAACAGCACTGGGTCTTAATAACTGGCCACCTGACTCATCTCTGAGTCAAACTTTAGTCTGAATCTGCCCCCTTCCCAACTCTCCATCCCAAAGCACACATATAAGAGGACTGTGCCCTCCTGGGTGACGACGTCAAGAGGACAGAGCAAAATCATGGATCTACCCAACCAAGAGCAAGATCAAAGCCTGCTCCAATGGTCTCTCCTGAGAAGCGCTCAAGGGCCCAGAGGCCCTTTGGCAATAGCAGTTCAACATCCCAGGGACCTCCCTCAAACCAAGGTTCTAGGTTTGGGCCCAGCTCTGAGCTGCCATTCTGGAAACTCTGAGGACATCCGGGGCCGTATTTTCTCAGAACTTCCCTGTCCCTTCCTTTCCAGCTTTGTTCTCTGCTTGGTTTATCCCTGTCTGGAAACACAGCCAGAGGTCAGAGATGGGAAACTTTGAACTTTTGCCTTTCACTCCTCCACCCCACCTGCAGAACCTTTGTATCTTTTCACAAAATAAAATTAGAAATGAAGAGAACGTGGTATCTTCCCCCAACGTAGCCAGGCCCAATCCACTGCCATCTAGTCACAGGACAGAGGAGAATTGCTCCAGTGGGTTTGCAAGGCTCTGTATCTTTACGGAGCACACAACCACATCTCTCTCCCACAAGTGGCTGCTGGGTTCGAACCGCTGACCGTTCTGTTAGCAGCTGAGCTTAAGATTCCTTAACCCACTACTCCACCAGGACCTCCACACCTCAAATTTAAAGCCAGAGAGTGAGTCTCTCTCCTTCTCAACTGCAAACATTCCCTGAAGGGTGTGCCCTAGCTCAACCCAGCTGAGGAGTCCTTGGAATGCAATGCACCCGTTATGCTTTGGGGGAGAACAACGGAACTCAAGCACTCTCACCCTGTGCGCCCCCTGGGCCAGACAGAGGTGTCTCCCCCACCCCTCACCCCTCGGGATGGTTTCAAGCTGCAGCTGCAAATATCTGGGCAAAGGACAGGGCACATTAACTAGGAGAAGTGGTGTGGTGGAGGGGGTGCCCAGAAGGGTGGTGGGAAGAGAGGACTCAGGCTCCCAGGGAAGGCAGCAGAGTGGGGTCCTCGGCGGGGACCACCCACCTCTTGATGTAGCTGCTGAGGCGGTAGAGCTGGGCGTCAAGGCGGACCACGCCATCAGAGAAGACGTTGAAGCCCCCGCGTGCGGCCGTGGGCTCCCCGGGGCCCGGCACGGTCAGCTGGTCCCCGCGCAGCTGGAAGGCGCCGGGCTGCAGGCGCAGCAGCTGGGCCAGAGGCAACAAGGCCAGCTCGCAGTCGCACGTCCACAGGCTGCGCAGTTCGCCCGACGAAATGGAGGTCAGGCTTGGCCGGGTCTCCGCCGCCATGTCCTCCGGGCAGAGCGTCCAAGCGCTGGGAGCTTCGTCCCCGAGGGTCCCCGGGCCACCTGAGCACTCCGCCGGTCTGCGCCCGCGCTCGGGGAGGGCTGAGTGACTGCCCGGGTGACCGGAGGCCGGCCAGCAGCGCTGCAGACACCGCGCAGGGACCGTTTTATCCCCTCTGTCCGACCCGAGACTCAGGGCGCGAACTCGGAGTTGGAACGCTCCAGCCCGCGCATAGCCAAGCCTGAGTCATCCCCCTGGGGCGCCTGCTCCCCACCCAGGTTCGGCCCGCGCCCTGCCTGCGAACGAGACTGGCGGGGACATCCGCCCCCGGGGGGCGCGGCCGGGCCCATCACCAAGGTCCCTTCGCTCACACTTCGCTAAAAACTCAGGATGTACAAGAGGCCCAAATCCATGCCCCACTCCGAGACTTGAAACCAGTTTCCAAATCACCGCCTCCCACTCTTCGGGTTTTTGGTTTTCTGGTTGCAGATCAGAACCAAACTTTTCCATCCCCTCCGCCTTTCCTTGAGCTAGTTCTTCCCACCCCCACCCCCACCCCCGATTCCCTTCCGCCCTAGAAATCCCACTCAGTATCGTGTCTCTTTCTCCATAACCCTTCAGGAACCTCCGGTGGATATGACAGAATTCCTTCTCCTCGCTGCTGGTACGCGTTGGACCATAACCCGTGTTTACAGCGTAGTGTGGGTAGCAGGAACCCACAGTCCTCAGCCCTCCTGGTCTGTGAGAAGGAGGGCCTCATTCTGGGGACTTGGTTGAGTGTGCTTGGTCACCGGAGGTGTGAAATGAGGAAGGCGGTGGTTGTATGTCATGGAGCACATTCGATTTTAAAGAGATCCTCCAGGAAGAGTACAAGTGCCCCACAAGGTAGTGTAGTGGTTAGGAGTTGGGCTGCCAACCTCAAGGTCAGCAGTTCGAAACTACCAGCTGTTCCACCGGAAAAAGATGAGGCTTTTGGCTCCCGTAAAGATTTACAGCCTCGGAAACCCTGTGCAGGGTCGCTATGAGTCGGAACCGACTCCACAGTACTTAACAGCAACAACAATCTTTGTGGTGTCTACATATCAGTACTGGACTGTGAACCGCAACCACCAACTCCACAGGTGAAGGATGAGGCTTTCTGCTTCCACAAAGATTTACAGCCTTAGAAACCCTGAACAGGGTCACTAGGAGTCAGAACCGACTAGATGACACTAAACAAGAAAACAACCTTTACTGAAGCAGATTGACTCTGCTTTTGCCCAAGTAGGAAGAAAGCATTGGACTTCGGGAGTAAGATTGGGGGGAAGAGAGACTGTCTGCTCCTATGAAGGTTTACAGTCTTGGAAACCCTATGGTGTAGCTCTGCTCCGTCCTGTAAATTACTACAAGTCAGAATTGACTTGATGGCACTGAGTTTGGTTTGGGGTTTTCTCCCATGTAACAACTAGGTGAGTTTAAACTCTCAGTCTTTTGTTTAGTAGCTGAGTGCTTAACCGTTGTACCACTATGATTCTTAGAATGAGGAATAGTTAATTTAAGCTAATTAAACAACTATTTCTGGATTATCTACTAGGAGGCAGACAATAAGAGAAGTTCTGAGAATACTAGAAGAAATATGGCACCGTCCCTACCTTGTCTGAATGTACAGTCTACCAGAGGAGTCCTAAGGAGCTCTGGTAGTGTAGTGGTTAACGAATCAGGCTGCCAACTTCAAGGTTTGAAGTTCAAAACCAGCTGTTCCGCGGGAGAAACATGAGGCTTTCTGCTCCGTAAAGATTTACAGCCTCGGAAACCCTATGCAGGGTTGCTATGAGTCAGCATCAACTCTACAGCACACCACCACCACCACCAGAGGAGTCCTGGTGTAGTTGTGTAGAATAAGCACTGGATGCTAATCACAAGGTTGGTGGTTCAAATCCACTAGCAGCTCCTTGGAAACCCTACACAGGGTTACTATGAATTGGAACCAACTCGACAGCACTTAACAACAAAAGCAACAAAGGTGGAAGAAGAGGTTTTGATTAGGAATTTTCTAAAAGAAATACTCAGTGCTATAAATTTTCCTCAAGTGCTGCATTAGCTGCATCCCAAAACTTTTGATATGCTGTGTTTTCAGCCTGTTTAAAATACTTTCTAATTTTTGTTTTACTCAGGGCTATTTAGAAGTTCTGTATCTGGTGTGAAGCTGTAAGGTAAGCACTGGACTGGTGGTTCAAATCCACTAATTGCTCCTTGGAAACTCTATACAGGATCGTTATGTGTCAGAGCTGACTTGATAGCATACAAAAGCCACACCAGCAGAGTGGCAGACAAGGACTCCAGCCATTGCAATGTTCAGCCCTCCTGAGACAGACCTTAGGTGTTACAGGAAGAGAATTGGGCCCCGTGTTGAGGCATAGGTAGGCTTTCTGAAGTACTATGACTTAAGACTAAGCTAAAGGTTGAGTGGAATGTAGAGTAATATCTTTCATTTGTCTTTGTATGCCTTTAGCATGAACCCTTGTTGCTTTTGTTAGGTGCCTTTGAGTCCATTTCTACTTGTGGTGACCCTGTAAGAAAGAACAGAACTGCCCATATAGTTTCCCAGTTTGTACATCTTTAGGGAAGTAGACTGCCTCATCTTTCGTTCTCAGAATCAGTGGATGGGTTTGAACCACCAACCTTTTGGTTCGTAACCAAGTGCTTAACTGTTACACCATCAGGACCTCTAAAATTACTCCAGAGCAAACCTTGCATAGAATGTCCAGTTCTACTGTCTCATTTCATTTAAATCCCAGAGCAGGCATGAGTTCCATCATTTTCCTTTGATCTGGAATCACACAGATCTCTAGACACGATTCTTCTGACCCAGGATCAATCCTGACCTCTGGATGTCTCTGGACAAATATACTTCCTCAACCATAAACTGATGACTCCTCAGTCCAACTTTATTTCAAGGAAGGAAAGGGGATGTGCTTGGAAAGCAAGCACCTCAGGGAGTCTTTTGTCAGGAAGCTGGAGGATCTTGGTGCAGAGAAGGTCTGGGGTGAACTGAGCCTGCAGTAGGAAAACTAAAGCCTGGGGTTGGGTTCATGGAGCAGGGATGTGGGCCAGGATTCAGCCCCCACTGTGAGTGCATTCTTACCACACACATTTACACCTTCACCACGAGGTACCAGGCACCACCTTAAATGCTGAGAAAACAAGAAACTGTGAACACAGTGGAATGTTCTGTCGGGGAGACCAGCAGCAGCAGACAGAAGCAGCAGAACTTGGTTCACATGGTAAATATTACTGTAGGTGTTGTTGGTGCCCTGAGTTAGTTATAGCTCACAATGACCCCGTGACACAGAATAGAGCTGCCCCATAGCGTTGGGTTTTTTTTAAAGCATGTTCCCCAACTTTCCTTTCTATCCAACTCAAGTATCCATTTTACAATAGTAGGCAAGGGAAATCAATATACATAAGGCAGTCAAGCATCTTAGCATTATTTCCCCTCTTTGAACTGTGCCTTGATCCCTGTATCACAGAGCCCTGTTGTTCCAAGGTTGAGCATGCATCACTATTTACCTCTGTTCCATTTAGCCCATGCAAAGCTGTCTCAGTGTTTCCCTATCTACCTTGTTTGTTCACCCCCTCCCCCTTCTTGTGCACTGCCCTCCCCAGCACCCAAACTGTGATGTGACTGCCCCCTACCCTGTGCTCAACCGTTCTGGGCTGTCATCTTTAAAGGAGAGATCACCTGGTCTTTTCTCCTACAGAGCTGTTAAGTGAATTGGAACTGCCAACCTTTTGGTTAGCAGCTGAGTGCTTAATCATTAAACCACTGGGGCTCTTTACTATAGATGTAAGGGCACGATGCTAGGAGATCAAGGTCAAGGGAGTGATGAGTTCTGCCTTGAGGACCCAGGAAACGTTCTCAGGAGATGACATATGGGTTGACTTTGGATGCAGAGTAGATGCTCCCAGGCAGGACCATGATCAGTAAGAAATGCCTTGTATACATCAGCAACTTGAAGGCTCAGTTTCTTAGTTTGTAGGTCCAAAGAAGTTGGGAGAGAAGATTCTAGAGCAACCTGTCTAAAGATATAAGGTGGGGTCTATTTGGGGGAAGAGTGAGATGTTTTGGGTGTCTAAAGCAGACTGTAAGGAACTCTCATGGTGCAATTGAAAGACTGGCTGTTTGAATCCATACAGGAGTTTCAAAGGAGAAAGACCTGGGGGGTCTCCTGCCACCAAGACTGAAAAGCAGACAGACATACAAACAACTCTGTTCCTTTCACATGGATTCCAGCTCATAGAGACAGAGTAGAACCGCTCTACATGGTTTCTAAGCCTGTATGTTACTATGGGAGCAAACTGCCTTATCTTTCTTCCCTGGAGCAACCGATGGGTTCAAACTGCCAACCTGTCGGTTACCATACAAGTGCTTACCCACTACAACACCGGGGCTCTCAGCTTAGAAAACCCTATGGTACCATTCAGCTATGTCACATGGGGTCACTATGAATCAGAATCCATTTGAAGGCACTCAACAAGAAAAACAACAGAGCAGACCATATTTACTTGGGGTAAAGGTATGAGTTTCATATGCAAGTGGAACAAGACATTGGATCCAGATTGTACTAGGCTCACTGAGAAGTCTAAACTACTTATACCCCTAAGGTAATAGAGGAGTCTTGGTGTGGTGCTGAAGGACAATGCACTGGACCACAAAGTCGGTTTGAACCTCAAGGTCGGCAGTTCAAACTCCCCAGCCTCTCCTCAGAAACCTTATAGTGGGTCGCTATGAGTCAGAACCGACTTGACAGCACTTAACAACAGCAACCACATAATGGAGAGGCTTTGAACGTTGTGAAGGGAGAAAATGATGCCCTGGTGGCTGCGGTTAGACTGGTGGCTTTGTTAATGGCTACGTAGAAGATGTTGGTTGGTTTTAATTTACCTGCAGTATTACCTTTACTTCTTGCACAGAGAATTAAGGTCAAGGAGAGATGGAGAAAGACTCTCAACATTGGATTCTCGCTTAAGCATCTAGGGGCTTTGCTTATTGTTGTTGTTGTTGTTGTTGTTGTTAAGTGTCGTTGAGTCGGTTCCAACCCATAAAGACCCTGTATAGGGTTTCCAAGGAGCCTCTGGTGAGCTTGAACCACCCACTTTGCAATTCAAATTACTTTGCAGTCCTGGGCATTAACCCACCGCGCCACTCCAGAGCTCCTTAGTAGAGCAAGGGGCTTTGCTTAGGCTACTATAACAAAGGAAAAGCAGTCTATGGTTTATCAATCCTCTGCAAATAAGTAATAGTCTCCTTATTTATGAAGTGCTGCTAAGTTGGTTCTGACTCATAGTGACCCTATATAGGGTTTCCGAGGAGCGCCTGGTGAGTTTGGACCACCTACCCTGTAATTCAAACTGATCTTGCTGGTGAGTGCTTCTCCTACAGTGCCACATGAGGACTCTCTTAGAAAATAAAAAAGAGAGCTTACAAAAGGCACAAGTCATTTTGATAAATTGGTACCAGAGTTCACTGACAAGAAGAACACATGTTGTTGTCAAGTGCCATCGAGTCCGTTCTAACTCACGGCAAACCTGCATAGGGTTTCCAAGGGATGGCTGGTGTGGTTGAACAGCGGATCTTGCAGTTAGCAGTCTAGGACTCTATTGTTATTGCTGTTAAGTGCTGTCGAGTCAATTCCGACCCATATGGTTACAAATAGGGCTGCAAACCACAAGGTCAGCAGTTTGAAACTACCAGCTGCTCCGCGGGAGAAAGATGAGGCTTTCTGCTCCCATAAAGATTTACAGCCTCGGAAACCCTGTACAGGGTCGCTATGAGTTGGAACCGACTCCACGGCACATACAACAACAACAACAACAAATGACCCTGTATAGGGTTTCTGAGGAACGGCTGGTGGGTTTGAACTGCTGACCTTGTGGTTGGCAGTCCAATGTTTATCCTACAGCTCTACATCAGAAGTCCAGGAGTCCATTAGTCTCTTCCATAATCACACTCCCAGTACCCAATTCCAACTCATACCGAAAACATCAAATCTCTGCCATCGAATCGTTTGCAGCTCATAGTGATGCTATATAGTGTTTTCGAGATCAAATCTTTGTGGGAGGAGACAGCCTCATTTCTCTATCTAGGAGTGACTGGTGGGTTTGATAATTAACCACAGGACTCTGTTTGACATCACACAAGACTCAGTGGATGGGACCAGAACCCCAATCTGCACTAGACAGGGCTTCTCCAAGGCCAAGTACAGGCAAGTACAAGTGCTGTATCCACTCTTTGCTTCCTGTCTTCCATGAGCAAACAAAGGCTCCAGCCCTTGAATATCAGACCAGTTCCCCTTCATACCTACAAGTTTAAGGACACACTGGACTCCACTTTCCTGTGAAGTACTGCCAAGTTTTGCTCCAAGGAGGATGGAGACATGAATCCTGAAGTTAGAGCTTTATACTCAACAAACAAACAGACTGGTTACCTTCAAGCTGATTCCAACTCCATGTGTTACAGACTAGAATGGTCCCGTAAGGTTTTCTTGGCTGCAATCTTTGTGTTAAAAAAAAAAAAAAACACAAAAAACGAACATTTCATTGTATTTTTGGCAGACGTGTGCATTGCAAAACAGGTCCCCACTCAACAATGCCAACAAATAGTCACCAGCGAATAAGAGAAGACAGGAGAAAAATGGACACATGTGAATTTTGGTGTTGGCAAAGAGTATGAAATATGCCATGGACTGCCAGAAGAATGAACAAGTTCATCAGTGTTGGAGGAAGTACACCAAGAAGGCGCCTTGAAAGTTAAGATGGCGAGACTTCATCTCACTAACTTTGAGTATGTTATAGGGAGGGAGCAATCCCTGGAGAAGGACACTCTTGGTAAAATCGAGGGTGAGTCAGTGAAAAAGACCCTCAAAGAGGCGGATTGGCAATGGCTTCAACAGTGGGCTCAGACATAACAACAGCTGTGAGGATGGCTTAGGATCAGTGTTTCCTTCAGTTAGACACGAAGTCGATCGGCGTCAGAGCCAGCTCCACTGGACGGAACAACAACAATAGGGTCAGTGCGGGTAGACTCAATGCAGAGTCTCACCGAGCCCAGCACAGACTGAGTCCAACAATGGTGGAATGCCCTTCAATCTGCACTGTTTGTTAACCATTTAGCTTTGTTGAGCTCTGGTAGCGTAGTGGTTACGAATTGGGCTGCGAACCGCAAGGTCAGCAGTTCGAAACTATCAGCGATTCTGCTGGAGAAAGATGAGGCTTTCTGCTCCAGTAAAGATTTACAGCCTCGGAAACCCTGTTCAGGGTCGCTATGGGTCAGAACCGACTAGACGGCCCTTAACAACAACAAGATCTTGTATCAGAGTTTGATGTCAGAGTATGTACTTGTTGATGAACATAGTCTATCCCATGAGAATCTGTTACCTTCATAGTAAAATATCAACATTTGTTATACCCGGGTTCTATTATTGGTCATGCATCCCATGTACAACCACCACTCATCTGTCAGTGGGAACTTATGTTGCTATGATGCGAACCAGGTATCAGCAGATTTTCCAGACTAACAGACTAGGAAGAAAGGCCTGGTGATTTACTTCTGAACATTAACTAATGAAAACACTGAGGATCACAGCGGTCTGATTTGCAGCCTACCACAGGGATGATACACGACCAGACAGCTTGTTGTCCTGTTGGGCATACAGTTATCATTAGTTGAGGGCCGACTCGATAGCAGCTAACAACAAAAGAATTAAATTGCATTTTTCATTCTTGTCCCTAGTTCCCTGATTTCACAGTTTTTTTTCTGCATCTTCCAAATGAGTGGGTGTTGCTTTTATACAGAAAAAAGATCACCAAGCCAAATAAAAATATTTTGAAAATGATTTCCTGTTATCTCAAAGTTTCATTTGATGTGTTTCCAGTAAAAATACATTTTTTTATGGTTAATTTATGCACTAGCAAATGCCAGAGAAAAAACATGGGGCGGGAGAAAGTACAGAAAATAATAGCATTCATTTTAACATCAGCCTTTGTGAGTCAACACAGAGCTGTAGAGATTTGTTCATGGTTAATTTCCGTTGCATTATCAATATGCCTACCATGCAAACTGAACTACTGTTAGTGAAGACTTTTCTGGTAGTGTAGGGGGTTCCAAGTTGGGTTGTAGCAGCACTATCAGCAGTTCGAATCTACCAGCTGTTCGGCAGGAGAAAGATGAGACTTTCAACTCCCATAAAGATTTACAGCCTCGAAAACCTCATACAGGATTGCCGTGAGTCAGAATCGACTCCACGGCACACCATCACCATCACTGGAGAGGATTTTGCAGGTCCCTTCCCCACTGTTAGTTTGTTTACACACTTGTATTCATTTCATCGAATTTTTATTTTGCTTTTCTCATTTAACCATAACAATATTAACTTGAATAATAACAACATTGACTTGAACAATAACAGTACTGACTTGACAACTTACATGCCGTGTTGGAGTGTATGTATCACACTTCAGAAATCTCATTGTCTTTCTAATAGCATATTAAGCCACTATGTTATTGCTGCCTATCCCAGTGTACTCCTGTTGGCCTGACAGTTAGGCACTCTCTACACTTGGATTGTTTCCAGATTGCTCCTATTGTTAACAGTGAACATCTTTGCACTTTATTTATTTTTTTCTGCATCCAAACTCTCAGAAAGGAAATTATTGAAACAAATTATATGAACAGGTATAAGTATCTTGAAATGTGTACCATTGTTTTCATAACTGTATCAGTATGTCTTGGGTGAATACTCTCGCCAGGATGCCAACCTTGAAATTTAGGTAATATTGATACCTATCTGAGCCTTGCAGATGGATCTTCATTCACATGGTGGCTTCGCCCTGTGTGTATGCTCAAGACACCAGTCAGAATGGGTTACTTTAGGGTTCAACATACACCAATAGAGGATCCTGGGGGTGGGGTCGGAATAGTTAAACGCTCAGCAGCTATCAGATAAATTGGTGGTTTGAAGATACCCAGTGGGTCTTCAGAAGAAAGACCTAGTGACATGTTCCAGTAAAGACCAATCCTTTTGTGCAGGGGAAGGTAGAACCCCCATTGAATAATTTTCATCTTGTCTAGATGGGTCTGGTGAAAGGAGATGGGGATAAGATTCTTATGATTCAAAAGTTAGTAATTGTTATCATGATAAATTGCGATTGTCACAACTGTAAAGGTAGAAGTTTTGTAACAAAAAGAGGAAGTAGTTCATGCTACAGTACAGCAACAGAGGACCGTAGGACCATCAAGGCAGAAAAGCACAAGCAGAGTGCGGGACCCTATCCAGAGAAGCAGCGACACCAGAGATGGAGGCAGAGAGGAGGACATGGAGAGAGGGAGCAGCTGAAGACTAGAGTCATGGAAAGAGAAAGGCTGTATGTTGGCAGCCAGGAGACAGGCTTGCAGAATGTGCCCTTGGGTTGTTTAAATGATTATATATTCCTGAGTGTTTTTGTGTACATTCAGAAAAAAAATAAATAAATAAAACAGGAAATAGAAGCAAATACTGTTGAATGATGATGCATGGAGGGGATTGTAATCATTGCAATGAAACAAAATATGATAGGATGCGTGCAAAACCGATGTTCTCCCATATAAACTATCACTAAATTCACAATAAAAACTTAAAAAAAAAAAGACCAATCAATCCTTTGCCACCAAGTTGATTCTAACCCCTAGCAACCTATAGGACAAAGTAGAATTTCCCAGGCTGACAATCTTTACCGAAGCAGACTGCCCGTGGGTTCAAACCTCTGACTTTTAGGTTAGCAGCCAAGTGCCTAACCATTGTGACACCAATCCCTTCCTCAGAAACCCTCTGGGGAATTTCTACTCTGTTACCCAGGGTTGTTAGGAGTCAGAATTGACTCGACAACAGACAATAGTGTACCACCAAGGCTGTTACTGGACACAGTGACAGTGTTAGTTTCATAGACCAAAAGAGCCCTGGTGGCTCAACTGCTAACCAAGAGGTTGGTGGTTCTAACCCACCTAGTAGCTCCATAGGAGAAAGATCTTCCCTCTATAAAGGTTACAGTCAAGAAAACCCGATGGGCAGTTCTACTTTGTCACACGGGGTTGTTATGAGTTGAAATCAGCTAGATGTCCCCTAACAATAGTCAATCAATCAGTCACTCACTGGTGAATTTTGTGGCTATATTTTCATTAGCCAAATCTGCTTCACAAGACACCTTTAAAGTGTTCAAGAGCAAAGATGTTTGTTTGAGGACTAAGGTATGACTGACCCAAGCCATGGTATTTTCAACATCTGGTGTGGTGTTGTAGGATCAGATCTGTACTGTGAATCAAAAGGTCAGAGGTTCAAACCTACAAGCTACTCCTTGAAAATCCTCTACAAGATTCAGTCAGAAATGACTCGATGTCACTTAATAACAACCAAAACATGTGAAGGTTGGACAATGAATAAGGAACAGACCATAGAAGAATTGATGCATTTGAGTTATCGTCTTGCAGAAGAATATCCAAAATACCATAGACTGCCAGAAGAACCAACAGATCTGTGTTGGAAGAAGTACAGCCAGAGTGCTCCCTAGAAGCCAGGAGGGCCAGACTTCATCTCTCATACATATCAGGAGGGACCAGTCCTCGGAGAAGGACATCATCCTTGGTAAAGTGGAAGGTCAGTGAAAAAGAGGAAAATCCCCAGTGAGATGGATTGGCACAGTGACAGCAGCAATGGGTTGAAGCGTAACAATTGTGAGGCTGGCGCAGAACTGGACAGGGTTTCATTCTGTTGTACAGAGGAGTCACTATGAGTTGGTACTGACTCGATGGCACCTAACAACAACAACTTACAGCTGAAGCCACACTAGGTAATGATCTCTCCATGCTCTTGTGGCCTCATTGGGGCGCTGTGCTTTGGTAATGTCAGAAGCTTTTTTTTTCTGCTCAGTTTTTCTGCTTTGGATGCAAGTTGTTCAGACTCAGAAATGCTGCCCTCCTCTGTTTCACCCCTGGCCCTCCTCCTCAAGTCACATTGCTGCCCCTCCCCCATCTCAGGGAGGTCCAATTCCTTCCCAGCCCCTTCCCTTGATTCACTCGCCTGCCAGCCCTTCCTGACTGCCTTCTCCTCCCCACTCAACGAACATGCACAGTCTGAGTCTTGTTGTTTAATCCTGAGACTCTGGACTTCCTGCTCCCTTATGCTTCTGTTCCAATATCCGTCTATCATCTGCCTTCCTCCTCACCCACAGAAGCCCACCCTTTGCTCTGCTGTTGGGTGCTAAGTAAAACTGCTCCATTAGGCCATCTTTACAAGGAGTTCTGGTGGCACTGTGAGTCAAGCACTGGACCTCTAAGTGCAAGGACAGCAGTTCAAAAACCAAAAACTGCTCCAAAGAAGAAAGATGAGGCTGTCTGCTCCCATAAAGATTTACAATCTTGGAATCCCTATTTCAGGTTGCTATGCATCAGAATTGACTCAGTGACAGTGGGTCATCTTTATGGAGCAGACTTCCAGGTCTTTCTCCCTCAGAGCTTCTGGCTGCATTCGAACTGACAACCTTTTGGTTTGCAATCCAGCGCTTAGCATTGCACCACCAGGGCTCCTTTCCTTTGCTCTGGGTTATTTACTATTTTTGTGGTTTCCTGAATGTTCAGGCTACTCTCCCTCAACTCTGCACACAGCCTGTTCCTGCTCGATTTGCCAAATCTCAAGATTCTTCCAGACAGAACTGAAGCGCCACCTCCTCAGAGCTAAGTCCGGTTCCGTTTCCCCAGGAGCCATGAGATACACTGTACAAATGAGACACACTGTGCAAATTAGCTACACTGTGCAAATGATACACTGTGCAAATGATACACTGTGCAAATGAGCTACACTATACGAATGAAATACACTGTGCTGATGCAATGAAATGCAGACGGGTCTCTTATGATACAATAGTGAATCATTGTTATCAGGACTGATTGTGAGGGTTGGAAATGTAAAGGTAGACGTTTTATAGCACAGAGGGGAGTGATTAACTTTTCAGTCTAGGAGCGGAGATCACTAGGACCATCAAGGGAGAAGAGCAGAGAGCTGGACCCTACCCAGAGAAGCAGTGATGCCTGAAACAGAGCCAGAGATGATGACATGGAGAGATGGAGCAGCTGGAGACTTTAGATCCAGAGAGGGAAAGCGACGGTGTGCTGAAGACCTGGGGGTACGGGGGAAGGATTGCATAGAGGGGATTGCAACCATGGCAATGAGACGATATATAGGATAGAATGTAAAACTAATGTTCTCCCATGTAAACTATCACATAATTCACAATAAAACATTTAAGAAAAAAAAGAAATACACTGTGTGTGTCATTCTTAGGTCACTTGCTACAAGTGTTGTGTTATTGATTTCCTTATCTGTTTCTCCCACTATACACATGAGAGGAAAACAATATGTCTTTTTATCTCTAACACAATTATGGTTTCATAGAAGAGCTCCAATCTTATTTGTAGTAAATGAATGAATACATGGATGAGGGACAGCTTCGTGCCGTGGTTATACATAAATCTCTGAAGACTTTAACTGACTCAGGATAAGTACTATTGAGCATTGAAAAATCCCTTGTGGCACAGTGGACTAAGCACTAGGTTGCTAACTGAAAGGTCAGCAGTTCAAACCCCCCAGCAGTTCCACAGGAGAAAGCCGTGACTCCCTTAAAGATTTGCAGTCTTGGAAATCCTAAACAGGAGTTCTACTCTGCCCTAGAAGTCAGAACTGACTTAGTGGGTTTTGGTGGAACAAGGATTAAGTGCTCAACTTAATCAGTAGTTCGAACCCACGCATTGACTCCGAGGGAGAAAAGACTGGATTATCTGCTTTTGTAACAGTTGTTATTGTCATTGTGTTGATTCCTGCTCATACCAATCTATAGTGGTCCTAGAGCAGCCCTGGTGGCATTGTAGGGCAAACCCTGAACTGCCAACCACAGGGTTGGAGGTTCAAACCCACGAGTCACTCCTCAGAAATCCCACCCAGGGTTGCTATGAGTCAGAAGTACCTCAATAACACGCAACAGCACGGCAGAGTAGAACTGTGTCGTGGGGTTTTCAGGCTGTAAATCTTTACGAGAGCAGATCACCAGGTTTTTTCCCAAGGAGCCAACTTCCTGCCTTCGGATTCGCAACTGAGCAAGTAAACATTGAGCCACCAAGTCTCCTTTTCCAGAAAGATGACAGCCTAGAAACCCTACGGAGCCGTTCTGCTCTGTCACAAGCATCAAAATCGACTTGATGCCATCACTAACAGCAAACAAGACTGAACATTTGGTAAATAATGAGTAAATGACACTGAGACTCTTTTTTTTTTTTTTTTTTTCTCTCTCTCCCATGAGGACTGTGAAGTTAAAGTAGGAAAGTATGGGAAGGCCAGATTTGCAAAGGTACCCATGCAAGGCAGTTCAAGTTCATGGCTGTCACACTGATTTCTGAGAACTTTAGTCATGGCTTGGGCTAGAATGGAAATTTCTACTTCCTTTCCTTCTGACTTCATTGGGCCCCAGCTGCGTCTGTCTCTGAGTTCACTGCTTACCGTCTGCCCAAATAAACACTTCCTCTCCATGCCAGGGTTCACATAAAAGCCTACGCAGACAGTCAGCACATCCCTGGTACACTGTTTGGTGGTTGGGTTAAACCTCTTTAATTGCTGGGCTGCTATGGGGACATTAAGGCGAGTGTGGGTTCGGGTGTTGCGGCAGGACCGTCTGGCACCTGGGGAGAGTTTAGCTGTTGCTGAGTGCCGATGAGTGAATTCTGACTCACAGCGACCTCATGTGACATGGTAGAACTGCCCCCTTTGGGTTTTCTAGGCTGGGAAGGAGCTCTGGTAGCATAGTGGTTACGAACCGGGCTGCGAACCGCAAGGTCAGCAGTTCAAAACTACCAGCTGTTCCGTGGGAGAAGGATGAGGCTTCATGCTCCCATAAAGATTTACAGCCTCGGAAACCCTGTTCAAGGTAGCTATGAGTTGGGAGCAACTCCACGGCACATAACAACAACAACAATCTGCATGGAATCAGATGGTCAGGTCTTTCTTCCAAGGAGCCATTGGGTGGGTTCGAACTTCCAACCTATCAATTAATAACTGAGCACGTAACCATTGTGCCACTGCGACTCCTAAGAGTGTCTGGGAAAGAGAAGAATGAGTCGTGTGATGAGGAGTGAGTATGGAGCGAGGGGTAATTGAGGTTTTCAGACACTGATGGAACATTTTCATGGGCTGGGTGCTTGGGATGCAGAAATGAGGTAGACCTGGTCCCTCTCTCCAGGGACCTTCAAGTCAAACCAGCTCAGGCACTCAGCACTGGAGGGGGGTGCAGGAGGCCACGGAGAGGCAGAAGGAGGACCTGTGGGTAGTAGGCATGTGGGGAGGCAGGGTGTCAGGATGTAGGGCCTTGAAGCTCAGGGACACAAGGAATGATTCAGTCCAGGGGACAAGCAAGGGCATCTCCAGAAGGTTAGAGTATGTTGGATGCAGTTGGAATCTACTCTCCCAGAACCAAAGTGAAAGAAGGAAACCTGATTCCGAGGAGAACGAACCCACAGGACGGATCGTGTCCATGAGCCATAACCTTGTCTACCTGGAGACCAGAACTGGATGGGGCCGGCCACCTCTACCAACTGTTCTAATCAAGTCACTCTCTCAGCTCTCCGGTGTTATTATCAGAGATGCAACAGGGGATGGCTTTAACAGACGTTATTCTTCCACAGTTTGTTATTGTGTTTGTTGTTAAGTGCTGTGGTGTCAGTTTCAGCTCTTGGTGACCCTGTTGTTGAGTTTGAATGGCCGATCTTGCTGTTCAAACCAACCTTGCAGTCCAGTGCATTATCTTGCAGCGCCACGCCAGGACTCCTTTCACAGATCCGACTTTCAGTTGAGGAGGCTAGAAGTCTGCATTCAGAGCAGCAGCTCTGGAGAAAGGTCCTGCTCTGCCTTCAGCATCTCTAGGTCCAGCATTCCTTGGAGATTCCTAAATTGTCTACCTGGCAAGCTTTCCTTGGATCTAAGAGTTTACCGCTGTTCTGATGTGACACTGTAGGATAAGCACTGGAGTGCCAATCACAAAGTCAGTGGTTCAAACCCACCAGCCACTCCTCAGAAACCCTATACATGGTTGTTATGAATCAGAACTGAATCGACAGCACTTCACAACAGCAACAACTAGGGGTGGACCCAAGAACCCCATTGTACCCTCAAAATCACTGCTTGTCCCAGAAGAAACTAATGTGCCAAGCAGTTGTTGAAACACCTCACTCTACACCAGTTGTAGTAACAGTTGCAGGAGCAGCAATAAGGAATTGGCTTTTGTTGGGAGACCTGGGGTCGATTCCAACTTAGAGCGCCCCCTGGCGTGGCTGAGGAGAACTGCCTCACAGAGTTTCCTACTTGTCTTTATAGAAATCTCCAGGTCTCTCTCCTGCAGAGTTGCTGGGTGAGTTTGAACAACTCAACTTTTGGTTAGCAGCCCAACACTTAACCCACTGTGCCATTAGGGATCCTCCGATGTCTTTTGCTGTTGTTGTTTTTGTTGTTAAGTACTGTTGAGTTGGTTCTGACTCATAGTAGCTCTGTAAAGGGTTTCTGAGTGTGGCTGGTGAATTTGAACTGCCAACCTTGTGATTCAAACTGACCTTGCAATCTACTGCATTATCCCACTATACCACACCAAATGGTCCATTACATTAATTTTGTGTGTGTTAGGGATTGGACTGTGTCTCCCGAAAAGTACTGTTGAGTACAAAGAATGAGTATTCCAGAACACTTAACTGTGCTTGTGAGGAACCTGTACATAGACCAAGAGGCAGTCATTCAAATAGGAAAAGGGGACACTGGATGGTTTAAAATTAGGAAAGGTGTGCACCAGGGTTGTATACTTTTGCCATATTTATTCAATCTGTATGCTGAGCAAATAGCCTGAGAAGATGGGTTTTATGAAGAAGAACGTGGTATCAGGATTGGAGGAAGACTCATGAACAACCTGCGATATGCAGATGATACAACCTTGCTTGCTGGAAGCAAAGAGGGCTTGAAACATTTGCTGATGAAGATCAAGGGCACAACCTTCAGTATGGATTACACCTCAATACAAAAACATGCACAACTGGACCAATAAATAACACCGTGATAAACACAGAAAAAAGTGAAGTTATCAAAGACTTCATTTTGCTTGGATCCATAATCAACGCTCATGGAAGCAAATGTCAAAAAATCAAACAATGTTTTACATTAGACAAATCTGCAGCAAGAGAGCTTTTGAAAGTGTTCAAGAGCAAAGATATCAGTTTGAGGACCCAGGTGCACCTGACCCAAACCAAGGTGTTTTCAATTCCTCATACGCATGTGAAAGTTGGACCGTGAATAAGGAAGATCAGAGAAGAATTGATTGATTTGAATCCTGGTGTTGGAAAAGAATATTAAAAGTATCATGGACTGCCAGAAGAACAAACAAATCTGTTAGAAGAAGTACAGCCAGATTGCTCCTTTGAAGCCACGATGGCCAAACCTCTTCTCTCTTACTTTAGGCAGTTTATCAGGAGGGACTTGTCCCTGGAGAAGAACATCATACCTGAAAACGTAGCAGGTCAGCAAAACAGAAGAAGATCCCCGGGGAGATGGATTAGCATAGGGGCAGCAATAATGGGCTCAAGCGTCACAATTGTGAGGACAGCGCAGGCCCGGGCAGTGTTTCATTCTGTTGTCCATAGTGTGGCTCTGAGTCGGAACCGACTTCATGGCACCTAAAAACATCAACAACAACATCACCATGCAGCCCTGGGGATGCTGTGGGTCAGACATTGGACTTCTAACCACAAAGTCGGTGGTTCAAACCTGCCAACTACTCCTTATGAGGCTTTCTGTTCAGTTCAGATTTACAGTCTTGGAAACCCTATTAGGGCCACTATGAATCGACTCGACAGCATCATTGTTATTAAAGACTTGATCTAGGCCCACTTCTGAGTTGATACAACTGGTGCCGATTTTTAGAAGGAAAACCTGTGAGTAGGGGTTAACATGTTGACTACTAACAGAAAGTTTGAAGGTAACCTAAGGTACCTCAGAAAAACGTCCAGGGGGTCTGCTTTTGAAAGACCACAGCCATTAAAAATACCAAGGAGCACAGTTGTCCCCTGATACATGTGAGGGTTCCATAAGTCAGGAGTCATCCTAACAACAGTGACAGCATGGGACTTTAAATAATGGCATGGAAGAGAACTTGGACAAGGTGGTGTGAGGAGAGATAGGCTGCATGTAGCACCTGCGTCTTTACATTGAACATGCCGGCACCCACTATACACACACAGTGTTCACTCATGGGAGGTTAGCTTGAGAGGGTGCTGGGTTTGCAAAACCATATAACCCGCACGTTGCTTGCATAAAAATATGGTCTATGTTTCTGCTTGAGTTGAAAGCTGTCTGATGGAGAGAGAATCTTGGTGAGAGTTGGCTAATATTTCTAATTAATATTTTCAATCATCTCACATGAATGTGAATGCTGGACCATGAATAAGGAAGACAGAGAATTGATGCATTTGAATTATGATGTTGGGGTAAAATATAGAGTGTGGGCTGCCAGAAGAACAAACAAATCTGTCGTGGAAGAAGTGCAGCTTAGTAGCTAGGATGGTGCAAATTCATCGCATGTGCTTTGGACATGTTGTCATGCTTGGTAAAAGTAGAGGGTCCTCGAAACAGAGTAAGACCCTCGTGGACTGATGCAGTGGCAGGAACAATGGCCTCAAACATAGTAACAATTACGAGGATGGTTCAGGACTGGGCAATGTTTCATTCCATTGTGTTTAGGGTCCTTATGAATTGAAATTCACTCTACGGCACCTAACAACCATATTTCTCATTAATAAGCAGAAGTCAAACTCCCCCTCTCCCATGGTCCTCCCACCCAGAGTTAAAGCCTGCGGGCTGGCCTCTGTGTGTGATCTCATCCTTTCTCTGTGGAAACCATCGGAGCAGACTTCCTGATCTTGGAGGGTAGACAGTTAGACCGGAGATGTTGGACCCCCACTCCCTTGCTATATTTGCGACTCTCTTTCTGCTTCAGTTTGCTCACTTGAGAAATAGAGTTCACTATAATTCCTACTTCGGAGTTGTGATGACTATGAAATGAGTTTTTATATGAATATGTGAAGCACAGAAAACTGTATCTGGGGCCTTTATAGATGTTGTTGTTAAGTGCCATCGAGTCAGTTCCAACTCATAGTGACCCTGTATAGGGTTTCCAAGTAGCGGCTGGTGGGTTTGAACTGCCAACCATGCAGTTTAAACTGACCTTGTGTTCCAGCACATTATCCTGTAGCGCCACGCCAGTTGTTATTGTTAAGTGCCATCAAGTCGGTTCCGACCCATAGCGACCCTGTATAGGGTTTCCGAGGAGTGACTGGTGAGCTCGAACCGCCGACCTTGCAGTTCAAATGGCTTTGCAGTCTGGCATATTAACCCACAGTGCCACACCAGTACATTTATATAAATGTGTGTATATGAGGGAGTTTCAGAAAGTGCCTTGAAAAATGGAACCAAAAGATAATGGAATTTTTCCACAAACTTTTTGAAGCACCCTAGTATGTGTGTATGCGTGTGTGTGTGTGTGTGTGTGTGTGTGCGCACGTGAGAGTAAATCAAATAATATGATTACAGAATCAGGTTGTTGTTAGGGGCCCTATGCACAACCGAAGAAAACACTGGTTCTGCGTGGTCCTCACAATCCTTGTTACATTTGAGCCCATTGTTGCTGACACTGTCAGTCCACCTCCTTAGGGGCCTTCCTGTCCTTGATGGCCCTCTATGAAGCACGGTGACCTCTTCTAGGGACTGGTCTCTCCTGATACCATGCTCAAAGTATATGAAGTGGCAGCCTCACTTCTAAGGAACATTCTGGTTGTTCTTCCTCTAGTAAAGATTTGTTTGTTCTGCAATCCATAGTACCAGGGTAAATCAGAAATTATCTGCACTCTGACTGCAAATTTTATTTAATCAACTTTTAGAAAAGACAAATGCATTGTTTTTCTACATAATCTCCTTGCTTTTCAATACACTTTGTCCATCTATCAACAAGCTTTCATATTCCCTTATTAAAAAATATCTTAGGCTAAACTTTGAGCCACTCTCTGAATCTTTGTCCTCGAAGGGCTGCTTTCAGGGGACCAAACAGATGAAAATCCAATGGAGCAAGATCGGGACTGTAGGGAGGACGCTTTAAGTCCTCAAAATGAATTTTTTGCAGAATGTCAACAGTGTGGGCAGAGGTGTGTGGACGTGCATTGTCATACAAGATCACAACGCCCTTGGACAGCAGTCCTCTGCGTTTAATTTAAAGTTTAGGTTTCAGCTCTTCAGTGAGCATCTCACTGTAACGAGCACTGTTGACTGTTGACCTTTTTTCCTGATATTGTTCCAATACTGGCCCTTGAGAATCCCAGAAAACTGTAAGCATCAATTTTCCAGCTGATGGTGGACTTTTGAGCTTTTTCTTGGTCAGAGATTGAGGATGTTTCTATTCCATACTCTGCCGTTTACTCTCAGACTCATAGTGATGAATCCCGGTCTCGTTAGCAGTAATGATTTTTTAAAAGAAACTTTTACCTTCCTTTGAGTATCAGTCCAAATTTTATTTGCAGATGTCCCCATTCACACCTGCACAGCAGTGACCTCTGATAGGACAGTGCATATAGCAGAAGTTTTCATATAATCAGAGTGTGGATAATTTTGGACTCACCCTCATATTTTCAATATTCTTCTCCAAAACCATAATTCAAATGCATTGTCTCTTCTCCAGTCTTCCTTATTCATTGCCTTGCTTTCACATGTATAGGAGAAAATTGAAAATACTTGGATAGGTGCACCTTAGCCTTCAAACTGATGTATCTCTTCTTGAACACTTTAATGAGGTCTTGTGTAGCTGATTTGCTTAACGCAATGCATCATTTGATTTCTCGACTGCTGCTTCCATTGATTGTAGCATTGATTGTAGACCCAAGTAAAATTCACTACTTGGCAAGTTCAATCTTTTCTCCATTTATTATAATGTTGCTTATTGGTCCTGTTAGGAGGATTTTTGTTTTCTTTACATTGAGTTTTAATTCATACTAAAGGCTGAATTCTTTGATCTTCATCAGCAAATGCTTCAAGTCCTCTTCGCTTTCAGCAAGCAAGATTGTGTCATCTGCATATCGCAGGTTGCTAATGAGCTGTTCTCCAATCTTGATACCACATTCTTCTCCATATATAGTCCAGCTTCTAGGATAATTTGTTCAGTATGGTGAATGAAAACAACGCTGATGCATGCTTTTCTTGACTTGAAACCACACAACAAATAAGTCCTTGTTCTGTTCCAATGACTGCTTCTTATATAGGTTTCAATTAGGAGTTCTGGAATTTCCATAGTTAGCCACATAGTCAAATGCCTTCAGAAATTTGTTTTCGCACCGATCTGGAGGCTGAAAGTCTAATTCAGGATTTCAGCCATGTTGAATTCGTCTTTGCTGGCAGTCTGTGGGGGTTCCTCACACGACATCTGTCTTCTCCCATGTGTGTATATATTTCTGTGTCTAATCTGCTTTGTTTCTAACTCGGAAGTGATTAGATTTACAGCCCACTTACTTAGTTATGATCAAATTAACATAGCACACAGAGCTCTACCTCCAAATAGAATTACATCCCTAAGTTATTTGCTGTTGTTGTTGTTGTTGTTGTTGTTAAGTGTTGTTGAATCAGCTCCAACCTCTAGTGACCCTGTATAGGTGAGGTTGAACCACCAACCTTACAGTTCAAACCGACTTTGCACTCTAGCTCATTAACCCACAACACCATACCAGGAGGTTAGGATTATATGAGGGGGATTCAAAACGTTCAAGTAAAAATGATATAATCTTTTAATTCCATTTTTCCACAAAGTCTTTTAACCCCCGCCCCCTCATAAAAGTTAGTATTCCAACACATATTTTGGGGGAACACAATTTCATCCATTACACATTCTGTCAAAAAAATTAAGCAGAATTTTATAACTTAAAAAAACAAGAAGTTTTTATCCAGTATTTCAGCTGCAAAGTTTCATTCTCTAAATTGTTTTGATTCTTTATAAACCTCAAGCCAAATGTGTTAGTATTGTGCAAGACGGCCATGTCTTTTGCGTAATATGAGCAAACTTCTACCCTGCCAGTAGGATAGTGCAGATAAGACACCAGCCAAACCACTCAACCCCAGCTCACCTCAATATCCTGGCCTCTACTCTGAGCTTCACAACCCACACTCAACCTTTGCTCCAAAGCTCACCAGGATTCCCAGAGTGCTAGGTCACAGAGTGGCCAGAGGGGGCGATGGCGAGAGCCAACAGGCACCCAGCCATTTCTGTCTCTATCTTTGGTCCTTCACATCAACAAGGGGTGCCATTGCTTCTAGACAAGGATTGAAGCTTAAAGATGGCTCTAGGGGAAGCAGCAGCAAACTGAAGTGTGAGGAGTTAGGAAGTTTGTTTTTTGAAAGCTTCTGGAAGGGGAACAGCTGAAACATCCAACCACTCATCTCTTTCACGGTTGGTTTGTTCAAGGTGCCAAAGAATGTAATAGAAAGGAGGAGAAACACAGGAAATGGGGGGGGGGGGGGAAAAATGTTTTAAATACAAAAGGAAGACAAAAATAATAATCTTAGCTTTAAAAATTGGATTTGCTTTGGAAGAATTATATTAGGTAGAATACACATACAATCAAAATATTTTTTTTTAAAAGAAAGCTAAATAACATTAAAACAAAAACCGAGGCATACTATGGAGTAACAATACCAGTTCTCAGTGTCTATTTCGAGATACACTTGGAAACAACAGCCTGGATTTGCCACTTTGATTCTTGCAAGTTTAGTAATACTGATAATAAAACTATGCTTTTCCCCTCCCTCTATGGAAAATAAACTTAAGACTAAACATGAGAAAGCACAAACTTACTGGAAGAAAAAACAAGCAGTACATACTCAAGGGTATGAGCTCAGGCCTTCCTCATTCTCCTAGACGAGCAATGAACGCAATTGGGTACAGCACTCCAATCTCATCATGTAACTGCTATCGAATGTCAGCAGTAAAGATTCAGGGGATCATACTGGGAGACACTATCAGAGCGGGGGACACCAAAATGATGTTTATAAAAATATTTGTGCAGTATTTCAGCAGAAAGTTATTATTTTTAAAAGAATATTCCTGTAGTTAAACAACAGAACATTTTTCATAAGCCCAGCTTCCATATGTACATATATCTATATGGCGGAAGCTCTACGCTCATTTACTTTTGGAACCTTCTCATGAGTTCCAGTCAGAACTGACATTATGACCAATTACAATGATGCTTCTAATCATGCCATTTCATCGGCACACACAGTCATTCAGTCACTGCTGTGTTTGAAAGTCCCTGATTTTGTCAACTTTTCTAATAGTAACTAGTTACACTGTTGGCATATCCAGAGTGCTCCTGGAAGCCAGGATGGCCAGACTTTGTCTCTCATAGTTCAGACATATTATCATGAGGGACAAGTCCCTGGAGAAGGACATCATGCTTGGTAAAGTGAAGGGTCAGTGAAAAAGAGGAAGCCCCCCAACGAGATGGATTGGCACAGTGACAGCATCAAAGGGCTCAAACAGAGCAACGATGGTGAGGATGGCGCAGGACCAGGCGGTGTTTCCTTCTGTTGTGTGTAAAGTCACTATGAGTCAGTGTCGACTCAATGGTACCTAACAACAACAACAACATTGACATAATTAATATTTGTGAACTTAAATCAACAACTTTTCTGAGAATGAAGTAGTAATTAAAGGACAAGAAGGAGAAAAATTAGAAAAAAACTTCTCAGTTAATAATGTTATAACTAATAATGTTGTGAATCAACGTAGAAAGATTTTACAAAATAATTTTGTTGTTGATTTCATGAAATCTAAGAAATACTACATTTAAGCAATCTGCAACTATATTGCAACTATATTCATCATGGATTATTCTAATTAACATTGGTAATAAGTGGATGATACCAACTCTAGTGACTTTCAGCTGAATATTGAGTAAGAAATCTTGATTCTTTACAAAGTACTGTTTGTTCCTCATTTCCTTTTTCTTTTCTCTGGAAATACTTCTTTTTCTTTTGAGAAAAGAATGAAAGAGTGTGACAACACCTCTTTAATGAGCTCAAGGTGTGTTCTACTTAGGAAAAAAGTACAAAAGAAAAGTTGGTGTCAGTTCGAGGAGTAAGACACACCTGGTATTTTCACTTGCCTCGTATGTATGTGAAAGTTGGAGAATGAATAAGGAAGACTAGAGAAGAATCAATGCATTTGAATTATGGTGTTGGCAAAGAATATTAAAAGTAGCATGGACTGCCAGAAGAGCAAACAAATCTCTGTTGGAAGAAGTACAGCCAGAATGCTCCTTAGAAGATAGGATGGCTTGACTCTGTCTCTTGTTCTTTGGACATGTTATCAGGAGGAGTCGGTCCCTGGAGAAGGACATCGTACTTGGTAAAGTGGAGGGTAAGAGAAGAAGAGGAAGACCCCCAACAAGATGGATTGGCACAGTGGCTGCAACAATGGGTTCAGACATTACAATTGTGAGGCTGGTGCCGGCCCGGGCTGTGTTTAGTTTCATTGTGCATACGGCTATGAGTCAGAACCCACTTGAAGACAACTAACAACAACAACAACAACAACAACAACAACAACAACAACATGTGCCAGGCGCAAGCCAGACACTTTACATACATTAATTTGATTGTCACAACACCCTGGTGGTGGTGGTTATGTGCTGTGGATTAGGAACCAACTCATAGTGACCCTGTACAGGGTTTCTGAGGCTGTAAATCTTTACGGGAGCAGAAAGCCTCATCTTTCTCCTGAGAAACAGCTGGTAGTTTTGAACTGCTGAACTTGCGGTTCGCAGCCCGATTCGTAACCACTATTCTGTTGTTGTTGTTAAGTACCGTGGAGTCGGTTCCAACTCATAGTGACCCTGTACAGGGTTTCCGAAGCTGCAAATCTTTATGGGAGCAGAAAGCCTCATCTTTCTCCTGCAGAACAGCTGGTAGTTTCGAACTGCCAACCTTGGGGTTAGCTGCCCGATTCGTAACCACTACACTACCAGAGCTCCTTAACCACTACGCTACCAGATGGTAAATATTATCACCATTTTCCAGGTGAGAAAAATGAGTTTTAAAGGGAGATGTGGTAAAGGTAGTATTTAAATACATGGAAGTTTGTGCTTACCTTGCTTACTAGGTAATCTGCTCCTACTAAGACCCAAAGTAAGAACTTCAGAATAGGTCCAGCAGGGGTTCCAAGTTTCTAAAAGGAAAAGAAGTCATCTGTCCATGTGAAGAAAGAACTAGGTGATGTCCAACCACCTGCTCCAAAAGGGATCACATTAGAAGATCCTGGATAGAGTGAGAGAAAAATATGGACCAAACTCAAAGATCATAAAAAAGGATCAGGTCTGATAAGTTGATCATTTTGTATGTCTCACAAATTATGTTATAAATATTCAAATGGCCCTTGGTAGAAAAAAAGGTTCCCTACATCTGACTTAGAACTAGGAGTTCCTCTCCACAGGCTTCTGTGAGAGGGTTTCCACCCCACACCAGCCAAAGTTTTGTCCCTTATCCCTCGCTTACCGTTCAAACCCTTAATAAGATTTTAGGAGCCCCGATAACTCAGGGGCTAAGCACTAGAATGCTAGCCTAAAGGTTGGTGGTTCAAACCCATCAGCCGCTCTGAGGAAGATAGAGGAAGTATTCTGCTTCCGTAAAGGTGGCAACTTTGAGCACGCCTTCCAATAACCAGCCACTGGAGACCCAAAGGGCAGTATGTACCTGAGGACCAAGTTCAGAAGGATTGGGAAGAAGGAGGAATGGAAACCGGAAACTTAGGCAGAAAGTGGAGTGAGTGACGGACGTCACATGGTGGGGACTGTAATCAGTGACATGGAACAAAATGTGTCTGACGTGTTGAATGGAAAAGTGATGATCTGCTCTGTGAACCCTCGCCCAATTCACCAAAAATAAGAAGAATAGTTGATTTGGAAAAATTAAAGAGATCACAGCCTTGGAAACCCGGGACAGCAGTTCTACTCTGTCCTATTTCTTGTTGTTGTAAGTGCCATCAAGTTGGTTCCGACTCCTAGTGACCCTGTACAGTGTTTCCGAGGAAAGACTGGTGAGGTTTGAACCGTCAACCTTTGGATTAGCGGTCCAGTGGTAATCCTACAGCCTCGATATCCCCTCACATCTGTCAGTTTGTCACACTGTGGTGGGTCGTATGTTGGTGTGGTTCTGGAAGCAATACCACTGGTGTTTCAAATACCAGTGACTCACCCCTGGTGGACAGATTTCAGTAGAACTTCCAGACTGAAATCAGACCAGGAAGAAGACACAGGCAGTTAGCCTCTAAGGAATG
>NW_006408523.1:5546110-5556144 GCF_000296735.1 Chrysochloris asiatica | reverse complement strand
TCCCAGGTCTTGCCACACTGCTGGCCAACCAGGTCTCCATCTGGGTTCATAGGAGTCTATTGAATGTTGCAGGGCTAGTACTCTTATAAACAGCCCTATAACACTAGCTGATACAAGGCTGAAAGGTGAGTGCCTCAAAAAATAACTGAGGAAGACCTGCCTCCACAATGTAGTCAACTCTAGTCACATGGATAGAGAAAAGCTTCCAGGACACAACTCAAAATGAAGGGGGGAAAAAAACAGTTGAAAATATTCATTGATAATCAGAATATGGAATATACGATCTGTGGATTGGGGAAAATTATAAATTGCCAGAAATGAAATGGAATGAATACATAAAGATTGATATCCTAGGTATCTCCTCCCCCACATTATTATTTTTTTTAATGCCCTGTGAAATTATGAGGGGGCTTCAAAACCTTTGTGGGAAAATTCCATTCTCTTTTCATTTCATTTTTCCTTGAACTTTTTGGAGTCCCTTATACAACCAACAAAACCTTGACCAATCCAGCAATGCCCACATGTACAATTCAGCCATGTGGGCTGCAGTCTTCCTATTGTGCAGCCATAGCATTATCTTTTTCCAAATTAAGCATGTGAGGGAGGGGGGAGGGGTGACTGGACCTGCCAAAGGGTCAAGGTTTTCAGTGATTGTTTGGAAGTACATGGCCAGGACTTTCTTCCAACGCACCTCTGGGTTGCTCCACACAGCTAACCCTGTGGAGGGACTTAAAGTTGGGTGTTTTTTTCTTGTCCCCTTCCATTCCCAAAGTCACATGGGGGACCCCTTCCATACACCCTAAAGTCACACATGGGGTATTGGTCCACTTGTGAGGATTTCTGTTTTCTTTACATTGAGGTTGTGGGTTTTGCTCTTCATCTTCTTCACTTTCCATAACAAAGGCTGTCATCTGAATATCATGGAACTGGATTATTATGCCCCGTGGGGCAGTTCTACTCTGTCCTATGAGGTTGTTGTGAGTTATTATTGGTCCCAGGACAATGGGTCTGAGCATACTTGGTAAAGAGGAGCTCTGCTAGTGTAGTGGTTATGAGTCAGGCTGCCAATCTCAAGGTCAGCAGTTCGAAACTACCAGTGGTTCAGCAGGAGAAAGATGAGGTATTCTGCGCCCATAAAGATTTATAGCCTCAGAAACCCTGTGCAGAGTCACTATGAGTCAGAACCAACTCCACGGTACATAACAACATACTTAGTATAAGCATCCTCTTGTATATCCTTCCAAAACCCCCTCACCAGTTGTCTTCCAACAATTGCATCCTAAAGTTTTCTAAACACTCAGCCCTGTACCTTGTGCCCTAGTCTGCTATCTCCATTTTTATGAAGGTATCTTGGTCAAGTCTGTCCAGAAACAGTTCCTGCTTTGGAGGAGGGAGTGAGGAGCAGTTGGACTTGGCTATGACAGTCTTTTCTGGCAGACTGGTGGACACTTCCCCAACATCATGGGTGTCACAGCTGTAGTTGCTTTAGGTCCTCCTGGGGAACCCAGCTCCACGCTCCTCCAACATGGTGGAGCAGACAATTTCAAGGTCTTCAAAGACTGCTGGGTGGAGTGTTAGTTAGCACAGAGGAAAGCTGGGTTTAAAAGACTCGGGAAATGCTAAGGAAGGCTCAGGAGTATTGGTGGCATGATGGTTAAGTACTCGACTACTACAGAAAAGTTGGCAGTTCGAACCCACCAGCTTCTCAGCAGGAGAAAGATGAGTCTATCAGCCCCATAAAGTTTTACAGCTTTGGAAACCCTCTGAGGCCATTTGACTCTAGCACATAGAATCTCTAGGAATTAAAATCAATTCTATGACCCCAAACAACAGAGGGCAGAGGGCCAGGAAGATCTTCCATAGAACAATGGAAGGCACACAGAAGTTCTAGCGAATCAAAATCTGTCATGAGACTAGAAGTCATGGTAAAGCAGTGGTTAGATGCTGCTTAACTGAAAACAGAAAGGTCAGTGGTTCAAATCCACCCAGTGTGACTCTGTGGAAGAAAGACCTGGCTATTTGCCCCCATAAAGATGGCAGCTTAGGAAACCCTCTGGGCAGTTCTACTGCCACATAGGGTCACTATGAGGCAGAATCGACTGGCCAGCACCCAACAATAACAATAAGGAGACCCCCTTCACCTCCTCCCCACCCACCCTTCCCTGGGCCACTGCTGACATCTCCTCTAGGCCCGCAATCCACTCCATAGTCAAATCTAGCCAGCATTCCCGGATTCAGTGGAACTCTGCCCCGGATGCAATTGTGACTAACCATTCATTCCTCTCACTTGTGAAATCACTCTCATTCTGTCCTTGGGGAGGTAACAGGAAAGGAATAGGAGAGGGGTGAGCCAAACTCTGGACTTGACCTTGTTCCCCATCTGTGTCCAATGAGCATTAGTTGGCCTCCTTGGTGGAATTTGTGGCTTCGAGCCTTAGTCATCTTCCTGCTGAAAAAAGGGTAAACAAGCAAAAAGAAAAAAAAAGTCAAACCCACAGCTGTTAACTCTATTCTGACTCCTAAGACACAGCAGAGCTGGTCTATGAGGTTCTGCAGTCTTTATGGGAACAGACGGCCTCGTCTTTCTCCCATGGAGTTAATAGTGGATTTGAATCATTCCGTCTTATTGTTAACAGCCAAGCACTTAATGGTACCACTGGAGCAGAAAGGAGGGTCTTACAGAACTGGACAGGGGTTCATGGAAGCACATGGGAGGGTAGATGGGCGGCTGGGACTGCCAAAGTGTCATGGAACATATTTACATTTTCATATCCAGATTTCACTTCTGGAGTGGCACTAGAGGGTCAGCACTGGACTGCAAACTACAGGGTCTGCAGTTCAAACCCACCAGCTGCTCCTTGCAAACCCTATACCCTACAGGGCCGCTATGAATTGGAATCAACTCAATGACAGTGAACAGCAGTAACAATCCTGATTCCACGTTATGGTAGGTCTCCAGCTTGACTTAAAGACAACTGATGCTACGTGTCCATCACATCGACCGAGTGTCCTGGAGTCAACTGCTAACCAGAAGGTTGTCATTTCAAACCCACCAGTCACTCCACAGGGAAAATAGCTGGTGATCAGCAGCTATAAAGATGAGTTCTCCTCTGTCACACGGGGTTGCTGAGTCAGAATCCACTTGGCAACCCCGCTGGGCGTTGTTAACAAACAGGCAAGAACAAATGAGTAAAAGGATCAAGATATAGCTTCTCTAAACAGGGCAGCTCCCCAGCTCAGCCAGGTCCTGCTGTAACCCTTGTTTGGCTGGACTTTCTGATTTTCCAGGGAAGCCAGAGATCCAGGGACATGTGGGAAATGAATTGGTTTTTAAGTGTTGGCGAATCATTCAAAATTTCTCAAACACCTTGCAGGCCTGTCCCCCCTTCTCCAGCATTTCAAACTAGAAACCATGCCAAGGTTCCTGAGAAGCCCTGTGGAGTGAGCATTATTGAGCTGTTAACCTGAAGATCAGCAGTTCAAACCCACCAGCCACCCTGAGAGAGAATGATGAAGCTGTCTGCTCCTATAAAGAGTCAGTCCCATAAACTGTCTTACAGGGTCATAATGACTCGAAATGGACTCAATAGCAGTGGTTTGGTTTGGTTTAAGGTTCCCTCTTGGTGTGGTGCTGTGGGATCAGCACTAGACTGTTAACCACAAGGTCAGCGGTTCAAACCCACCATCTGCTTCTCAGAAACCCTATCCAGAGTTGTTATGAGTTGGAACCAACTTGACAACGCTTAACAACAGCAACTAAGAATACGAAAAGAAGTTTTTTTTATAAAACTCCCAATGTGTTTGAACATATTTTTTAAATTTACAGAATATGTGAAGCTGTCTTTGCCTGTTGAGTTAACACCTTCAAGAAAGAACATTCCATGCACTCCTGGTCCCTGGAGCTGGGAAGGGTCTGGGAGAAAGCATGTGAAATGTTCATCTCACCTATGACTACCTTTGACATCTCTAGTCTGTGAGACTGCAGACGTCAGGATAGGCTGTCTGTCCTGTTCACACTGTGTCTCTGGGGCCCCACATACAGCAGCCAGGAAGACGCTCTGGTGGTACAACAGTTAAGCGCTCGACTACTAACCAGAAGATCTGTGGTTCAAACCCACCCACGGGAGAGAAGACCTGACACTCCACTCCTAGAAATCCCCCTGGAGCTGTGCTACACTGTCACATGGGGTCTCCATGAGTCACACTCAACACCAACAACATCTGCACAACACCTTCACACCAACACACAGACTAATCTGACCAAACGCCCAGGTTCCATGGCTTAGCCAAGTTGGCATACAGTCCACCATCACGGGCCGTACAGGTATTAATCCCTTTAACCTTTGCTTCAACCCCGTGGGGTTGTCATCGTCCCTGTTCTACAGAGGACAGGAAAGTGTGCACCAGCAACTGGACTCGCCAACCGCAGCTTGAGCGAGTGGGCTGACCAGGTTACCTACCACGTGTAAGAAGACTTTGCCCCTCAGCTCCATCTCTCTTCTCCACAAGTGTCTACAGGGCCATCAAGGCCATGGCTGTCCAGTGGGTGGCCATCAGACGTTGCTATAGTGCATGTAAAGAGCTAGGTTGCTAACTGAAATGTTGGTGGTTCAAAACCACCCAGGGGCTCCGTGGGAGAAAGACTTGATGGTCCACTCCCATCAAAGACAATTCTACTCTGTCACACGTGAGTCCGAATGGACTTGGATGACCCACAGCAACACAGGGCATGCACTGATAGCTTGAGGCTTTCTTTTAGTTACAATATAATTCAAAAAGTTTCATAAAGAGCTCAAGAAATAGGTAGTAGCTACCATATGGAGCGGAGCTCTGGTGTGGTGCTGTGGGATAATGCGCTGGACTGCAGGGTCAGCTTGAACCACAAGGTCGGTGGTTCAAAATCACCAGTCGCTCCTAGGAAACCCTCTGCAGGGTCGCTATGAGTCAGAACTGACTCAACAGCACTGAATACCACCACCACCATACGGAGTACTGAATACAGCAGCCTCTGTTCTGTGAGGTTTAAGTCATCCTCATAATAAACCTCAGTGTTGTTGTTGGAAAGGAGTCCTGGAGGCCCTGTGGGTTAAGCATTGAGCTGCTAAGGACAAGGTCTGTGGTTCACGCCCACTAGCCAGTCCTTGGGAGAAAGATGAGGCAGTTTGCTCCCATAAAGATTCACAATCAGGAAAATTTAAAGAGCAGTTCTACTCTGTCCAACCAGGGTTGCTATGTGTCAGAATTGACTCCACAATGGTGCAGTGTTTGGACCCGTCCAGCAGTGTTGCAGAAGAAAGTCCTGGAGATCTGCTTCCAGAAAGATGGCAGGCTGTTAACAACACTGTGGGGCAATTCTTCTCTGTCAAACACGGGGTGGCCATGAATCCGAATCAGCTCAACAGTGACAGGTGACTTGCAAAGGCCAGATACTCTTACTCTTGTTGGTTATCAGATGTTAGAAAAGAACACACATTTTTATTTCACGTGGGACAAAAGACCCAAACTGGAAATTCGATTTTTCAGACTTGTGAGAAGCAGCTAAGAGGAAGGTTTCCCATTCAGGAATTACATCTGAGCCCGGGCTTTGGGCTTCTCTCAGGAGGCACATGCATTCCGAATGATCCAAAGAAAGCTCTGTAGGAGGGATGGTAACAGAGTCCTCACTGAATGGGTTCTGTTTGAGCTGCCCACTGCCCTCGGGTCAATGCCTACTCACAGCAACCCTTTAGGGCAGAGGAGAACTGCCCTTTAGGGTTTCCAAGACTTTCAGTCTTTGTGGTGCAGACAGCCTTCTTTTTCTCCCTCAGAGCTGATGCTGATAGGTAGGAACCACTGATCTTGTGGTTAGCACTCTAGCCCTTATCCTTACATAGTTTCTAAGGGAGCTCAGTTCATACAGGCAATACTCATTATTTTGTGAGCCAGTGTACTGTTTAGCTATAAGGTGACCTCAAACATTCGTTTCAGGGCAAGAATTGAAGAGTCTCTTGGGGCGATAGTCTCGGGAACCCTTCAGTCTCAACCAGGCTAGAGGGTCCGTTTTTAGGTTCTTGTTTTTTAGGAGTTTGAGGTTCCGTTCCTTTTTTTTTCTCCCTTTCTGTCAGGTTCCACCTATTGTGGTTCTGACCGGAACCTTCAGTGATGGCAGTTGGGCACCAGTTGGTTCTCCGGTCTGAGGGGAGAGGAAGTGTGTTCTGTGCAGACTATTTGTCCTGAAGATTAGCTATGGCTTCTCCTTTGCTCCAGACATTGTTTTGTGTTTACCCTGACCGGCAGTCTTCCCTGGTGGCTTAGGATGTGAAGTACAGGGCTGCTAAATATCAGGTCAGCAGTTGGAACCCACCAGCCGCTCCTAGGGAGAAAGATGTGGCTGTCTGTTCTGTGAATATTCAGTCTCAGAAACCCTATAGACAGTTCTACTGTGCCCTACAGGGTCGCTGTGAGTCAGAATGGACTTGATGACAATGGGCTGATAGGGTGGTTGGGGGTCTGGCTTGTGTGTTTCACACTGTGATCACCGAGAATCCAATTTCTTCTCAGAGTCTCTTGTAATTCTTTAGTTGACTGCTCATTGGAAAATGGATAAATGATCCTAATATGATTATTAAAGCCCCCTCCCAAAGTCTTGTACTTAGGAGAACGTGAAATAGAAATGATGAAAATAAGCTACTTAAAGTGCACCTTGAATTAATTTTCACTGTGGGCAAGGAATAAAGAATTTGAGCCTTCCCTACTTTGGAAATGGTGTTTCAAGCAGGTTCCAAATGTTTCGTAGATAAAATGCAGCCAGTCGCAGGTGTTACAAGTGATGTAGCACATGAGTCACATAACAAGAGAGGTGATTTTTGAAAAGTTTCTGTCGGTAAGGCCAGATTTGTTCTCTTCCACGTCTAACCCTGCCAAGTGAAGCCATTCCACACCTTGTAGATGGGCTTCATGGTAGGTTTGAATATGAAACTTTAAAATTTGCCCTCCAGATAGACGGACACCTAATGACATTTGCTGTCAGTTAAGCTCACCAAGAAAGAGCAAGAATGTCACTTTCATAGACACGGATCATCTTAACGGAAACTCAGGTCATGACACAAGGAGTCAGTGTGACATCCAATGACCGAAACATAATCACTTACATGCTGGGCTGCTAATTGTAAGGTCAGCAGTTCAAGTCCACCATCTGCTCCCGTAAAGATCTACAGCCCCAGAAATCCTATACACAGTCGCTATGAGTGGGAACTGACTCCATGGCACACAAGCAACCCATGAGAGAAATTTCCCATGAGAGAAATTCCTTAGATTCCAGTGACCCACACAGAGAACCAGTAATTTTCATTCCCTTACATGCCCGGGGACTGAGCACAATACACTATTTGTCCCTGGTGGTGTAGTGGATTAAGCATCGGGTTGCTAACTATAAGGTCAGTGGTTCAAACCCTCCAGTTGCTCCGTGGGAGAAAGATGAGTCTGGCTGCTCCTGTAAAGATTTATAGTCTCAGAAATCCTATGGGGATTTCCACTGTCCTACGGAGCTCTGGTAAAGTAGTGATAACGAATCAGGCTGCGAACTGCAAGGTCAGCAGTTTGAAACTACCAGCCATTCCACAAGAGAAAGATGATGTGTTCTGCTCCCTTAAAGATTTACAGCCTCGGAAACCCTATACAGGGTCGCTTGCTATGAGTCGGAACCGACTCCATGGCACACAGCCACCAGCCAACAGCCAACAGCCAACAGCCACAGGGTGGCTATGAGTCAGGATGGACTTGCAGGTTGCTGGTTTGTCTTTTGTGTTATTATTCTTATAGAATTAGGAAAACAGCAGGGCACACGGAGAACATGAGAGAGAATGAGAATGCCCAGGGCTGTCTACTATGACTTGAACATATTTCCAGACTCCCTAGGTGGCACAAACAAATGAGCAAAAGTTGCTTTAGCTACTAGCTTAACGTGAGTGGTATGAACCCACTCGGTGGTGCTGTGGAAGAAAGACCTGGCAGTTTGCTTCCATACAGATTACACTCAAGAAAACCAAATCCACTACCATTGTGTCAGTTCCAACTCAGAGCAACCACGTATAGGGTTTCCAAGACTGTCGATCTTTGTAGGAGCAGAAAGCCTCATCTTTCTCCCTTGGAGCAGCTATTGGGTTTGAACTGGGGAAGCTGTCCAGTGTTTATCCTACAGCTCCTCAAGAAAACCCCATGGGGCAGTTCTCCTCAGCGCTATGGGTTGTCTTGAGCTGAAATCGACTGGACAACAATGAGTTTGGTTTGCTTGGGGAGACTTGTGTTATTGGCAGTCATTGTTGTTTGACACGAGACAGTTCTGACACATGCCAACTCCATGTGCACAGAGAAGATCTGTGCTCCACGTGGTTTTAAAGGCTGTGACCTTTCAGAAGCACATCACCAGGCCGGTCTTCCAAAGATCCTCTGGTTGGGTTTGAACCGCCCACCTCTGGTTGTAGCTGAGTACTTAGTGGGCCACTACAAAGGACCTCCACCCAGTCAAGTTGATGCTGCTGATCCCAACATCCCAGATTATAACAGTTTATCTAGAACCTTTACATTGCGGGAAAACACAAAAGTTACATCCCTTCTTACAAAGCTTATAGATGTAAATGTTTAGGGGTGGAGTGGGGAGAGGAAATGTCTTGTCTTTCCTTTTTTTTTTTTTTTTCAGTCTCAACAGAGGCAGGTAAAGACTAGAATGTATATTTATATAGAAGGATCTTTCAGTAAAGTGGGAAAGGGGTTTAGGAAGTTCCTATTTTGTGATCTATTTAAAATACACACACAAAAAAGAAAAAGATAAAGAAAAATCCTCAGCACGAGTCTTTATTGAAAAAGAAAAAAGAACAGAAAAATCAGAAAAGAGGAACTTACTTAGAAGTGGAGTAAACGCTGGCCTGCCTCCAGCCCACTCAACCCCGTCACCATGGAGACTCCAGAAGGCTCTGGGAATGAGTCGGGCTATTCTGAGGAGAAGCCTTTGAAATAAAAGCAGCCGCCGGGACAAGGACAAGCAGTCTGGAGCCCAGGAAGGAAATCTGGTTCCTAACAAGCACCAGGGCAGAGAAAATGCCCTTCCCTCCCTTCTCCCAGGGTCTAATCATTTAGGAGCACTTGCTTGTGAGAAAGGAGTCCGGTGATGCAGTTGGTTAAGCACTGGGCTGCTAGCTGCAAGGTCATCCGTTGGAACACACCAGTCCCTCCAAGGAGAAAGATGAGGCAGTCTGCTCCCATAAATATCGACAGCCTTGGAAACTCTCTGGGCAGCTCTAGTCAGTTACACAGGGTGAGTCGGAATGGGCTCAAGACACCCAACACAACAACAACAACAGTTAGTATTTTGCTGGAGGCAGCCCTCTGATTGGTGCATATGATACTGTTTTGCCTCCTTCATCAGAACAGAAACTTCTTGGAAATGGAGCCACGGCCTCCATTCTCCTCCGGTTTCTGTGAAGCTCCATTCTGCAGGACTTCCCTCCTCCAGTGTTGTGTGTCTTAGATTCCTTCCCTCGGTGGTTGGATGCCATTGTGTTGGCCCCTGACTCTTGGCAAGCTCGTGCAGAAGAAAACAAAATGCTGCCAGTCCGTCGCCATCCCCATTGGTCGCTTGTGGATTGGACGGTTGTAATCCATGTAGTTTTCATTGGTTGAGTTTCAGTAGTAGATCTCCAGGTCTTTCTTCCTAGTCTTCTGAGTCTGGAAGCTCCGCTGAAACCTGTTCAGTATCCTAGCAACTCACGAGCCTCCACTGGCCGACAGGTGGTGGCTTCCCATGAAGTGCATTGGTCGGGAATTGAACTGGGGTGAAGGTGAGAATTCTACCACCAACCTACCACTGCCCTCTTCTCTGACTTATCTTACCATTAAACCTCTGGCTTGGGGTCTCAGACCTCTTGTCCTTTCTCCCATCACTGCGATCAACATTCAGTTGTCACTGCTGCTTACCCATGGAGACTGTCCTCAGCTCTCACCCCAACCCGCACGTATCAACCACTGACTAAGCATCTCTATTCAAATTCTCCCCAGAA
>NW_006408523.1:5522225-5545095 GCF_000296735.1 Chrysochloris asiatica | reverse complement strand
TTGTTAATGAGTCTTTCTTCAATCCTGAGTTCACGCTCTTCTTCATATAATCCAGCTTCTTGGATTGTTTGCTCAGAACACAGATTGGATAATAAGGTGAAAGGAGACAGCCCAACCATACACCTTTCAGGATTCCCTTGTTCTGTTGGAATGACTGCCTCTTGGGCTGTGTACAGGTTCCTCATGAGCACAATCATGTGTTCTGGAACACCCATTCGTCACAATGTTATCCATAGTTTGTCATTATCCACATAGTCTTTGCATAGTCAATAAAGCACAAGTAAACATTGGGTGGTAAAACAAAAATCATATTAACTATTAATAGAAATTGGTTGAAGTTTATTGAATATACGATTTGCAAATTGGGGTAGCATTTTAAGTAGCCGAACCCAACAACCTATAGAACAAAGAGTAGAACTGCCCATAGGGTTTCTAAGGTTATAATCTTTAAAGACGCAAACTGCCACATCTCTCTTCCACATACAGGCTGGTGAGTTTGAACCACCAACCTTGTGGTTAGCAGTCAAGCATTTAAGCATTGGATCACCAAGGGTCCTTTCATTTTGAGTAAACCATGCTATGGACAATATTGCGAAGTATGAGTATTCCGGAACACTTAATTATGCTCATGAGGAATCTGAACCTAGACCAAGAAGCAGTTGTTCTAACAGAACATGGGAACACTGAATGGTTTAAAATTATAAAAGGTGTGCGACAAAGTTGGATTGTTTCACCATACTTATTCAACCTGTATGCTGAGCAAATCATCTGAGAAGCTGGGTTCTATGAAGAAGAACGTGGCATCAGGATTGGAGGAAGACTCATTAACAACTTGCGATATGCAGATGATACAACCTTGCTTGCTGAAAGTGAAGAGGACTTAAAACATTTACTGATGAAGATCAAAGAGCACAGCCTTTGGTATGGATTACATCTCAATGTAAAGAAAACAAAAATCCTCACCACTGGACCAATAAACAACATTTTTATCATAGGAGAAAAGATTGAAGTTCTCAAGGACTACATTCTTCTTGGATCAACTATCAACGCTCATGGAAGCAGCAGTCAAGAGATCAAAACGATGTACTGCATTAGGCAAATCTGCTGCACAGGAACTTTTTTAAAGTGTTGAAGAGCTAAGATGTCAGCTTGAGGACTAAGGTGCGCCTGACCCAAGCCATGGTATTTTCAATAACCTCATATGAATGTAAAAGCTGGACAGTGAATAAGGAAGACCATAGAAGAATTGATACTTTTGAGTTATGGTATTGGAGGAGAATATTGAAAGGGCCATGGGCTGCCAAAAGAACCAATAGATCCACCCATTTTGGAAGGAAGCCAGAGTGCTCCTTAGAAGCCAACATGGCCAAACTTTGTCTCTCATACTTCGCACATATTGTCAGGAGGGACCAGTGGCTCGAGAAGGATATCATGTTTGGTAAGGTGGAGGGACAGAGAAAAAGAGGAAGACCCTCCATTGAGATGGATTGGCACAGTGGCAGCATCAATGGACTTAAAACGTGGCAGAAGTGGTGAGGTTGGCCCAGGATTGGACACTGTTTCGTTCTGCTGTGCATAAGGTCGCTAACAACAACAAGCTGTTGAGTTGATTCAGACTCACCGTGACCCTATAGGATGAAGTAGAGCTACTCTTTAGGGTTTCAGAGATTGTAAAGCTTTACTAGAGCACAGAAGCTCATCTTTCTCCTGTGGAGAGACTGGTGGGTTTGAACTGTGTACTTTACCATTATCAGTCCAACACTTAACCCAATGCACCACCGGAACTGTTGTTGTTGTTAAGTGCCATTAAATCTGTTACAATCCGTAATGACTCTGTATAGTGTTTCCAAGGAGCAGCTGGTGAGTTTGAACGTTAGTTCAAACCGACTTTGCAGTCCAGCTCATTAACCCACAGTGCCACAGCAGAGCTCCACCACCAGAACCAAGTAGTCAAAAATGTTCTGAAGCTACGAGACTTCCAAAACATCTTACTCTCCTTCTTTCCGCCATTGCCATAGAAGATGGGCCAGAACAGAACTGGTAGGCAGGATTCTATACCACATTGTCTTGAAGAACAATGAAGTCATTGCTGATGAACCTTTAAAACACAGCTCCCAGTCTGGTCTTTACAAGCTCTTTCTGGAATCTGACCGAAGTCTTTCAAAGACCGCAGCCACCAAAGACCACAGCCCCCAAAAGAACATGGTCTCACTAGCTGACCTGGACCATGGCTTAACCCAAAGACAGTTTTTAGAGGCCATTTTCTTCAAGGTTCAAGTTTCAGAAGGTCCCAACTCCATGGACCCCAAAATCTGGATTCCAGGAGAATTAAGACTGTTTCTCAGCAATAAACACTGTTTGAACCCTCTTCTTAGAGATGAAGACGCCGAAGTCACAAAACGTGTCCAACATCCCATAAATCATAAGTGATGGCGCTGGGACCCACACCTGGACAGCTGAGCCTAGAAATCACCCGCACATCTTCAAGCTCTCAGCCCCCAATAGTTCTTCACAGCCCAGGACCCCAAAGCTACCAAACCAGCCACCATGAAGTCCACACCAACTCTCGGTAACCTCACGTGTGTCGGAATAGAAGGGTGCTCTATTGGGTTTTCAGTAGCTGATTTTTCAGAAGTAGACCACCAGATCTTTCTTCCAAGGCCCCTCTGCATGGGCTCAAACTGCTAACCGTTTGGTTAGGAGCTGAAGTCATTAACCATTTATCCCACCCAGGGTTTTGGAGGTAAAGAGAATCCATGTATAAAGAAGAAAACTGAAGTTTGAAGTAGGTGGTGAGCGGTCCTAGGCCCACCAGAACCAGAACCATGCCTCTTCTCATTCCTCTACAGTTCACACTACCTCCCTGGGAACAGAGTCCCCGGGCACTAAGCAGGCTTTCCTTCAGTGACATGCCAGCTGAGTTTAAAATTCTTGGCTTGAATGATGATGATTGCAGTGATGATGAATGGTTGCTTTGACTTTTCATGGATTGAGAATAAAAATAACTGGCTTTAAATTGCCACATAAAATATTTCATTTTTAAAGTTCAAAACAAGAAAAGAAAAAAAAAAAAAAATCCCCTCAGTTCGGAAGGGCTGGTAGCCTTGGCGCTCCTTACGGGGATCTCCGGGATGAGTTTTCTAGTGGTCAGCTATAACAACCCTTTCACAGTTCAGGGGGTTGGAAGCCTGAATTCAGAGCTCCGACTCTAGGGAAAGCTTCTAGTTTTCTTGCAGCACCAATGAGCCCAGCGTTCCCGGAAGATCTCCACGTGTCTTGATATCCATCTTGTCTTGACATCCATCTTCACTGGAATCTAAGAGCTTCACAGTTCAGGGACCCCGAGTCCAAAGGGCTCGTTCCAATCCTGGCTCTTCTTTCTCTGTGCTAGTAGGTCCCCCTCTCTGCTCACTCCTCTGTCCTTTCACCTCCTGTGAGACAAGAGGTGTTGCAGGCCACACCCTTGGGAGTCTCCTAACATTATACCAGAGTTGTGCTGAGATTAAGGATAATGTTTCCACTTGTCTGTCTGACACACTGTGGGGGCTTACTTGTTGCTGGAGACTATTCCACTAAATACCAGTGGGGTCACCCATGGTGGACAGGTTTCAGCAGAGCTTCCAGACTAAGACAGACTAGGAATAAATTGAGGCAGGCCACTTTGGAATGTTTAGGTACGGAAAACCTTATAAATAGCACCAGAACATTGTCAGATATAGCACCAGAAAAGGAATTCCTCAAATTAGAAGGCACTCAAAATATGACTATGGACGAGCTGCCTCCTCAGAGTAGAGTTGACTGTGATGACATGAATGGAGTAAACCTTTTGGGATCTTCATGTACTGATGTATGCTGAGCAAATAATCTGAGAAACTGGATTATATGAAGAAGAATGTGGTATCAGGCTTGGAGGAAGACTCATTAACAGCCTGTAGTATGCAGATGATACAACCTTGCACGCTGGAAGTGAAGAGGACTTCACTTAAAGTATTTATTGATGAAGATCAAAGACCACAGCCTCTGGTATGAATTATACCTCAGTCTCTGGTAGCGTAGTGGTTACGAATCGGGCTGCAAACCTTAAGGTCAGCGGTTCGAAACTACCAGCCGCTCCGCGGGAGAAAGATGAGGCTTTCTACTCCCGTAAGGATTTACACCCTCGGAAACCCTGTACAGGGTCGCTATGGGTCGGAACCGACTCGACGGCACTTAACAACAACAACAACAATAAAGTAAACAAAAATCTTACCACTGGACCAACAAATAACATCATGCATGATAAATGGAGAAAAGATTGGAGTTGTTGAAGACTTCATTTTGCCTGGATCCACAATTAACACTCTTGGATGCAGCGGTCAAGAAATCCAATGCTGTAGGATAAGCACTGGATAGCAAGATCGGTGATTCAAACTCAACAGCCGCTCCTTGGAAACACTATACAGGGTCGCTAGAGTCAGAACCAACTCTCCAGTATTTAATAACAACATCGCAGCTTTAATCCTCTTCTTGGTTTATTACATCAGATCACATCATGGGGCGGGGTGGGTCGTCATGTAATGGCCAAACCACTAAGAATCCTCACCCAGCTAAGGTGACACATGTTTGGGGGTGACACAATCCTACCCATGACATCTCCATAACCTCTCTTTCTCTCACACACACCTGGTCTACCTGGAATGAGTGAGGTGGAATCCAGTCGTGATGCCTTTAAGCAGAGTCTGAGCCAAGCTGGAGTCATTTAGCCTGTGGATATATTTGAATTGGCTCATTTCTTAGTTGTCTGGAGCTGCCGGAGCACAAATATAAGGAGGTGACTCTGAACAACAGAATTTCATTTTCATACAGCTCTGGAGGCTAAAAAGTCCAAATCATGGCTGGCCAATGTGAATTCCTCCGGTGGGCCTCTCCCCTGGTTTCTGGTGTCTGCTGGTGATCCTGGACATTCCCATTTGCCGATATGCCTTACATGGCATCTGGCTTCTCTTTCTTCTCCATATGTCTCAGTGCTGCCTTGTTTATAACGTAGGATCAATTGGGGTTAGAATTATCCTCCTCGAGTATGGCCTCGTGAACATGACAAAAGAAAACTTCTCTTTCCAAACAGAATCACACTCTCAGGCACAAGGACCAGGACTCCAACATGTCATTTGAGGGACGCAATTCAATCTGTACTAATGCACATAGTGTCTCACCTGGAAATCCTGATTTCTGGCTTCTTTTGAAGATGGATGTTAAAAACCCACAGAGGTCCTTCTCACATGGCAACACCCCTGCTGCTGGGACAGGTCAGGGGCTTCCTGGATGACAGCTTGAACATTCTGCTTGACCTCTTCCCTTCCCACCAAGTGACTTCTATTACTTTCCTGGCCCCATTAGACGTTTGAGTTCATGATCTCAGTTCAATGTCAACCTTGAAAATATACCCATTTTCTGATCGTGTTCTAGCTCTAAATTGGTTGTGTAGTGCCTTGAGTTTGTGAGGAGTCTTAAAAGCTTTCGAATGGCCATCCAACATGCAACAGTGGGTCTTGATTCACCAGGAGCAAAAAAAGGAAGAAGTAAAGTCAGAAATAGAAGGAGGCGATAAAATGTGTGGCTCATTGCCTCTATTAACAACTTTCCCCTTTGCCACGAGACTAACACTGGCTGGTGCCCGGCAACCATGACTGAACATCTTGATCCAAGCAATTCTGATCAAAAGGGAGGATTGTGCAGAACAGAATTTTAAATTCTCATAGAATCCAGACTTTCTGGAGTCGTTGAGGCTGGATGACACACCCTCCTTCCCTGAAACTATTGCCTTGAGGAAATCTCTAAACCTTGAACAGAAACTATCCCTTACAAATTTTCACTTACAAATCTTTGTACCAAATAATTGTGCAGCCCAAATAGAAAAGCATTCTACTCTTTTAAAGAATGTTCTATGTGTGATCAAATGTACAGCAGCAACTCAAAAGGATTGATGAGAAGCTTTAGGAGGTCAGGGAGTTTGTATCAATGTTGATTGAAAGCATATGGAAAAGGTTGCCAAGAAAGGTAACACAACACAAAGAATACAACCAACATTACTGAGCTAAGCTTCTAGAAAGCATCCAAGTGGTATATGTCTTGTAGATCTTTTCACATAAATAAATGAATCACATGTACCTGTTCACTTAGTCAAATTCTGAGACAGGCTAAACCTTGTCAGACAGCATTGGGTCATAGATTCCCAGCAGAATGGCTTTTGCATGAGAAGATCTGAGTCGCGCACTCCCATTTTGCTTCTGCGGAAGAAGGCAGCAAAATCTAGTCTCCCTCTCGCTTACCCTCTGTGGGAAATCTATAGAAGCATCCGCCCGGGTGTTGAAAGACTAACTTCCGTGGTGATTTGTGCCTCCTGAAAACCACAGAGCAGGTTGGAGCCCAGCAGATAGAGCAGTTCGCTATCGACTCTGGTGCTAATCACCATCCTGCTTACAAGAAAACACCCTCTTCTGCTTCCAGCGACTCCGTCCACTCAACCGTAGAAAAATTGTCTTCAGAGTCAATTGCCTGTCGTTTTGCTGATTAATGTTGAGCAACAGCAAGGACCCCTCGAGGTATTTATTTGTAGCGAGCTGGATGCGTCTCAGCTTATGAAGTTGATAGTAGGCACAGTGTTTCAGTTCAAATGCCCATCAAGACAGAATTAAAATCCTCAATGTGAGCACTTCCTACCCCCTCTAAAATAGCTGGGGAAACACAACCTGGGTTTCTTCCAGTAGGACCTGACCCCAAATCTTCTTGTAGACCTTGCCTGGGGAAAAGGACTCAAACAGGCTTTAAAATAGTGACCACACAGACATTCTTTCCCAAAGAAATGTTGACCACAGAGATTAGCTTCTTCGAGGACAAGACAAGAACCAATAGATAAGATGGGAGGAGTTGGGGTAACCCATTTCCTACCTGACCTCCAACACACCTGCCCGGATTCTTCATTTTTCAAAAGCCAGCAGAATCTAATTGCTTTGGAATAACTTACCCTGTGAGGCTTTATTTATTTGTTTTTAAGGAAAATATTCACAGAAATATTAAAAGCCTCTTCCATAGCTTTCAGTTTAGCTTTGCTTTTCCCATTTTATTCTTTTTTTAAGCATTATTATTGCAACTGGAATTCAAATTTACTTCAGGAAGTGAATTGAATATTAGCAAAACCTATGCAACAGTGTGGCTACCCATAAAATGGGGTTCTCCCAAACCAAACCATTGTCCTGGAGTAGATTCCAACCATAGCAATCCTACATGGGTTACTGAGACTAAATCTTTACCAGGGAAGACAGCCTCATTTTTCTCCTGTGGAGAGACTTGTGGGTTCAAACCTCCAATCTTGGAGTTAGCAGTCCAACACTTAGCACACAGCACTATCAGGGTTCCTTAAAACAGGATTGATGTTTTTGTTGCCAAATGCCGTTGAGTCGTTTCCGACTCATAGTGACTCTGTATAGGGTTGCCGAGGAGCATCTGGTGACCTTGCACTGTCCACCTTGTGGTTCAAACTTGCAGTCCATGCATTAGCCCATGTTGTTGTTGTTAAGTGCTGTTGAGTTGGTTCCGACCCATAGCGACCCTGAACAGGGTTTCCAAGGCTGTAAATCTTTACAGGAGCAGAAAGCCTCGTCTTTCTCCTATGGAGCAGCTGATAGTTTCAAACTGCTGACTTTGTGGTTCACAGCCTGATTCATAACCACTATGCTACCAGAGCTCCTTGCACCAGAGCTTAGCCCGTAGCACCACCAAAAACCCAAATGAACTTCCACAGTCTCAATTCTGAATTCTAATGACACTATGTAAGGTTTCCAGAACTGTAAATCTTTACGAGAGCAGAAAGTCTCATCTTTCTCCTTTGTAGCAGCTTGTGGGTTTGAACTGCTGGCCTTGCAATTGGAAGTCCAGTGCTTATATCACCTCCAGAGGCCCTTTAAATTGGGATTGTGTTTGTTGGTGTTAAGTGCTGTCGAGTCAGTTCCGACTCATAGCGACTCTGTATAGAGTTTCTGAGGAATGGCTGGTGAGTTTGAACCACCGACCTTGTGGTCCAGTGCTTTATCCCGTAGCGCCGCCCCAGTACTCCTAGTAAATAAAAGTAATGAAAATACTGGGAGGTACTGGAACATGGGTACAACTCAGAAACACACTAGATTGAAACAAAGTGAAGCTAGAAACTAGAAAGCAGGTGAGAGTCAGGTGGTACGAGAGGGACTGGAGATTCCTCCACAGGGGGAGGCTGACGTAAGTGGCCATTAATCTAAGAATATTTTTAAATGCCCCTCCAACGCATCCCTCAAGCAGTGTGAGCTTTGATTTGAAAGAGCAGTGTCCCCTCTGTCCCAGGTCCCTCTCAACTCTCCCCCCACACACACTGAAAGTGTGGGGGTCCCCTTGACCCCCCACTTGAGCTCGAAGTTAGACAGCAAGCTCTTTGAGAACTGTCCATGCACTGACAGCGTCCCCATGACTTCGTTACCACCGCCCATCTGTCAGTCAGCATGCTTTCATGCGGCTGTGATGCTGGCAGTAATGCCACGGGTACCTCAAACACCAACAGAGTCACCATGGTGGACAGGTTTCATCGGGGCTCCAGACTAGGAACAAAGACTTGGCAGTTGACTTCCAAACATCAGCCAATAAAACATGGTGGATCCTATAAGAATGCTGCTTAGATGGGCTGTTGAGACTGGATGAAATTGTCATTGTCTAGTCCAACTCATAGTGACCTTATAGAACCACCCCATAGGATTCCCTAGGCCTCCATCTTTATCGAAGCAGACTGTCTCATCTTTCTCCCCAGAATCTGCTGGTGGGGTCAAATTGCTGATGGAGCATGGGATTGCTGTGAGACACAATGGACTCCACAGCCACATGAGGACATTTAGGAGCTGAGCTCGGTGTCTCACATAATAAAGGCCATGATGTTAGCACTAGCCAGGGTGTGGGGATTCTGGTTCAGCCTTTCAGTGAAGACGCTGAGGTTTGAGGACCTCGCTGAAGTCAATGGTGCCCACATTGAGTTCTGAGGGTCTGGCTTTCTGTCATCTCTCTCCAGTTCTCATTCAGGGAAGGTGTGTGTTTCCTCCAGGTAGAAAGACACTGCCCACCTCTAACATCTCAGTTTTTCTCTCTATTCCTCTGTCTCCATTTGTTAACCCAAGACCAAACCAGACCCACTGCCATTAAGTCAATTCCCACTCATAGTAACCCTGTGTAGGGTTTCTGAGACTGTGAATCTTTACGGCCTCTGGTGGGTTTGAATCACCAACCTTGCAATTAGCAGCCCAACGCTTAGCCCACAGTGCCATCAGTGCTCCTCTTGCTCTAGTTTGTTGTTGTTGGGTGCTGTGGAGTTGGTTCTAACTCGTAGCAACCCAACTGACAACAGAACAAAGCGCGGCCCAGTCCTGTGCCATCCTCAGAATCGATGCTGTTTGACACCATTGCTGGATCTGTCCACCCTCTTTCTCGCTGATCCTCCACTTTGCAAAACATGATGGTCTTTTCCAGGGATTGGTCCCTCCTGATAACATGTCAAAACCACCTGGGTTAAACTCTCACCATCCTGGCTTCTAAGGAGCACTCTGGCTGTGCTTCTTCCAACACAGATTTGTTTGTTCTTCTGGCAGTCCGCGGTACTTTCAATATTCTTCTCCGACTCCATGATTCAAATGCATTGATTCTTTTGTGGTTTTCCTTATTCACTGTCCAACTTTCACATACATATGAAGTTATTGAAAATAGCATGGCTTGGGTCATATGCACCCTAGTCCTCAAACAGACATCTCTGTCCTTTAACACTTTAAAGAGGTCTCATGCAGCAGATTTACCTAATGCAATACGTTGTTTGATTTCTTAACTGCTGTTTCCATGAGTCCTGATTGTGGATCCAAGTAAATTGAAATTTCTGACAATTTCAATATTTTCTCCATTTATCCATTTCTCTTAGTAACAAACTTCAAACCAACTACTCGTATTTATACCATGGTTATATTTGTTGTGGGTCATCGAGTCATAGCTACCCCATGTGACAAAGTAGAACTGACCTGTATGTTACAGTGACAGAATGTCACATCCTTCTCCTTGGGAGATGCAGTGGGTTTGAACTGCCAACCTTTCAGTTGTCAGCTGAGTACTTAAATGATGTGCCCCCTGGGCCCCTTCTTTGTGCTTTTTTTAGCCCTGCCACACAATTCTAGTCCAGCTTTCAACGCACACACATCTTCCTTTTCATCCAAGAGCTCACAAAAATGTGCTCTCACAAGGAGCCCTGGTGGCTTAATGGGATAAGCACTGTGCTGCTAACCACAATGTCGGCAGTTCAAACCCACCAGCCGCTCAACTGGAGACCTATGAAGCTGTCTGCTCCTTGGAAACCCCAAGAAGCAGTTCTACTCTGTACTATTATGTTGAAATTGTCTAGATGGCAGTGGGTGGGTTGTGCTTCAGTCGTGCCACTGGGTGGCAGTGTTTCAGAGCATTCTCCAGCCCTGCAACGCGGCTTTGGGCTGGGCTGGGGGGTTGCTGGTCTTTGCAGCACAAACAGAGCTGTGTTCACAAGCCAGCCAAGAGGAGACTCCCACTGCAGTGCTGGGGGAGAGGCTTCAGTATGATGGAAATGAGGGACAGAGGTCTGGGCACTGTATATATGCAACTGTAGCTCTCTCTAACCACAAAGCTGACACCTATCGTCATGCTAACAAAGGGGTCTCAATTCTGAAGACTGTCCTTGAAAAGAATGACCACAGCTCTCTGACCCTCCTATTTCGATTTCTCAACTGACCATAGGGTCCTGATTCATGCAGAAAAAGAACAACTCAAACAGTGTGTGTTTATAGGATGGTGGCGGACTGACCCTGCTAATGGCTTTGGTCACTGCAGGATGCGAGCTATTAGAAGGGTCTATGTAGAGGGGAGCGGTGGGGGAAGGTAGAGCCATCTGCCTGTGTTCACATGCCTGAGGAGTGGGGAGAGCATTTTAGAAGCGCTGGCTGTCTCTCGGGTCACCGAATGACTCATCTGTGATGAGGAAGGCATATTTTAGAGCTTCAACTCGTAAGTGGGATGTCTTGGGTGTTTCCAACTTGGGAAGAGCCTGGAAAAGATTTGTTTTCACCCCTGACGCTTTTGGTAAAGAAATTCTCTGGGAACTGCTAGCAATGTTCTCTGATATGTTTCCCCACCCTGTCTACATCATGGGTTGGATTCTGTGGAAGGCAGACCAAATGTTTTTATTGTAAACAGGTCAGCCCAAGACCAAACTGTGAAGGCCGCCGTGTCTGATTTCCAAGTCTCCTAGCCCCTGCCTCTACACAGGAATTAATTACTCCCCTGTTTCCTGCCCAAAAGATCTCTGGTGGTGATTATAGGATAAGCAAAGCACTGAGCTGCTAACTACAAGGTCAGCAGTTCAAACCCACAAGCCAGTCCCCAGGAAAAAGATGAGGCTTTCTGCAAAAATTTAGAGCCTCGGAAACCCTATCCAGGGCCACTGTGAATTGGAACTGATGGTGTGGTGCTGTGGGTTAATGCATCAGACTGCAAAGCCACTTGAACTGTAAGCTCAGCGGTTCAAGCTCACCAGCTGCTCCTCGGAAACCCTACACAGGGTCGGTATGGGTCGGAACCAACTTGACGGCACTTAACAATAACAACATGCTACCCCAAGGATTCCTGGTGGCACTGTGGCTCCGTGGAAGGAAGATGAGGCTGTCTGCTTCCGTAAAGATTTACAGTCTCAGAAACCCTATGTTTCTATCCTATAGGGTCACTGTGAGTCAGAACGTTCTAGACAGCAGAGGGTTTCCATTTTAGCATCCTGGCCAAAGAGCCCTGGTGGTACAATCATTAAGCACTACACTGCTAAACAAAAGTTGAAAGGTTCAAACCCACCCAATGACTCCTCAGGTGAACAACCTGCCGATCTGTTCCCATAAAGATTCCAAAACCCCACTGCCATTGAGGGTCATGACCCTATGGGATAGAGCGGGACTTCTCCGCGGTGTTCTCCAAGACTGTAAATCGTTACGGAAGCAGCCAGCCTCCTCTTTCTCCATCAGAGTGACTGCTGGGTTTGATCCGATGACATTTCAGTTAGGAGTCCAAAGCTTAAAAGGCTCCTAAAAGATGACGGCTCTATTCTGTCACATGGGGTCACTATGAGTCAGACTTTGTGGGCCCCAGGCCCTGCCCACCCAGAGGCCCCGCCCCATCTCTGGCCCCGCCCCATCTCTGGCCCCACCCTCTGTCCCTTCAGTTGCCTTGTCATTTGCTTTACAGTTGACTCGGCCTCATTGAGATGTTACAGGACAGAGCAGAGATCCCCTCAGGGGTCCCAAGGCTGTCATCTTTGTAGAAGGAGATCTCCAGGTGTTTTCTCTTTCAGAACTCATGTGGGCGTTTCAGACACTCAAGGTTTTCACCTAGTAGACGACCACTTTGCATCCCCAGGCCTCCTTTCAGTTGCCTTCCTTTGTTGTTGCTGAGTACCCTCCAGTTAGCCTTACTCGTAAGGACCCTGTGTAGGATTTCCAAGGATTGCCTGATGAGCTTGAACCCCGACCTTGAGGTTCAAACAGGAGCTGAAGAAAGTAGAGTCTTGCCAAGTATCAGTTCCCATCAGAAAACAAACGCCGGCGCCTCGTTTGGGAAAATTGGAGGCAAGTCGACCCTGCCGCCAGGTGGGCTGAGGTCAGACTGAGGGGTGCACGATGACTGGGCTTTCTTCCCTTCTGGAAGCCCCCAACTGGAAACGCTGTGGAGCCCGGAGTCAACTCAATGACACCTGGAATTGAGAGTGCCTCCATCCATTCCTGCCAAAGAGCAGCGTTTAAATGGTGAAAAGGGTGATTCTCATACAAATACATCCTGCTATTTTTAGGTGCCCTCGAGTCGGTGCCAGCTCATAGCAATCCCAGGTACCACAGATGGAAACACTGCCCGTCCTGTGTCCCTCACAGTCTGTCCTGTGTGTGAGCCCACTGTTGCAAGGTGTATCTCCTTGTGCACCTTCCTCTTTATCACTGACCCTCAACTTTGCCAAGTGTGATGCCCTTTGCAGGGACTGGTCCTTCCTGACAATGTGTCCAAAGTAGTGAGACAAAGTCTCGTCATCCTTACTTCAAAACAAGACGTTCATGTCATTAAAAGGATGATTTTCCTACAAACATGCATTGCGCACACGCTAATAATTGATATACCTCGTTTGTGAGGAAGCCGGATGGTTGGTAAAGAGTGTCTAAGCCAGGTAAGTCCAAAAGTATTGCTGCAAAATCCTAGAAACCGATACTAAACAGAGTATCAAAATGGGAAGCCATTGTTTCTCAATAGATCCAGTGTACTCTAACTCACAGCTGCACAACTGACATAGTGTGACCTCAGATGTCAGTTTTATACCCACTACCAGCACTGGACTGCCAACCATGAGATTGGCGGTTCAAATCCACCAGTTGCTCCTCAGAATCACTATACAGAGTGGCTCTGAGTCAGAACTAACTCAATGACACTTAACAATGGCAACCTGTCAGTGTGTCCTACTGTGGTAACTTGTGTGTTACTGTGATGCTGGTATTTCAAATACCAGCAGGGTCACCCATGGTGGACAGGTTTCAGTGGAGCTTTGAGACCAAAACAGGCTAGGAAGAAGGCTTTGGTGATCTACTTCAGAGAAGTTACCAGTAAAAACTGGCCGGATCACAACAAAACATTGTCCCACGTAATTCTGGAAGACAAGGCCCCTGGGATGGAAGGACTCAGAACACACAGTGGCCGCACAATGAACTCAAGCACACAGACAATGGTGAGGACAGTTGTATAGGGGCCACCATGAGTTGGACACAATTTGACAGACCCTAACAAGTCGCATGTCTCCCTGAGACCAGGTGATTCATGTTGCTCTCTTCTACCAGACTGCAAACTGCTTGAGGACAACGTCTTCACCGGCTTTGACTTCCGTTGCATCCCAACCCCCACACTGGACCCCATGCACAGAAAGTGCTCAAAACTGAAACACCAAACCCTCTGCTGTTGAGTTGATTTGACCCTTACAGATCCTACAGGACAGAACTGCCACAGAGGGTTCCTGAAGCTGTAAATCTTCATGGAAGCACAGTGCCTCATCTTTCTCCCTCGGAGATGCTGGTGGGTTCAAACCACTGACCTTCTACTTGACGCCACCAGAGATCCTTAGAAAGTTGTTGTTAGGTTCCTTCAAGTCAGTACTGACTCGTAGCAACCTTAGGCGTGACAGAACACAACACTGCCCAGCCCTGTGCCAACCACACAATCGTTGCCATGCTTGAGCCCATTGCTGCTGACAATATGTCAATCCATCTTGTTGGGGGTCTTCTTCTTTTTCGCTGACCCTCCACTTTCCCAAGTATGATGTCCTTCTCCAAGGACTTGTCCCTCCTGATAATAGGTCCAAAGGATGAGAGACGAAGTCTGGCCATCCTGACTTCCCAGGAGCATTCTGGCTGCACTTCTTCCAAAATAGATTTATTTGTTCTTTGGGTAGTCCATGATACTTTTAATATTCTCCTCCAACACCATAACTCAAATGCATCAATTCTTCTACAGTCTTCCCTATTCACTGTCCAACTTTCACATGCAGATGAGGTTATTGAAAATGCCATGGCTTGTGTAGATATTTATTGACTGAATGAATGAGTGTATGAATGAATAAATGAATGCCTAGTATCCATCGCCGGTGGACGTCCTGAAAGTCGAGTGGCCAGTCCACCCATTGCTGGTTGTGATCTCCCGTCTTTGTTTCTATTCAAGGAGCTCTGGTGGTGCTGCGGGTTAAATCAGGTTGACAATTCCAACCCACCAAACGCTTCAAGGGAGAAAGATGAGATGTCTACTCCCAGTGAGATTTATAGTCTTGGTCTCCCTACGGAGCAGCCCTACTATATCCTGTAAGGTGCTATGAGTCAGAATCGACTGGAAGGCACTGGGTTGGGTTGTTTCTGCTTGCCCAATTGCCCTTTGTCTCACTGGACAGTCTGTCAGGCAATTCCACTCTGGGGGACGCAGAGCAAAGTCAAACCCGCTTGTGCCCATCGCTTGCTGCTGCTGACTCGGCAGGTTCTGTCTGCTGAGGTTGAATACACTGACCACGTCCAGCCAGGGCAGTCAGCATGCTCTGCCTCTTTAATGCAGATGCATGCTGGATTGTTCCCCCTGTCCTCTGCCTCACATTGCTCCCTCCCCCCCCTCCCCCAGGGCCCAAGAGTTCAGGACACCTGGCCAGAGTGAAACAGGAGCTGACCCAAGAGGACTGGATGGTCACATATTTACTTCCCAATTTGTCAAGGGCAGGAGAAGGGAGGCAAGGGGCTTTCCCAACTCTGAGGATTACAAAATGACACCCTCTTGGAGAATATAAGACAGAGAATAGGATGGGGGGATTGGATCCCTGCTCCCCAGTTTCATAACCTCCTTTCAATTACCGACATTATTTCTCCACCCCTTCCTTTTCAGTGTAGAAATCCTGTGTCGCAAAGAAGGAACCCTGGTGGCACTGTGGGCTAGACATTGAGCTGCTAACCACAAGCTCAGTGGTTCAAACCCAGCAGCCTCTCCACAGGAGGAAGATGAGGTTGTCTGCTGCTGTGAACATTTGTAGTCTTGGAAGTCCCTGTGAGTCAGAATCAACTGATGGCTGTCGAGTCAATTTTGATTCATGATGACCCAAGGGGCAGACTAGGATTGCCCCATTGAGTTTCCCACGCTGCCATCTTCCCAGGAAAAGATCACCAGGTCTTTACTCCTGTGAAACCTCTGGTGGGTTCCACTGCCATTGGTACCCAAGTGCTTAACCATTGTACCACCAGAGCTGCTTTCTCAGTTGTCCAACAGTACCAATGACTGTCTCCATCCAGGCCTCTCCCTTGAACCCCAGACTTACATAGTGTGGGGGGCAGCCTCCAAGATGGCCCCAGGGATCCTCATACCCTGCTGTCATGTTGACTCCCTGTATAATAAATAAGCCCACCATCGTCCACAGGCGCTGGACCTACCAACTCACATCTAACCAAGAGAATGCGGTGAAAGATGAGCTGTTGTGTCTGAGATGGGGCTGACATCTTGCTGGCCCATCTTGCTCTCTCACCTGCTCACTCTGATGAAGTCAGCTGCTATGTCGTGAGCTGCCCTGTGGAGGGACCCCTGTGGCAGGGACCTAAAGGCGGCCTTCAGCCCACAGCTACAAGGATGAGCTCAGAAGTGGGCTCTATCTCAGTAGAACCTTTGGATAAGACCACAGGTCCTTCACTGCAGGCTTGTGGGAGACACCTGACCCCCAGAAACTGTAAATAGTATGATACCTGTAGGGGTTTCTGCAGAGCTTCCAAACTAAGAGGCACTAGGAAGAAAGACCTGGAAATCTACTCCCAAAAACCAGCCAATGATACCCTGATGGATCACAGGAGTCTGGTCATGGGGAGGCAGGTTTCATTCATTCTGTTGTGCATGGGATCCTCAAGGTGAGAGCTGACTCGACCGTGGGTAACAGCAACAGTAAGAACATATCAGGGATCCATTGTCCTCTTTCTGGGGAGGTCAACAGGACCTAGAGCTGCCTCTGTTCCTGGGATTCACCTAGCACAACTGATGAATGAGTGGGCAGTCCCACCATAGTCATCCTGGCTGAGGCATCGTAGAACCCCTGGAAAGAAAATGCACCCTGGGAGAAAAGGAGGATGAAGGAGCCCCGCTGGGCTCTGTGGGTGGCGTGGTGATGAGGAGGGAAGGGAGCAGCCTGCTTCTGTGCACAGTCTGGTGACTAGCGTGGGGTTTGTCTCCCTGGTCAGCTCTTTAAGGAGTTGACTCTGGAGCCAGAAACTCTGAATCCATGAGCACACAGAAGGGAAACTGGTGCCCGTCACAGAATGCAATATAACAAGGGTAGTGAGGGGTTCCCCCAGTTCTTCAAACAGAGAAAGAGGCAGCACTGGGGTATCAGAAAGCCCAGAATCTCAGCCTCTGCCTTAGCCATGGTGGGAGGCTGTGCCCTACAGACCCCGCAATATCTGGGGGCCACAGGGTTTGGAGAGAAGGAACTGAAGAAAGGGAACACGGCTGTGTGTTCCATGCGTCCAACACCTCTTTGGTACTTTGTGGAGGAGACGAGCGAAGAGGCTGTGTTGTGGATCCAGGTGACAACATCTGCAGGGAGTTTGAGAAAGGGGAGGTGGGATTGTGGAGGTTCTTGGGATTCTGTTCAAGCTCAGGAAGGACTTTGGGTGTCTGGGCTGGAGGTAGAACTTTAGACAATCTTACCTCAAAGTCCATGAAGACTGATTATCTTCATGCAAAGGAAGGCCTTCAAACTCCCTGATATGGATTGAATTGTGTTCCTCAAAATGTGTGTAGAATTCCTGGCCCCTGTTCCCATAACAAAGGAGACCTGATGGTGCTGTGAGTGATGCACTGGACTGCTAACTGAAAGATTGGTGGTTCAAGTCCATCAACCACTCTGAGAGAGAAAGCTAAGACTGTCTACTCCCATAAAGAGTGACGGCCTTGGAAACCCTATTGGACAGTTCTACTCTTTCAGGCAAGGAGCTCTGGTAGCGTAGTGGTTACGAATCGGGCTGTGATCTGCAAGGTCAGCAGTTTGAAACTACCAGCTGTTCCGTGGGAGAAAGATGAGGCTTTCTGCTCCCGTAAAGATTTACAGCCTTGGAAACCCTGTACAGGGTCGCTATGAGTCGGAACCGACTCCACGGCACATAACAACAACAACAACTCTTTCAGTCAGGTCACTAGGAGTCAGAATATGTTTAATGGCAATGGGGTGGGTATTTGTGGCTCTGAAAATAGGGTTTTTCTTTTGTTCAGAGGTTCAGAGGTCATGTCAGAATAGATCTTAAACCTAATCACTCCTGAGTGATTACAGGAAGATCAGCCCAAACAGAGAAACACACAGAAGGAGAGACAGACAGATGGCAGAAAAAGATGTATTTACAAGCCCAGGAATGCCAACGATTGCAGGAGTCGTGGTGTGACGCTGTAGGATAAACACTGGACTGCTAATCCAAAGTCAGTGGTTCAAATCCATCAGCCACTCCCTGAAATATGCTATACAGGGTCACTATGAGTTGGAACTGACTCAACAGCACTTAACAACAACAAACACATTAACCCACAGCGCCACACCAGGACTCCAACAAAACTCTAGGAGGCTAGATTCATGTTAACAGTCACTGGAAAAGAATATCATGTTTGGTAAGGTGGAGGGTCAGAGAAAAAGAGGAAGACCCTCAGTGAGATGGATTGGCACAGTGGCAGCATCAATGGGCATAAGGTCGCTATGAGTGGGTCCTGACTCGATGGCACCTAACAACAACAACAACAACAAAGCAGCAGCTATGGTATTTCTGTTATGGCAGCATTAGAGAACGAAACAGGCCCAAGCCAGTGCTGGCTTTACGGCCTCACAATGTTCCAGGTTACACCAGATACCCCGGATCATTTCCCAGGGACAGCTGGCATTCATGTGATAAATACAGGCTCTGCCCTCCGGGGGCTGTGCCAGGCAGGGCTCCGTGGACCAGCTCTGTTTCTTGAATGCCACTCGCTGCCTGTCCTGTGATTCACTTTTCAAAGATTCCTCTCATTAAACGTAAACTGACAGGTTTTTGCAATCCATTTTGAGATTATTTACGCTGGCAGCATGCTCCTAGGGGTATTTCCGTGAGAAAGACACCCAGTTGGCTGTTCTGTTATTCATTCACTAGCAGCTAATGCCACAGCTGGGACCTGGTCAGAAACCACTGTCTTAGCTCTCTTGTACTGCTGTCTTAACCACAGAAATAGCACAACAGAATCTGTTCCCTCACAGTTTAGGAGGCTAGGAGCCCGGATTGAGGGCCTGTCTCCATCAGCTCTGCCGGAAGGTCCTTGCCTCGTTACAACTTTTATTTCTTGGCTCCTTGGTGATCTTTCTGTGGCTTGTGGACTACCTTCCCCCAACTGCACTCGCTTGCTTGCTTCCTTGCATACTCTGTCCATTTAGAACTCAGATGAGTTCATTTAAGACACATGTATCACTAACGCTCCTCGTTATCATAACAAAGAAAGGCCACTCCCAAAGGAGACCAAACTCATGGCCAGGGAGTCCACTTCTGACTCCTAGAAACCCTTTAGGACAGAGCACATCTGCCCGATAGAGTTAGGCTAATGTGCAGGACTGCAAGGTTGGTGGTTCAAGCTCACCAGCTACTCCTCAGAAACCCTATGCAGAGTCACTATGGGTCGTAACCAACTCGACAACCCTTAACAGCAGCAATCTTTATAGAAGGAACATGGTGGCTCTGTAGGATAATTACTAGACTGGGAACCACAAGGTCAGCAGTTCGAGCCCACCAGCTGCTCCACAGGAGAAAGATGAGGCTTTCTGCTCCCTTAAAAGTTTATAGCTTCAGAAACCCTGTACAGGGTCGCTATGAATCAGAACCCACTCGATGGCACTTAACAACAACCAACAAACAACTTTATAGAAACTCACTGCCACATCTTTCTCCCAAAGAGCACCTGTGGTGGTGGTGGTGGTTGTTAAGTGCTGTCAAGTAGTTTCTGACCCATAGCGACCCTGTGTAGCCTTTCCAAGGAGCAGCTGGTGAGCTTGAACCACCAACCTTGTGGTTCAAACAACTCTGCAGTCCAGTGCATTAGCCCATAGTGCCACACCAGGACTCCTGGTGAATTTGAATGGTCAGCTTTTCCATTAGCAGCCGAGCATGGTTAGCTTGCTGGCCACAGGGCTTTGTATCCACAGGAATTACTACATAGATTCTGGGGGAAGACAGTAGTATCTATAACAATAACATCGGTAACTCAGATCATGAGATGATCAGCCTTTTTGCAGTATCCTCATTCTCCCAAATAGAAGACAAGCTCAAAGCCTGCCTAGTGCTGATGTTCCCAGCAGCCATCCCTGAATCCCTCCCGCAAACATGTATTGGTGCAGGATAAAGCACTGGACCCCAAGGTCAGTTTGAACCACAGGTCAACTCGGAAACTCTATACAGAGCTGCCATGAGTGGGAACCAACACGAAGGCCCTGAACAACAGTAATGTGCCAGGCAGGCAGTGGTAGTTGAAAGGTACAATGCTTTGCCTCTGATGCCAGAGACCTGGTTTGATGTCTAGTCAATCACCTGTCTGTCAGTGAGGGCCTCTGCCTTGTGACGATGCTCAACGGGTCCTAGTGGAATTTCCAGACTCAGGCGGATTCTGGCAACCTCCTTCATAAACAGTGAATTAAAATGCTATTTCCTAACAGCAATGACAACGCAATAAAACGAAACTCTGGCACACAACCATCACCACATATATGTATGTTGTTGTTGTTGTTGTTATGTGGCGTAGAGTTGGTTCCGACTCATAGCAACCTATACAGGGTTTCCAAGGCTGTAAATCTTTACGGCTTTCTGCCTCATCTTTCTCCCGCGGAGCTGCTGGTAGATTAGAACTGCTGGCCTTGCGATTCGCAGCCCGATTCGTAACCAGTACGCTACCAGAGCACCTTCATATATGTGTTGTTGTTAAGTGCCTTCGAGTCTGTTTCAACCCATAGCGACCCTGTACAGGGTTTCCAAGGCTGTAAATCTTTGCAGAAGCAGAAAGCCTTATCTTTCTCCTGTGGAGCAGCTGGTAGTTTCGAACTGCTGACCTTAAGGTTCACAGCCCAGTTCGTAACCACTATGCTACCAGAGCTCCTTTCATGTATGTGTATCCGTGGCTAAGTTTCAGAGGTACGTTGCCAGGCCTTTCTTCCTGGTCTTAGTGTGGATGCTCTGCCAAAACATGCAGTAGCTAAGATGTTGTGTTGACTTGACCAGGCCAGGACGCTCAGTGGTTTGAAAGTAAAAAATAGTGAGATCTAATGTAATGTAGCTCTGGTAGCGTAGTGGTTACGAATCGGGCTGCGAACCTTAAGGTCAGCGGTTCGAAACTACCAGCTGCTCTGTGGGAGAAAGATCAGGCTTTCTACTCCCATAAAGATTTACACCCTCGGAAACCCTGTACAGGGTCGCTATGGGTCGAAACTGACTTGACGGCACTTAACAACAACAACAATGTAATGTAGGAGTCCTGGTGTGGCGCTGGGGGCTAATGCGTCAGACTGCAAAGGCATTTGAACTGCATGGTCAGCAGTTGAAGCTCACCAGTCATTCCTTAGAAACCCTATACACGGTTGCTATGGGTCGGAACTGACTGGATGGCACTTCACAACAACAATAATATAATGTAATCACTTCCTTTCAATTGATCTATTAAACAACCAATCAATTGAAAGGAAGCTTCCTTGGGGGTGTGGCCTCCTTCCAACGTAGTAGATGCTCAGGCAAAGGTTGTCTGCTTTTGTTAGGTCTGGATCCTGCATCTGGCTTGTCATCTGACCTCTGGTTCTTTGGACTTGAGCCAACAGCCTGCTGATTCATTCAGTTCTGCAGCCAGAAGTCTTCTGACCTGCCGATCTTGGTCATCAGCCCCTGCAGCTGTGAGAGTCAAGAGAAGCTTCCGTTCTGACGTCTGGCCCATGGACTTGGAACTTCCCAGCTTCCACCACTGTGTGAGCCACTTCCCAGATAGAAACCTCTCTCTTTATATATACACAAATCAGCTTCATTGGTTTCTCTTCAGCCTGACACACCTGTCTACCATGGGTGACCCTGCTGGTATTTGAAATACCAGTGGCATAGCTTCTAGTGTCTAGCAACGTGCAGGTCACCACACTATGACAAATGGACAAACAGGAGGTAGTCTTTCCCCTTCTTGTTGCTGTAGTGCTGTTAAGTCGTTTCCAACTCACATCGACCCTGCACAGGATTTCCAAGGAACAGCTGGTGGGTTTGAACCACTGACCTTGCAGTTAACAGTCCAGTGTTTATCCTGCAGTGCCAAACCAGGATTACCACCCTCCTTGTTGTTATTGTTAAGTTCCATTGAGTCAACTCTTACTCATAGGTCAGTTTCTGAGGTGACGCTGGTGGGTTTGAACTGCCAGCCTTGTGGAGAGCAGTCTAATGCCTCTCCTCACCCAGACATTATTCAGAGACACTGGCTAACATGATAAAGAGGTGGGCATTGGGACTAGCTGACGCTCCATTTCACCGTTTGTACAACTTGAGCAAAGTTTCCTTAAGCTCCGTGAGTCTTGGCTGTTCATCTGTAAAATGGGCTAAGGAGTAATTTTGGAGGATGAAGTAAGATATTGCATCTGAAGCAAGGGACAAGCCTAAGTGTGTTTTCAATTGACACTGGGCCTTTTTGCCCACTACGTTCTGTTAAAATAAATATTTTGTCAAGTTTATGTCTCACGTATATGTGCATGCCCCAAAGAACTGAAGCCAGATCCTAAAAGAGAGAGCTCAAAAGGGACAGTGTCTGACTTCTGTGGCCTTTTCTAGACGAGTTTTTCTAACTTCCTCTAAATGACTGACTGGGACTATAAAATGAGGTGCTTGTTACCTATCAAGGGGACTGGTTGTTGTTGTTAAGTGCAGTCGAGTCAGTTCTGAGCCATAATGACCCCCATACAGGGTTACCAAAGAGCAGCTGGTAAACTTGAACCTCTGACCTTTTAATTCAAACCGACTGCAGTCCAGTGCATTAACCCCCAGCACCACACCAGGACTCCTGAGTTTGCTACCAATGTAAATAAGGGACATAGCACCGTTGTGGGAGTTGTTGTTGCTAGGTACCTTCCGGAAGGTTCCGATCCAGCAATCTTATGTCCAACAGAAAGAAACCCTGCCCAGTGCTGAGCTATCCTTACAACTCTTACACTTGAGCCCATTGCTGCTGCCACTGCGTCCGTCCTTCTTGTTGGGAAAGTCTTCCTCTTTTT
>NW_006408523.1:5521131-5521809 GCF_000296735.1 Chrysochloris asiatica | reverse complement strand
AGCTGGTAGTTTTGAACTGCTGACCTTGCGGTTAGCAGCCCGATTCGTAACCACTATGCTACAGGTACTAACTGAGGTGAAGGGAAACACAACATACATAAGGGAGAGGTCAGCACAAATGTCAGGCAAAGGGAGACACTGGGAGGGGCGCAAGAGTTAAAGGCAACAAAGGAAAAGGCTAGCCTCCCCCCAATCCTGCAGTAACAGTAATTACAATATAACAACAACAAGAAGACACGTTAATACTTAAGCTACACAGGAGTGGAAAGACAAATATATATATATGTATATATACATGCTGTTGTTAAGTGCTGTTCAGTCGGTTCCGACTCTTAGCGACCCTGTACAGGGTGTCCAAGGCTATAAATCTTTACAGGAGCAGAAAGCCTCATCTTTTCCCCACAGAACAGCTGGTAGTTTTGAACTGCTAACCTTGAGATTAGCAGCCTGATTCGTAACCACTACGGTACCAGAGCTCCATGCTATATAGCAAGAAGCTCTGGTAGCATAGTGGTTGTGAGTGGTACCGCGAATCTCAAGATCAGCAATTCAAAACTACCAGAGAGTCCTGGTATGGCGCTGTGTGTTAATACGTCAGACTGCAAAGTCGTTTGAACTGCATGATCAGTGGTTCAAGCTCACCACCTGCTCCTTGGAAACCCTATACAGGGTTGCTAG
>NW_006408523.1:5514481-5521031 GCF_000296735.1 Chrysochloris asiatica | reverse complement strand
CAGGCGCACCTTAGTCCTCAAACTTTGCTCTTGAACACTTTAAAGAGGTCTTGTGCAGCAGATTTGCCTAATGCAATATGCTGTTTGATTTCCTAACTGCTGTTTCCAGGAGTGTTGACTGAGGAGCCAAGCAAATTGAAGTCTTTGACAACTTCAAACTTTTCTCAATTTATCATGATGTTATTTATTTGTCCAGTTGGGAGGATTTTTGTCTTCTATACACTGAGTTGTAATCCATACTGAAGACTGCGGTTCTTGGTCTTCATCAGTAAGTAGTTTAAGTCCTCTTCACTTCCAGAAAGCAAGGTTGTATAATCCACTTATTACAGGTTGTTTATGAGTCTTCCTCCAATCCTAATGCCATGTTCTTTTTCATAGAACCCAGCTTCTCAGATGATTTGCTCAGCATACAGGTTAAATAAGCATGGTGAAAGAATACAACCCTGGCGCACACCTTTCCTGATTTTAAACCATTCAGTGTTCCCTTGTTCTGTTCTAACAACTGTCTTTGGTCTATGTACAGGTTCCTCATGAGAACAATTAAGTGTTCTGGAATACCCATTCTTCTCAATGTTATCCATAGCTTGTCATGGTCCACACAGTGGAAAGCCTTTGCTTAGTCAATAAAGCACAGGTAAACATTTTTCTAGTACTGTCTTATTGCAGCCAAGATCCACCTGATGCCAGCAATGATATCGCTAGTTCCATGTCTTCTTCTAAATAAAACCTGCGTTTCTAGTAGCTCCCTGTTGATGTATTGCTGCGATCTTTTTTAAAAAAATTATCTTCAACAATTATTAGGGTGGAGCCATGAAAGTAAGGTGTATGGAGCCTGAATGAGGATTGGTCAGTTTTGTCATCCTGCTAGGTTTAAAATTAGCCCACCCTGAGGCAGGAGGGGGACCTCATAGTTATCAAGGAAAAACAGCCAACAAGTGGAACAGAACCTGAGATCTCAGTGCTGAGAACCTGCTAGACCCAGGAGACAAAGTGAGAGCTGTGATGCCAGAACTTTCAACAGACTCCCAGAAGCGGAGCAGAGAAATGGTGGCCGCAGAGGGCCAGCAGGAGAGGGTGACGTGGACTTCCTGACCCATGAAGCAAGAAAGCTGAGTGTGTTGGGGCAGGAGCCTTGCTGGCAGAGTTGTGTGGCTCCAGGCACTTGGTGGAGCTAAGTTTGTTAACCTACAGAGAGAGAGCTTGGTAGCTTTGGGTCAAGGCTTGCTGGCAGAATGGGGTGCTTCTGGACTCCTACTGATGGGGCCAAAGAGCTTTATAACACATTCTCAAACAGCAGTGCAGAGGCCTAAGGGCTGTGGAGCTGGAAGGGCCAACAACCAAAGAGAGGTCTGCCTGTGGACATGGCTGAGGAGAGGTTGTCCTGACCAGAGAGTTGATTCTGATCCTGAATTGTAACCTGTTACTTTCCTAATAACCCCATAACCACAAGTATGGTCTGTCTGTGAGTTCTGTTTGGCCGTTGCAGGGAATTGTAGAAACTATCAGACAAGCAGAGCATCTTGGAGGGGAGACTAGGTGACAAAATTGGTAAAAAGGTTGGAAGGTGGAGAGGCACGTCTGACCTCCATCTCCCAGCAGTCAGCTCTGGACCGGCCGGGGAGCTTGCATCTCCCCTCTACTCGTGAAATTAGAAGAGGTCACGTGCTGCCCCCACACCATTGTTACAGACAGAAATGGTGCCAAAGAATTGGGAAAGTGATTGAAAAAGAAGACAGACCCTGAATAACAGCATGAGGAGACACAGAGATGGGGGCACAGAAGGCGGGTGGGCAAGAGGGAAGACAGTCGATGGAGTTAGACCGTGTGGAGGGCAGACCCCTGCTGCTGGAACATGGTAGCACAACTCGGCTCGCAAAAGCTTTTCCTACAAAACCGAAAAAATAAAAACCCTGACAGAGAACCAGTTCTGAGTCAGCAACCCTCTGGGACCAATGGAACTGCTGCACAGGGTTTCTAAGACTGTGAATTTGATGTAGGCAGATTGCCACATCTTTCGGCTGGTAGGTTCGAACTGCCGACCTTTCAGTTAGCCGTTGTTGTTGTTGTTAGGTGCCTACTCATAGTGACCCTCTGTGCAACCAAACGAAGCACCACCTGACTCTGCACCATCCTCCCAATCCTTACACTTGAGCCCACTGCTGCTGCCACTGTGCCTCCATCTCATTGGGGTCTTCTTCTTTTTCACTGACCCTCCACTTCATAAGCGTGATATCCTTCTCCAGGGACTGGTCCCTCCTGATAATATGTTTGAAGTATGAGAGACAAAGTCTGGCATTCCTGGCTTTTATGGAGCATTCTGACTGTACTTCTTCCAACACAGATTTGTTTGTTGTCCATGGTACTTTCAATATTCTTTTCCAACACCGTAACTTAAATGCATCAATTCTCTTATGGTCTTCCTTCTTCACTGTCCAACTTCCACATGCATATGAAGCAAGAGAAAATATCACGGCTTGGGTCAGGTGCACTTTAATCCTCAAACTAACATCTTTGCTCTTGAACACTTTAAAAAGGTCTTGTGCAGCTCGTTTGCCTAATGTAATACGGCATTTGATTTTTTGACTGCTGCTTCCTTGAGTGTTGATAGTGGACCCAAGCAAAATCAAGTTGTCTTTGACAACTTCAATCTTTTCACATTTATCATGATGTTATTTATTGGTCCCACTGTACCACCAGAGTCCTGGTGTGGCGCTGTGGGTTAATGCGCCAGACTGCAAAGCCGTTTGAACTACAAGGTTGGTGGTTCAAGCTCACCAGTCACTCCTCGGAAACCCTGTACAGGGTTGCTATGGGTCAGATCCAACTTGATGGCACTTAACAACAACAACAACAACAGCTGTACCACCAGAGCATCTCAGAGCAGCACACTTGTTTTTGCATTTTGTACTGCTGTTCTCTGGGAATTCAGGTGAGGAAGGGCTAGTCTGGAGGTTGGCAAGGTTTTTTGTTTTAGTTTTAGCTTTCTTTGTAATTTGTGTTGTTGATACACACAACAAAATGAACACCGTCTGAGCAGCTTCTGCATGCACAAGTCAGCGACGGCCATGACGTTCTCTGATTGTGCCGCCAGTCCTACCTTCCTCCTCTCACCATCCACTCCATCCCGCCCAGCATAAACTCACTGCTCCCTAATCTTCAAGTTGATCTTGTCAGTTTAATACCATATCAAGAGTTCTCAAAAGAGTATAATGCTCAAGACTGGCATTCTTTATTGGTTAAGCTAAACTCTTGTTTGGTCTTAAGAAGACTTCATGGGATAAGACTTCCGGATTAAGGTTTAAAGATGATTGCATGATGACAGTTGCAGGGGTTCATCCAGTCTCAATAGTTCCAGAAAGTTGGGATTCCATGAAAATTTGAATTTCTGTTCTGAATTTTCCTCCTTTTGATCAGCATCCTTCTCTAGTATCTCTGATCAAAATGTTCAGTCATGGGAGCTGGGCACCATTCAGTTTTTCTGGTCTTATGACAAAAGAGGCAGTGTGGTTCAAGGAGGCAGACTGACAAGGTTTCGGGGCTTTTTGTTTATTTATTTGATTTTTCCCAGCACAGAGGTTTCAAATAACCACATTTGCACACACCTCTAGTCTCCCAGCAGCCCTCGCTCTGAACTCTAGACTCCGTTCCTCCAGAGCCGTTCACTGGTGGGTTTGAAATTGAAATTGTCAAGCCAAAGGGTATGAATCATCGCCCCTATTGGTGGGGGAGTGGGGGGGGGCTCTTCTTCAGCCTGTAGTGATTAAATTCCCACAGAGAAGTGAAGAACTTGTAACTAAGAACAGATGTTGAGGCTAAAATTGAACACATGTGCAGTGGAGCTTGAACAAGGCAGCAGAAAGTGAGCAGTCATAAACTGCTAACCCAAAAGTTAGTGGTTTAAGCCCATGCAATGGCTCCTGGGTAGAAATCCCTGACTGTTGGCTCCCACACAGACTGCCCACTAAAACCAAGTCCAATGCCATCAAGTTGGTTCCAACTGGTTGAGACCCTGGAGGACCAAGGAGAACTGCTCCATGGGGTTTCCAAAGCTGTAAGTCTTTTTGGAAGCCTATGGCCATGGAATGGCTGCTGGCTTTGAACCGTCAAAGTTTCAGTTAACAGTCGAGTGCTTTCATCACTGCAGCAGCCTAGCACAAATCCCACTGCCTTCGAGTTGATACGGGCTCATGGTGACTTTCAGCACAGAGGAGAGCTGCTCCCGAGAGCTTCTGACCTTAAATCTTTATGGAAACAGCCAGTCTCATCTTTCTCCCATGGAGCAGCTGGAGAGTTTGAACCACCGACCTTTTGGTTACCAGCACAATGCTTAACTCACTGTGTCACCAGGTGTTCTTCCATCAACATCATGCTTAGGAAGCCCTATGGAGCAGTTTGACTCGGCCACATGGGGTTACTAAGAATGGGAATCCGGGTGACAGCCGGCAACAACAACAACACAAGTGTTCTGCTCCAGCTGAGTTGACGGTCAAGCCACTGCGCTCCTGGAGCTGAATGGGGGCTTCCTGCCTGAGGAGGGGGCGGGCGATGTACCCATTTCAACTGCTTGACATCAAAAAAGCAACATTTACCCAGGGATGGCAACAATAATGAGGTTGGCCCAGGATCAGGCAGTGTTTCGTTCTGTTGTGCATAAGGTCACTATGAGTCGGTACCAACTCACTGGCACCTAACAACACCACCAACAACGTTCAGAAGGGTTAGGAAAGAAGAAATCAGGAAACCAGGAAACATAGGATAGAAGTGGACTAAGTGATGTTAATTACATTGCGTGGATTGCAATCATTGTGATGAAACGAAATATGTATGTGTGGGAATTGTTCAATGAAAAATAAATCTGTTCTGTAAGCCTTCAAGAAAACACACAAACTCCAGCTGTATAAAAGGGGAGTGAAGAGGAAGAGGTTGATGGAACAGGTGTGGAAGTTAAGGGCATAGAATTGGCCTTGTCACTAACATACATATTGAGGGCAAAGGTAATCTGAGCCTCAAAGAACAGTAATGATGTTGTCAAATGCTGTTATGGAATTGACAAGGTAACCATCTGAAAACAAAGACCCTTTTGTTGGTGTTTCCAAAGAGTAGCTGCAGTTTAGTTTGAAACATGCAGTGTTTCTGTCATGAATAAAGTTATGACTTCTGGGACGATAAACAAAAACAAAATGGGCAGGAGCTGTTGAATGGAAGATGGATCGGCTCTGTAAACTGTCGCCCAATTCTTTAAAAAACATTGAAAAGAAAAGAAAATGCTGTGGAGCACAGCTCTGACCCACACGCTGTCACTGTGAGTCAGAGCTGAGTCAACAGCCACTGGAGACTTTATGTGGCATCAAGCTAACGAGTACACACCGGTCCTGAGTCTGCAAGAATCTGGTGATGGATAGCAATGCCAAGGGGGGTTCTCACGCGTGCTTACTTTAACCTGTTCTCTGTCATTGTTGTTCTTAGAAGTCCCTGGAAGGTGCAAATGATACATATCCATCTACAAGCACCTTGGAAGAAAGGCCTGGTGATCTTCCAAAAACTCATTCATCCAACCAAGCGATAGACAGGTCTAGAAAGGAACCAATAACACTGGTGAGGTGTGCACACTGTCGAAGAGCAACAAGGTGAGATCTGAAGGGACAGCATTTGTCCAAGGACCAAGTTGAAAAGGTCAGGAAAGAAGGAGGAATGGAAACGGGAAGCTCAGGGAGGGCGTGGGATGAGTGGTGTATGAATGGTTGAAAGCAAAGCTGCTGGCCTGCTCTGTAAATCTTTACCCAGTTCACAGTCAAAAGTCAGAGCACAAAACTCCACCATTGAAAACCCTATGTGAGAGAAAAAAGAGCAGTGATGGACAGATGTGTATGCATACCCCAGGTCATGGCAGCAAAAAGATGGAAACAGCCTATGTGCCCATCAATGGTTGAATAAACTATGGTACGTGCACATAATAGAATACTATGGTAAACCATGGTATGTGCACATAAAGAAATACTATGGTAAATTATGATACATGCACATAACAGAATACTACGGCAAATTGTGATACATGCATATAACAGATTACTATGGTAAACTATGGTACGTGCACATAATAGAATACTATGGTAAGCTAGGATACATAAACATAATGGAATATTGTGGTAAATTATGGTGCATACACATAATGGAATATTATGCAACACTAAAGACTAATGATGAATCTTCAGACCCTCACAGTGTGGATGAATGTAGAGGGCATTGGTGGGGGTGGGTGGGGGTGTGCCACCAAGCCGGTTCTGACACATAGCAAGCCTGTATAGGGTTTCTAAGGCTGTAAATCTTTACAGAAGCAGAAAACCTCATTTTTCTCCCAAGGAACGACTGGTAGATTTGAACTGCTGACATTGGGGTTAGCAGCCCAGCTTGTAATCCACTACACTGCCAGGGCTCCTTTGGAGGCCATTATGCTGAGTTGTTGTTGTTGTTGTTAAGTGTCATCGAGTCGGTTCCGACCCATAGCAACCCTGTACAGGGTTTCCGAGGGTGTAAATCTTTACGGGAGTAG
>NW_006408523.1:5483598-5510191 GCF_000296735.1 Chrysochloris asiatica | reverse complement strand
AGCATCAATGGGCTCAAGCGTGACAGCAATAGTGTGGTTGGCCCAGGACCAGGCAGTGTTTCATTCTGCTGTTCATAAGGTCTCTATGAGTTGGTATTGATTCAATGTCACCTAACAACAACAACAACAAACATATATATGTGTGTTATGTTTGTGTGTGTGTGTGTGTGTGTTTGACAGAGGATATTTCTCCATCTGTATTTACCTTTGTTGCAAATATATGAATTCAATAGAACATTTAGGAGACAAAGCTATGAAAATTTCTTCACCACAACCAAACACTTTGAGGGAAAGAGTCACTGGGCCTGGGAGCATAGAACCATAGTTCTGAGAGACAGCACAACCTAGTCCACAAAGAAAATGTTTTTATCTTACCTTGGTGAGTAGTGGCTGGGGCCTTCAAAGCTTCTTAGCAGCCATCTAAGGTGTGACTGTTGGGTCCTCCCATCTGGAACAAAGAAGAGTAAAGCGAATCAGACACACACGGAAACAGTTCAAAGGAGTAATGGGCCCCGTGAACTCCAGCCTCCACAGCCCTGAGACCAGGAGAACTAGATGGTGCCCGCCTTCCACTACTGACCATTCTGAAAGGCATCATATTTTAAGGTCCTGGATAGAGTGGGGGAAAATGCGGAACAAAACTCAAAATCATAAAAATGGCCAGGATTACTGGTTCAGACGGAGACTGGGGGAACTCCAAGACTTAGGGTCTTCGGTCATCATCATGTCTGGGACTGAACTCACTCCCAAGATTCAACTTTCAGTCAAACGATAGATACATCTATGAGGTGAACAGGAGTCCTGGTGTGGTGCCGTGGGTTAATGCACTCGACTACAAGGTTGGTTTGAATTGCAAGGTCGGCAGTTCAAGCTCACCAGCTGCCCCCGGCTAACCCTATGCAGGGTCACTATGAGTTAGAACTGACTTGACAGCATTTAACAACAACAACAACATGAGATGAACAATAATACCGGGGAGGTACGCACTCTGTAGGACAATCAACCAAAGGAGATCGCAAAGGCAGTGTTTGCCCAGAGACAAAGCTCAAAAGGCAGGAAGGGATAGAAGGGAAGACAAATGGGAACCAGAAACAGGGAGGAAATGGGATAAATAATGACGTTACACTGTGGAACTAGCCACCAATGCCGGGAAGCAAGCTGTGTATGAGTTGTTGAACAGAAAACAATATTGTTCTGCAAACTTTCACCCAAATACCACACACACACACACACACAAAAGTTAAAAGAAAGAATGAAAACCTACAGAGCACAGTTCTACACTAACATTTATGGAGTTACCATGAGTAAGCGTCAACTCAGGCAGTGGGCAGAGGGCACTGGTGCAGGTGGTGGCCAGTTGGCGTCTAATTAGGAAACAAGACTTCATTAGCTTCTTACTGAATACTTTGGGGAAACAGCCACTAGACCAAAGTATTCTTCCACTTCAGTAAAATCACCTCACAGATTAGTTTACAAATGTGTCCTTCCTTTTTAAGTAACCCCTCCCTGGTATAGGCATTTTCACTCTTCAAATACATCATCGTTCCTTTGTTGAGATCATTACAATCCAAAGAAATACTCAAAAAAGGTGTCTTCTGACCATGTTTGGATCCTCTCTTCCCTTCGAAAGACACTTTATTATGTGAATGCCTAACAGCAGCTGTGAGATCCGACTTCAGTCCACGCCGGGTCCCTTTGTGAAAGTTGTCATTAATGTCCCACTTCCAGGAGCCCCCACCTGAGCTGAAGGTCCCTGCTTAGCCCACTGATGCCACCCTTGTAACATTGCTGACCCTTGAATAAAATAGCTGCAGTCTCATGCCAAGTATGTATGCCCTGTTTGCAAGCTAGCATGTTCCACAGATGCTGACAGAGGACAGCTGACTCCCAAATCAGGGACAAAAGGAAGACCGTATTAAAAACTCTCAACAAAAGCAGAAGCCAGAGTCTCGGCATGTTTGCACGGGGTTGTCCTGCTCTTAGTCTCATAGGCAATAGGATGGACCCAGGTGGGCACAGTACACCCAGGGAACTGTGGCAGAGCTGAGGACCCAGGGCTTTTTGAGTGAGAAGCAAGCATTGCAAACAGCTGATGAGCCAGCCCCCTGCTCCCAGGGAGGTGGTGGCAAGGAGGCACTTGGCAGTTACACACTGGACACCTTGGCCTATTTATCTACCAAAGTGACTCCTTACAGACACTGCTCTGCACCCTGAGGTGGATGCACCCCGAGTCTGGATCCCTCGGCATTCACGTTTCCAGATGCCTGGGGAGGTCTCTCATCTCAGCATTCCCTAAGAGAACCCTGGTAATCCTATCTCCCAGGCAACCCAGCTCTCTCACAGGACTTAACACTTCTCAGAAGACAGGACTGAAATTCAGTGCAATCCCCAGTGTTCCCACGTCTTGGGCCTGTGCTGAAGGAGCAAACGGTGTGATTGGCTGCCAAGCAAAGGGTCGGTGGTTTGAGTGCCTTGGAAGAAAACCTTGACACTGTACTGCTGAAAACTCAGCCACTGAGAACCTCTGGGGCACAGTTCTGCTGGGACCCACACGAGGCTGTTGTGAGTGGAAGTCAGAGGAGCCCACTGTCCGTTTGTTTAAACAGTGTGGTGTTGTTGTGTTTAGTTTTGAGGTCAAGAAATGGACTTGTCAGTTGGAGGTAAGGAAACGCATTGCTGCCTAGTTGGTTCTGATCATAGCGACCCCATAGGACACAGCAGAGCAGCAACCATAGGGTCCGTAATCTTGACGGTAGTAGACTGCCACGTCTTTCTCCCCACGAGCGGCTGGTGGATTCGAATTGCAGACACACTGGTTAGCAGCTGAGCCACCACTCCACCAGGACTCCCCTCGGAGGTCAGGGGTGTTTTGTACACCCGTTGTTAGGCATGACTGATGAATGTGTTGGGTGGATGTGCGCTGAGGTATCTCTCAACCCCACAGTTCACCCTGGTTGTTTACAAGTCTTACTGAACCATTCTCCTCCGCACATGGTCAGACCACCAGAGCACAATGTGTGGGTCAGTGTTACCAGGGCAGCAGGAGCATGTGAACTAGGGAAGGCCTTGAGGGAGGGGAGAGGAGAGCAAGCTCCCAGGTGCCTCCTTACTGCCCCTGCTACCCGGGTAGGATGAGAGCAGGATTCTGCTCATTCGATATGGATACCTTGGAGTCCAAGCTGCTGACCAGCCCACTTGGCATCTCCACCCTCGTGTTTAGATCCGAATAGTTACAGATGTTATTAGCTGCTGTGCCGTTACCCCACCCCCACCCCTGCTGGACTCCTGACAACCCCAACCCAAAAAAGGACCTGCTTTTGAGATCCGTCAGATTTTCATTGGCTGATTTTCAGGAGCAGGTCTTAGTCTGGAAGTTCTGCTGAAACCTATTCGGCAACATGGCAATAGGAGAACCTCCAGAGACAGAGTGAGTGGGTGGCCTTGCACGAGGTGCTACAGACAGGATTTGAACCTGGATCTCCCATATGGATTGTGGGTGCTCTACCCCTGAACTGCTGCTGCCCCATGGTTAGAGCTGTTGTTACTGTTAAGTGCCGTCGGGTCAGCTCCAACCCATAGAGACTCTGTATAGGGTTTCCGAGGAGCATCTAGTGCCTTTGAAGTTCAAGGTTTGAAGTAACTTTGCAGTCCAGCACATCAACCCACAGCACCACGCCAGGACTCCATGGTTAGAGATAGGTATGAGAGATGACGTCTGGCCATTCTGGCTATACTTCTTCCAGCAAGAGTACAGTTAACAATGTCATGGTTAGAGGTAGAAACTGCTAATTACACACTCTTGCTGGGAAAAGTACAGCCAGAGTGCTCCCTGGAAGCCAGGATGGCCAGACTTTGTCTCTCACACTAGGGACATATTGTCCGGAGGGACCAGTCCCTGAAGAAGGATACCATATTTGGTAAAGTGGAGGGTCAGCAAAAAAGAGGAAGACCCCCAGTGAGATGGATTGGCACAGTGGCAGCATCGATGGGCTCAAACGTAGCAATGATTATGAGGTTGGCACAGGATCGGGCCAGTGTCTTGTTCTCTTGTGCACAGTCTCTATGAGTTGTTACTGACAGGATGGCACCTAACAACAATTTCACTCTTGGAGATTGAAGACTAGTACTCCTCCCCCTACCCAGTACTCACACTCACACACATACACACACACACACACACAACACACACACACACACACACACGATGGGTTCCTCCTCCAGCTTCCCCTGTTCCCATGAAGATGTTAAGTCAGAAAATATACTATCATTCTGATCTTTCTTTTTCCTCTAACCCAACCCATCACCAAACCCCATCTATCAACCACAAACTGCCTCTCAATTGTATGTCTCTCTCCATCTCTACCACCTGGTCCAAATCACCACACCCTCTTGTTAAGTGCTGCCGAGTCAGTTCCAACTCATAGCGACCCTGTAGAGGGTTTCTGAGGCTGAATATCTTTGCAGGAGCAGAAAGTCTCATCTATCTCCCACGGGGTGGCTGGTAGGCTTGAACCTTGTGGTTTGCAGTCCTGCGTTTACCTAAGAGCCACCGCACTGTCATCCCTAGCTGTGGCTATTTCTACAGTTTTCTCCATTGCTCCACACAACAACCCAAACCACTGTTCTTTCAAAACACACCCTAGCACCTCTGCTTTAGAACTCTCCATGGTTCACTCTGTGAACGCTATCCCTGACCCCTCTTGAACACACTCTGCCTCTGTACTCACCATCCTCTGCCTGTCATACTGCCTTCACCCTGCCTCGTTCCCACCTGCAGTGCCCCCTGCTCTCTCTGGGCCTCAGTGGCAGGCATCACCGGGTTTCACCACTAACTCTGATCCTCATGTTCTGGACACCTGAAATCCGCACGGCCGGGAGATTTGCGCTAGCCAGTGAAGTGGACGTGGGCGGTGTCAGTTCCCAGGGGAAGTACATGAGGGCCAGAAGATATTTGTGCACCTCTGCTCCCCAGCTGTGGTGCTCTGGGAAGACAGTCAACACCAAGGTGCCAGAAGATCAAAGCAGCCTGGGACAAGGAGGCACATCTGGAAGGCAGCTGTCCTGTGGAGAGCCAGATCCTCCCCTGACTTCCTGTGAGCACAGGAGAACTTTCATGGAAGCCACTGAGATTTGGGGGCCTCGTACTATACCTATGCTGACCAGGACTTCCATCCTCCCAGAGAGAAGTCTTCCGACTCTTACTTTACACAACCATATACACATCTACCCTCACACACACACACACACAACCACACACACATCCACACACATACCCAATCACACACACACAACCACAAACATACCCAATCACACACAACCACAAACATACCCAATCACACACAACCACACACATAACCACATACATACCAAATCACACACACAACCACACACACACACACCCAATCACACACACACAACCACACACATACCCAATCACAACACACCCAATCACACACATCCTCCCTCACACACACAACCACACACACAATTGCACACAACCACACACATACCCAATCACACACACACAACCATACACACAATCACCACACACATACCCCATAGCACACAACCACACACACATCCACCTTCACACCCACATACCCAATCCACAATCCAACCACACACACACAGCCACATATGTACAACCACATGAAACCACCTACACACACACTTAACCACACACACAACTACACCCCCCCAACTATACGCACAACCACAGATATACAACCACATGCACATAACTACACACACATATAACCAGATACACCACCACACACACAGACACATGCACCCAATCACATGCACAACCACACACACAAACAACCACAGGCACAGGCATGCAAACAACCACACACACACAACCATGTTCACACTCAACTATACAAACCACATGCTTCTCTCCTTACATGCACAAACACATGCACACAACCCACACACCATGCTCACATTCCCATACACACCACTATGCACAGCCTCCACTACCACAAACAACTCCACACCACACAGCTCCACACATACATAACCACACACACAGCTATACACAGTCCCCCGCACCGCACAGCTCCACACATACCTAACCACACACAGAGCTATACACAGTCCCCCACACTGCACAGCTACACACATACATAACCACACACACAGCTGTACACAGTCCCCACACCACACAGCTACACACATATATAACCACACACACAGCTATATACAGTCCCCCACAACAGATACATCACCACACAACCACGCACACACAATCCCACCCACAATCCACACACAAGCACATACACAACCACAGACATACCCCTCAATTTTACCCCCTTATTATTCTCTCAGGAGCCCTGGTGTGGCACTGTGGGTTAATGCGCCAGACTGCAAAGCCATTTGAACTGCAGGGTCAGCGGTTCAAGCTCACCAGCTGCTCCCCGGAAACCCTAGACAGGGTCGCTATGGGTGGGAGCTGACTTGACAGCACTTAACAACAACAATTATTCTCCCAGTACTTCGGACATATTGTCAGGAGGGACCAGTCACTGGAGAATATCATGTGTGGTAAAGTGGAGGGTCGGGAAGAAGAGGAAGACCCCTAATGAGATGGCTTGGCACCGTGGTAGCAGCAGTGGGCACAAATGTAGAAATGATTGTGAGGTTGGCACAGGCCTGAGCGATGTTTCGTTCTGTTGTGCAGAGAGGGTTGCTATGTGTTACTATGGACTTGATGGCCCTAACAATTATCCTCTCATGGAATCCTGGTGCGGTGTTGTAGGATGAGCACTGGACCACAAGGTCAGTTTGAACCACAAGGTCAGCGGTTCATATCCACCAGCCGCTCCTCGGAAACCTACAGAGTTGCTATGAGTCAGAACCAACTCGACTTCACTTCACAATAATGATTTCTCTTTCATAGCCTCTTTACTGATCCTTCATATCCTTTATCACAATTTGTAATTACATATTTATTTTCCACTAGGTTATTGTTTGCCTCACCCACTAGACTCTAAGCACTATGCAGGGAGGGGCCATGTCTCTTCTGTTTCCCAAGGAGCTTCAGGTGCCGAGCGTGGGTTCTGCACACAGGAAGTGTTAATGAACAATTCTCAAGTGAATGAGTGAACACTCAAAGGGCTGCTACGTACGGCAGTCAGCACACCTGGCTTCCCGCCACCAGCATCCCTGAAACCACCCTTCCCTCCCTCCCTCCCTCCATCCCCTGTCTCCATTCCTTCCTTCTCTTCTCTTCCTGTCCTTTTCCTCACTCTGCTCCCACTCGTGATGATGATGCTCACAACTGAGGATTTCGCTCAGCCGTGAGCCACGAAGACTGCTCTGGGATTGTCTAGTTGCCACCTTTACTAACTTGGAGGTAAAGTGTTCATCTCTGGTGGTGGTGGTGGTGGTTATGTGCCGTGGAATCGATTCTAACTCTTAGCAATCCTGTACAAGGTTTCCGAGGCTGAAAATCCTTCCAGGAGCAGAAAGCCTCCTCTTTCTCCCATGGAGCAGCTGGTGGGTTCAAACTGCTGGCCTTGAGGTTAACAGCCCTCCTGCCTTTGTTTTCTCTTAGTTGTTGTTGTTAAGTGCAGTTGAGTCGGTTCTGACTCATAGAGACCCTGTAGAGAGTTTCTGAGGAGTGACTGGTGGTTTTGAACCTCCAACCTTTCAATTCAAACAGACTTTTCGGTCCAGTGCTTATCTTGCAATACCACACCAGGACTCCCGTTGATCCTTGTTGTTGTTGTTATGTGTTGGTTCCAACTCATAGTGACCCTGCACAGGGTTTCTGAGGCTGTAAATCTTTATGGGAGCAGAAAGCCTCACCTTTCTCCCACGGAACAGCTGGTAGTTTTAAACTGCTGACAGTGAGATTAGCAGCCCGATTCGTAACCACTTCGCTACCAGAGCTGCTGTTGATCTTTAGATATGGGCAGATCTGCTGCAAAATAACTCTTTATAGTCTTAAACTACAAAAATGTCACTATGAAGATGAAAGTGCACCTTTCCCAAGTCATGATCTTTTCAACCCCATCATGTGCATGTAAAAACGGAGCAATGAAGAAAGAAAACGGAAGAACGGATGCATTTGAATGATCATGTTGGAGGAGAATAATGAAAATGCCATGGGCAGCCAGGAGAAGAAATAGCTCTGTCTTGTAGGAAAGAGAGTCAGGATGCCCCTTAGAAGCCAGGATGGCCAGACTTCATCTCTCATGCTTTAAACAGATTATCAGGAGGGACCAGTCCCTGGAGAAGGACGCCGTGCTTGGTAAAGTGGAGGGTCAGCAAAAAAGGGGAAGACCCCTGACAAGATGGACACAGTGGCAGCAGCAATGGACTCAAACGTAACAATGATTGTGAGGTTGGTGCAGGACCGGGCAGTGTTTCCTCCTGTTGTACCTAGGGGTCACAATGAGTGAAAACGAGCTTGACGGCACCTAACAATCTTTCCAGGAGCTGATTGCCAGATCTTTCTCCCGTGGAACCAACCTTTCAATTAACAACTGAGCAATTAACTGCTATGCTCCAGAGAGTGGCTGTCTGTGAGGTAATGCAATCAGCACACTAGGATGAACACACTCCAGAACCATCTTCACCCCACAAGACAAGATGCCCGGGGCCTCACCTCCCACATTGGCTGAAGTCCTGCTACAAGGCTCACACCTCCTCCCTCTACCAGTCAGCTTGGCTGCTGCTGTGTGTCAACATCCCCACATACTGAACAGGAACCTAAACTGCTGATAAGCCTACTCCCAAATTGCAATGCAATATTGTTAAATAAAAAGTAATAAATAACACATATAATCATAATAACAAAACTATTTTTTTTAAGCAAGGGTGAATTGGATATAGCCTACGTGGGAGCCCGGGAGCTGTTCTACCTGAGGCAGCTGGAGGAAACTTGAAGACTGGGCAGTCTGGGTTTGGAGCGTGTGAAAGCGTTGCCCAGGTGAATGCAAGACATCAGTTCCTGTACACCCAGGGCCTGCCCTTCTCTGACTTCCTGGCATCCAGCCTTCCCCTCTCCCCAGAGCACGCTTTCCCAGCAGCCCTCATCCTGCACGTCTGGCTGCTGTTGTCCCTGCTCAGAAACAACTTGTCAGCAGGACCTTCACAAGCAGAATTGTTTTCAAGCTGGGCAACTAACAGGGTGTTCCTGAAACCAGTTACCAGATCAAACGGAGCCAGCGTTAGCACAGCCCCCACTGAGGTGTGGATTGTCTTCGGGGTTTGCAGAAGGCTCACACAGTGGGACAAGCTTCCCCATCTAAGGAGTCACTTCAGGGTCCACAAACCAACACTAGACTCTGAGATGTGATATTAGTCCCGGTGACAACTTGATGTGAGGAAACACATGTTAAAAATAATCATAATAACAGATAAATTGATATGTTAGAATAGGAGATGGGTGGATGGGAAGGGATGGGAACAGACCAGAAAGAACGGGACAAGAAAGGATAGGATAGAATGGATAGAGAGCTACACAGACACAGGGTGAGTCAAAAATCATCCACACCACGACTGTAGAATTGATTTTAATCAACTTTTAGCAAAGACAAATACATCATTTTTCTACATAATCTCCTAGCTTTTCAATACTTTGTCTATCTTTCAACAAGCTTTCGTATTCTTTTATTTAAAAATGTTTTAGGCTGAGCTGTGAGCCACGAATGCACCGCTGTCTTCACTTCTTCATCAGAGGGGAATCTTCGTCCTCAAAGGGCCGCTTTCAGGGGACCAAACAGGCGAAAGTCCAATGGAAGACCAGGACTAGAGAGAGGATGCTTTAACACCTCAAAATGATGTTTTTGCAGAGTGTCAACAGTGTGGGCAGAGGTGTGTGGACGTGCATTGTCATGTAAGATGACAACGCCCTTGGAGAGCAGTCCTCTGCATTTGATCTGAAGTTTAGGTTTCAGCTTTTCAGTGAGCATCTCACTGTAATAAGCCCTGTTGACTGCTGAACCTTTTTCCTGATGGTGTTCTAATACTGGCCCTTGAGAATCCCAGAAAACTGTAAGCATCAATTTTCCAGCTGATGATTGACTTTTGAACTTTTTCTTGGTCGGCGATTGAGGATGTTTCCATTCTATATTCTGCCATTCACTCTCAGGTTCGTAGTGATGAATTCATGTGTCGTCACTAGTAACATTTATTTTTTTAAGAAACTTTTACCTTCCTTTGAATATTGGTCCAAATTTTGTGTGCAGCTGTCCAAACACTTCTGTTTATGCCTTTCCGTGAGTTGTTTTGGTACCCGTCTGGCACAAACTTTTCAAAACCCAAGTCTGTCATGGATTATTTCATAGGCAAAAGCATGATTGATTTGCAAATGTTTTGCCTCATAATCCACTGTTACTCGTCTGTTTGACAGAATCTTTTCACATGTACACTCAACATTGGATGTGGATGGGCTTTTTAATATAATGGGAATTCAGATAATTTGGACTCACCTTCATACATACATGCATGCATACACAGGGTAGCTTGATAGCAGAGAGAGATAGGTAGGTAGGTAGAGAGAGAGATGATAGAGAAGAGGAGGTCCATCGCTCAAGATAAAGAGATGATAGATAGACAGAGAGAGATAGATGATAGAGAGATAGAGAGATAGATGATAGCTAGATAGATGATAGAAAAATGAGAGAGAAAGAGATGATAGAGAATGGGAGGCCCACCGCTCAAGATTTCCAGAGTCACTTTGAGTGACTCCATTATAGGACAAAAATCTCAACATAGAATCATCATTTAAAGTTTTTATTTGTTTAATCTATTTAAATTTGAAAACTTAAAATTACAAAAATTGTCTTATATTAATTAATAAGTAAAGAAGACTCAATTGCTGTTAAGTCAATTTCAACTCTTTACAACACTCTAATACAACACTCCAACACTCTAATATATAAAACCCTGCCCTGCAGGGTTTCCAAGGCTGCATTTGATGTTTGGGGAAAGTACCGTGGGCTGTCAGAAGAACAAACCAATCTGTGTTGGAAGAAGTACAGCACAATGCTCCTTAGAAGCCAGGTTGGCTAGACTTCGTCTCTCATACTTCAGACATGTTCTCAGCAGGGCTCAGTCTCTGAAGAAGGACATCATGCTTGGTAAAGTGGAGGGTCAGAAGAAGACCACCAATAAGATGGACTGACACAGTGGCAGCAAGAAAGGGCACAAACGTTAACATTAATTGTGCGGAATGGCACATTACCGGGCAGTGTTTAGTCCTGTTGCTCATAGAGTCACTATGGGTAAGAAATTACTTGATGACACATGTTTCTCCTGCATAGCAGCTGGGGGGTTTGAACCACCAGCTTTCGTTAGCAGTTAAGCACTTAACCACTAAAGGTTTAGTTCCAATCAGAAAGTCTCAGGTGTTTGCTGTGGTAGTTAGCTGCCGTGGACCCAGAGCTCTGTGCACAACAGAACACAGCATTTCCTGTCCCTGCTCCACCCCTGTGATGGAACATGAAACAAACCATTGTGATCCATACACTTCTCATTGGCAGACTGCCAGAAATCGATTTCTCCTCATCTTTATTAATCTGGAAGCTCTTCTGAAACCTATTCAATACTGGACGGGGATTGAACCCAGGTCTCACACATGGAAGGTGGGCGTTCTACCACTGACCCACCCCCCACCCCCCACTGCCTCTTTAGGTATAGTTGTTGTTATTCAGTGCCGTCGAATTGGGTCCGACTCATAGCGATCCTGTAAGGGTTTCCGAGGAGCGACTGGAGCTGTAGACATGGTCAGGAATTCAAACAAAACAGCTCTCAGTGGCAATGAGTTTTGCTTTGGTACAATGCAGTAATTCTTTTGTTCAAGGAAATCAGAACAGCTAACTATCCCAGTCTATTTTGAGAATGGAGTGCTGGTGTGGCACTGTTGGATAAGCACTGGACTGCTAACCACAAGGTCGGCGATTCAAACCCACACAGTCACTCCTTGGAAACCCGATACAGGGTTGCTATGAGTTGGAACTGACTCAATAGCACTTAACAACAGCAACAAGGTAATAGAAGTCTTTTGCCTGCCTCTCCAACTCATGTGATGAAGCCAAACTCGTTTTGCTAATGTCTCAAAATAATGACCAAAACTTCAGGAAGATACCCTTTGCTGGACAGAATGACTTGGACCCCTAAGAAGACGACTAGCAGGAAACGCCAGGGTGTGGAGGCCCCGTTATACCTCATCCCATACTGGGGGCTCAGCTTGAGAGTAAGCAGAAATAAAGTAGTTGCATCATTTGGCAATTTGCCCAGTAAAATGAGACATCTTACTTAGCAATCAGACCTTCACACAAGGACAGTTACAGGGTCAAAGCAAATCTTCCCCTGAATACGCTGGCTGTCCTTTTTGATAAAAAGACGACAACGGAAATGCAAGGTTATTATGAGTTGGAATCAACTCAACAACACTCTACAAAAATAACAGTCCAAAACAGCCCAATGTCCACAGAAGAGCCACCATCAGGATGCTGTTTTCCCTTCCAGAAACTTCTTTACCACCCTGTGAGAGTGATGGACTCATGGGTCGAGGGAGCATTGCTGCTGGTGGTCATTCTCTGTGTCTTTTATGTGAGACATTTGGCTCCCGGGCATCAGCCAGCCAGGAAAGAAAATGGCAAATTGCACTGGACAAATCTTCCACCAAAGTGTTAAAAAGCAGAGATGCCACTTTGAGGACTAAGGTGTGCCGACCCAAGTCAAGACATTTTCAATCACATTGTGTGCATGCAAGGAGCCCTGGTGGTGCAGTAGGGTAAGCACTGGGTTGCTAACCACATGGCTGGCAGTTCAAACCCACCTGTTGCTCTTGGGGAGAGAGATGAGCCTTTCTGCTCCCATGGAGATTTTCAGCCTTAGAAACCCTGTACAGGGACGCTGTGAGTTGGGATGGATGGGGCGGCAATGGACTTTGGTTGTTTCATGTTCATGTGTAAACTGGAGGACCCGTTTAGTAAGTAAGGAGGACCCGAGAAGATCGCATGGAGTCCTGGAGTGGTGCTGCAGGCTAATGCGCTGGACCACAAGGTCAGCTGTTCAAACCCACCAGCCACTCCTCGGAAACCCAATACAGGGTCACTGTTCTTCTTGTTGCTAAATGCTGTCACGTTGTTTCTGGCCCATAGTGACAGGGTTGCAACTGACTCGATGGCACTTAACAACAACAACAAGAGCAGCCACCCTGTATAGCGTTTCTGAGAAGTGGCTGGTGGGTTTGAACCGTAGACCTTGTGGTTCAAACTGACTTTATGGTCCAGCACATTAGCCTGCAGCACCACACCAAGACTTCCATAGTATCACATGTTGCTGTTGTTATTAAGTGCAGTTGAGTCAATTCCGACCTATAGCGACCCTTTATAGGGTTTCCAAGGAGCAGTTGGTGAGCTTGAACCGCCAATTTAGCAGTTCAAATGACTTTGCAGTCTGACGTATTAACCCACAGCACCACACCAGGACTCCATATTTTCACATACTTGCCCTTTAATTTTTGTATCAGATAGGAAATGTCTTGGAATCAGTCTAAGAGAAACTTATTATTGGAAACTTCCAATAATAAGTGTGGTTGGAACGTAAAGAGGACTTAAAACACTTACTGATGAAGATCAAAGAGCACAAGCTCCAGTATGGATCGCATCTCCATGTTAAAAAAAAAAAAAAATCCTCACCACTAGACCAATAAACAACATTCTTATCAATGGAGAAAAGATTGTGAAGTTGTCAAGGACTTCATTCTTCTTGGATCAACTATCAACACTCATGGAAGCAGCAGTCAAGAAATCAAACGACGTATTGCATTAGGCAAATCTGATGCACGAGACCTTTTTAAAGTGTTGAAGAGCAAAGATGTCAGCTTGAGGACTAAGGTGTGCCTGACCCAAGCCATGATGTTTTCAATAACCTCATATGGATGCGAAAGCTGGAAAGTGAATAAGGAAGATCGTAGAAGAATTGATGCCTTTGAGTTATGGTGTTGGAGGAGAATATTGAAAGTGCCATGGGCTGCCAAAAGAACCAACAGATCTGTGTTGGAAGAAGTGCAGCCAGAGTGCTCCTTGGAGGCCAGGATAGTCAAACTTTGTCTCTCATACTTCAGACATATTGTCAGAAGGGACCAGTCGCTGGAGAAGGATATCATGTTTGGTAAGGTGGAGGGTCAGAGAAAAAGAGGAAGACCCCCAGTGAGATGGATTGGCCAAGTGGCAGCATCGATGAACTCAAGCGTGGCAATAATTATGAGGTTGGCCCAGGATCCGGCCGAGTTTCGTTCTGTTGTGCACAGGGTCACTATGAGTCGGTGCCAACTCAATGGCACTTAACAAGAACAACAACAAAGAATGAGCACTGAATTTCTAACCACAGGTTGGCAGTTCAAACCCACCAGCAGCTCCTGGAACCCTTATGCAGGGTCGCTATGAGTGGAAATCTACTCGATGGCATGTAACAACAACAATATAATAACCAAGGAAGATAACTATGACTGATTTCTGCCAATCCCCGTAACAGGCAACCTGGTGAATTCATGGGGGAAAGAAATCAGTTCAATATATTCTAATGATGAGACTTGGTAGCACAGTGGGCCAAGCATTGGATTGTTAACCGCAAGGTCATCAGTTCAAACCCACAAGTCACTCCTCAGGGGGAAAATGAGGCTGTCTGCTTCCATAAATATTTACAGTCTCAGAAACCCCAGAAAACAGCTCTAGTCTGTCCTACAGGCTAAGAGTCGGAATGGACGTCACAGCAGTGGGTTGTACTGGGTTGGCTGACCTCCTACATAAGTTACAATGGTCACAAATTAGTCCAAAATGAATCAAAATGTGTCTTTTATGGCATAAGCACAGGCTGCCACATCAAAATGTGAGGGGTGGTTTTCTTTCTACTTAAAATATGAGGGCGGTGTAGCTGGAAGTGACTTGGAACCGCACTAGACAAATGTAATTTCTTTCTTTCTTTTAGCTATGTCACTGTGTGGTTCTGATTCCAGAAAGTGTCCATTAGTATCTAAGATGCTCCATCCATTCACTTATTAAAAGGGTTGAAAGGATGAGCTTGGGACCCAAGTGTGCCATGTTCCATTTCTCTTTCCCTTCTGGTTTTAATCGGCAATGCTTGTTAATGTCGCAATAAGTCCTTCTCCTCTGCTCCCCTACCTGCCCCTGGCCCCATCTCCTTGTGTGAGGCTAATTTATGCTCCACGCTGGGGACTGCTTTGCATTGGCTCTTTTGGACTGTGTGCTCCACTCCTAGTACTGCTCACCGGAGTTATGGGCTCAGATGGAAGACTTTAAAGATACCTATGAATTCTGTGCACTCATACATACACACAAGTACGCACAAACACATGTACACATACATACACACTCATACATACACACAAGTATGCACAAACAACCAGCACTCATACATACACACAAGTACGCACAAACACATGTACACACATATACAAAAGTGTACATGCATGCATGCATTTACCACACTCACACATGCACACTCCATACATGTGCACACAGAGACAAACACGTGAATGCACACATGCTGATGCTCACACGCACACATGCACACTCCATACACGTACACACAGAGACACCCATGTGAATACACACACACGGATGCTCATACTCACACACATGCATACACATTCCATACATGTGCACACATGCTGCTACACACACACACATATGCTCACACGTGCACATTACACACTCCATACATGTGCACACAGAGACTAATACGTGAGTGTGCACATGCCTACGCTCACACACACACTCACACATACACACTCCATACATGTGCACACCGAGACACATGAGTGCACACATACGGATGCTCACACACACATGTATACTCCATACATGTGCGCACACACATGTGAACCCACACATGCCTGTGCTCGCACTCTCGTGCACACATGTGGAGACACACAAACACACCACTCATGGTGACCAGCATGTGTGCACACACATAGTCACGTGCACATGTATGGTCCTGCACACACACTTCCACAGTGCTCACATGCACACATACGTAGATGCACATGTGTTTGAGCACACACATGCACACACTCTGCCATCTCCCCACTGTGTTCTTGCCTCTTGTCTTCAATCTGACTGTGGAGATGAACCAGCTTCTCCTATCCCAAATTTCATGAGTTAGCGCTGGTTTCAGAGCTTGGCCTGCCTCCGAAGACGGACTTATTCTCCACAGGTCTAGCCATCTGACCTAGTTTATTCTTGGCTAAGGATTCATCCTGAATAGCCAGGAGCAAACCTCACTGCATCCTTCACCCTCTGCTTCGAGCAGGTTACTTATTGGATGGCACCTTATTTTCTCCTGAAATTTGTGTCGGTATTGTTTTAACAAATAGCCTGCCTAGTAATTATCATAGTGCTCTCTTGACACCAAGCAGAAGAGAAATTATGAGTGCAGACGCCAAGAGGCTCAGCCATAAATACCCCACATCCTCACTGCCCTGACGTCACTCCCACTCCAGCTCCATTTGCAGGCAGCCTGAAGAGCCAAGATTTACATCCATGACAACGGTAAGTGCCAAAGGTAAGGCACAGATATCGGGCTGTCCTCCCTCCAGTTGTGCTCCATTAGTCACGACCCTACAGGAAGAGGAGCGCCCCCACTGATCGCCATGCCTGCACACTGGTCCCCCAGAGCTTTCACTCCGTCAGAATTCCTCTCTGTAGCATCAAATAACTACTCTGTTTGCCAGCACTACCTATTATAGATCACTCTCATGAGCTGGCAGGGTCATCGAAGGTTCGTTCAAGGGTAATTCAATTTGTTTGCTCAATATGTGTGAGTGGGTGTGGGTCCTGAGACCGCTGACCCAGACAGAGGGCTAAGGAAGGTGAGGAAGCTAAGAATGCAGAGTCTGAGCTGAGACAGGGAGGATCAGTGAGGTCACAAGGAGCACGGAAACAGCATGTGCAAAGGCCAGTGGTGGGTGGGTTGGGACACTACTGAAGCACTTGAATGAGACTTGGGTATAATATTAGTGGGGTCCTGGTGTGGGGCACTGTGGGCTAATGTTCTGGACTGCAAAGTCAGTTTAAACTGCAAGGCTGGTGGTTCAAGCTCACCAGTCACTCCTCAGAAACACTATAGGGGTTTCTATGAGTCAGAACTGACTCAATGACACTTAACAACATAATATTGAGTTGCTACCCCCAAGATATGCAATATGCAGATGACACAACTTGGCTTGCTTGAAGCAAAGAGGACTTAAAGTATTTATTGATCATAGACCACAGCCTTCAGTATGGGTTGCATCTCAGTGTATAGAAAATAAAAGTCCTCACCACTGGACCAATAAATAACTTCATGATAAATAGAGAAAAGATTGAAGTTGTCAAAGACTTCATTTTGCTTAGCTTGACCATCAACACTCATGGAAGCTGCAATCAAGAAGTCAAACAATGTATTTCACTGGGCAAATCTGCTACGCAAGACCCCTTTAAAGTGCAAAGATGTCAGTTTGAGAATTAAGGTGTGCCTGACCCAAGCCATGATATTTTCAATAGCTTCAATATGCATGCAAAAGTTGGACAGTGAGTAAGGAAAACCATAGAAGATTTGATGCATTTGAGTTCTGGTATTGGAGGAGAATATTAAAGGTGCCATGGACTGCCAGAAGAATAAACAAATCTGTGTTGGAAGAAGTACAGCCAGAGGGCTCCTTAGAAGCCAATATGGACAGACTTAATCTTTCATACTTCCAACATATTATCAGGAGAGACCAGTCCCTGGAGAAGAATGTCATACTTGGTAAAATGGAGGGTCAGAAAAAAAGAAGGAGACCCCCAACAAAATGGATTGGCACAGTGGCAGCAGCAGTGGGCTCAAGCGTAGCAGCAATTGTGAGGATGATACAAGGCTGGATGGCTTTTTGTTCTGTTGTGTACACGGTTGCTATGGATGGGGACCTAGTTCACAGTACTTTAACAACAGCAACAACCAAGGCTCATGTTAATGGTAGACATGTTTCTTGGACAGAGTTTTTGTGGGGTGATGAGAAAAATCAATCAGCAGTCAAATTGGTTGGATTGTTCTTGTCCGGTGCCATCAAGTTGATTCCCCATAGGGTTTCCTAGGCTACCATCTTTCTATCAATAAATCGTTGTGTCTTTATCTCATGGAGCTGCTGAACAGCTTTGAAGCATCCACTTTCATTTAATAGGCAAGCACTCAAATTTCAAGTCACAAGGACTCACTGCAATGTAACAAACATTGTCATTAGCTCGTCTGTCAAGGTTTTGCTTTAATAAGTAAATGTAAAGCTTTCTTCCCAGATAATGTGTGAAGAACACAGGAATCAGGAAGAGGTGCTAGCTGGGGCCTGGAATGATAAGGGACTTGGGGGTCCCTGGAAGAACTCTTTATCCTAAGGGTGACTGGGACTCCTTCAAAGGTTGGTGGTAGAGTGCCAGTAGCAGATTTATGCACAGAAAAAGGGAAAGTTGGTAACGTGGAGAATAGATTGGAGAAGATAGGGAGACTCGTTAGCGTGAGAGGCTGGTGTTTGAGATTTGGAAAGAGAGGCAGGCTGGGAATAAGAGGACAGATTTCAAAGCCATATTGTTGTGGTTGGCTGGCATCGAGTAAGTTCAATGTACAACAGAACTAAGTGTAGTGGTTCTGATCCATCTTCCTCATCGTTAGTATGCTAGAGCCCAGTGCTGAGACCACATATTTTTGAGTGTCTAGCTGCTCATCTTCCAGCTCTGTATCTAACGGTATTCTGCTGTGGTCCATAGGACTTCCAGAAGAGGATTCCATGACCTTTCTTCCTTGGCTGTCTAAGTATAGAAGCTCATAGAAACACACTGACAGATAGATGGTACCCACACACAAGATGCATTGGCCAGGAATCAAGAGCTGCATCAAAACCAGAGACTGGTCCCTCCTGACAATGTGTCCGAAGAATGAGAGACAACATCTGGTCATCCTGGCCTCGAAGGAGCACTAGCATGTTTGAATCCACAGATGCGGCTATTGTGTATTGTCGTCCAACCTAAGGGACACATCTTCCTGCACGACATGGGCCACTTGTCTATGTGATTGAACTATGGTCCAGAGGGCTTTCACTGGTTGGTTTTCCCAAGCAGACCTCCAGGTCTTTATTCCCTGGAAACTCTGCCGAAACCTGTCCTCCATGGGTGGTCCTGCTGGTACCTGAAATACCAGTAGCATCACTACAAGCAACACAGTCACACAGAATGCACCAGAGTGTGACATACTGACAGAAGGGTGGGAGCAGGAAGGATACATGTCTCGATGTCCCCATGTCCACTGCTGGACTGATGTGGGACCATGGACTATTCTGCCTGATGGAATAGGAGTAAAGCTGTTCTTCATGGCCACTAACAAGTCAGGGGTGACCTCGTAGCAAAACGGGGGTCTGAGGTCCTCTGTGATCCCAGCTGGCAGCGGCCAAGCTCTGTTCTTTGTTGTTGTTATTAACTGCTGTTGAATCGGTTCCAACTCATAGCAACCTTGTGTAGGATTCCCTAGGAGCAGCTGGTGGGTTAGAACCACCACCTTGAGGTTCAAATTGACCTTGTGGTCCAGTGCTTATCCTACAGCACCACACCAGGACCACATTCCTTTAGGAATCTTCTACTGCCCTCTTGGAGTACTGGGGTGGCACTGTGGGTTAATGCACTGGACGGCAAAGTCATTTGAACTGCAAGGTCGGTGGTTCAGGCTCACCAGCTGCTCCTTGGAAACCTTATACAGGGTTGCTATGGTCAGAATTGATTCAATGGCACTTCACAACAACAGTTGCACTCTTAACCTTTAGACTCTCACAAAGCCTTACTGTTTCTGGCTGTCTGGTTGCAGCTGGGCACATACAGACCACAGGGAACATGCCATTTTTTCTTCCCCTCCCAATTAACTTCCCAGCAACCTGTCCCAAAGGACTGGGTTTGCCAGGAGAGATGACAGACGAGTGTTTGTAGAGCTGGCTGCCTCGGAGCCGAGGCTGAAATCTGAAGCACTGCTTGCTAGTGGTTGGCTCATTTGTGCAGTGTTCCTGACTTCAGCAGAAATCCACATTTGATAACCCAGAAGTATGCTAACTACTGGCATGGAAGAATCCCGAATCACAAGTAATGGTCCCAAATTGGCAGATTTCCACAAAGTCCCACCCATCTTCAAGTGTATAACTGCCAAAGCCATGTAAAATGTTCACAGAGTGTTAATCTATAGTTTCATGTGCTGGGTTATCAGTCTGAGTGTGGAAAACTCACAGAATGGCTCGGGGTGAGAATTTAATATGAACACCCAGCCAGGGCTGCCAAGCTATATATGTGCTAATGTTGCAATTTCAACCTTGGACTTAAGGTCAAAATAAATTTGGTGAAAAAATATTATTTCACAACATAAGAGATATCTTAGGAGTTGTGGGGGCAGGGGGAATTCAGAAGGACAGATGAGCTCTGAGCTGTGTGGAGCTCAAACGGCAGAAGTGGGAAAGGCTTGGAGAAAGGTGGAGAACCACATTTCTCTTTTAAACATAAGCAAATTCAAGAAACTGCTTACGGACTGTATTTTCCCTTCAAATGTTAATATTGGGCCCATTTCAGAAATAGAAACATAGATTTTTTTTTTTTTTTCCATTTTCGTTATGGGAAATGTCAAACATAAAACATTAGAGGAAGTAGTACAGGAATTGGAAAACTTATTCTAAAAGTAAAAGGCCAAGTGGTAAATATTTTAGGCCTAGTAGGTCTTATAGTCTCTGCCTCGGTCACTCAGCTCTGATATCGTAGCAGGGAATGGGCCGCAGACAGTATGTGAATGAATGAATATGGCTCTGTTCTAATAAAACTTTATTTATGCCAAATGGTGAGCAATGACTTTGAAATAAGAGGATGTAAGGAGAGGCTGGGAAACTAGATGAAGAGAAATGGAACAACCAGAACAGAAACAATGAGAATGTCCACGCATTGTAAAGAATGTAACCCATGTTAGTGAACAGCTTGGGAAGAAATCATTGAATGGGAACCAAAACGACTGGGTAAACCTTCACCAAAAACATAATATGTTGTTGTTGTAAAGTGCCATTGAGTCAATTAGGAATCATAGAAACCCTATATAGGATTTCCAAGGAGTAACTGGTAGGTTTGAACCACCAACCTAGTAGCTCAAACTGACCTTGCGATCAAGTGTTTTATCCTACAGTGCCACATCAAGACAAAATTAGATACTGTTTTATAAAAATCAACTTTATTTATAGAGAGTAAAATTTGAATTTCATATAATTTTCACATAGCTTAAAATACTACACTTCTTTTGATCTTTTTTCCCAACCATTTTAACATGTAAAAGCCATTCTGAGTCCACAGGCCATACAAAACCAGATGGTGAGTTAGATCTAGCCCATAGGACAGTATAAGGAATTCCCCTAACCATCAACCACTCAGTTTCAATACAAATCAATTTATAGCTAATCTTGTTTTATCTAGTCCCCCATTTCTTCTAACACTCCTTGGATTATTTAAAGCAAACCCTAAACACCATATTATTTCAGTCGAGTTCATATTTCAGGATTTATTCCTTGTACCTTGTTTTGCCAACTACCCCCTCAACCTGGGAGGCATTTTCATAAGTGCTGCTATGTCCAAATTGAAAAAAAAAAATACTAGTCAAAAAAATTAGCATAGCACATGTTTTTTTCATAGAAAACACCTGGGGAAGGGGAAGAGGGTACAGTTGTCAAACAAATGTAGAAGGTGTGTGTTATTTGCATAAAGATAGGGGGTCTTTTAAAGTTGGGTAGTGGCAATCTTCTGATTTTGTTCTTTATTGTCCAAGTGATTCTTCTGGCAGGGAGCCCTGGTGGCACAGTGGTTAAGTGCTAAGATGCTAACTGGAAGGTTGATGGTTTGAGCCCAGTAGATGCTCACTGGGAGAAAGATGTGACACTCTACTTCCAGAAAAATTAGTCTCGGTTAACACTGATTGCAAAACTTGTTGTTGTTGTTGTTATGTGCTGTGGAGTCGGTTCCGACTCATAGCGACCCTGCACAGGGTTTCCAAGGCTGTTAATCTTTACGGGAGCAGAACGCCTCATCTTTCTCCCGCGGAGCAGCTGGTAGTTTCGAACTGCTGACCTTGCAGTTCGCAGCCCGATTCGTAGCCACTACGCAAAACTTGTTAGGGTTCACTAAATAGTCATTACATTTGAGGATGGCATGAATTTATCTCTCATTTTTCAGACGTGCTATTAGGAGGGACCAGTCCTTGGAGAAGGACATCGTGCTTGGTAAAGTGGGGGGTCAGCGTAAAAGAGGGAGACCCTAAGGAGATGGGTTGGCACAATCGCAGCAGCAATAGGATCACGCATGACAAGATTGTGAGGTTGGTGCAGGCCCTGGCAGGGTTTTGTTCTGTTGTGAATGGGGTCTGGACTCAGTATCTAATGACAACATAACAACAGGGCCACTGTGACTCTGGATGAACTTGACAGCAACGAAGTTCTCTTTAGATCCCACAATAGCCTAGGAAGCATCTGAGTGAGACCGCTTTGCCTTAGGCGTTGGAACTTTTGTGAAGAAGTCATTCAATTTTGGCAAACAGAAACTATAGGATGGACTGTTGTTTTGTTCTTCATTGTTGCGTTGGATATTCTGGCAAGGAAGCCTGGTGATACAGTGGTGGAACACTCGTTTCTAACTGAAAGGTTGACCTTCAGTATGGCTTGCACCTCAATGTAAAGAAAGCAAAATTCCTCACTACTGGACCAATAAGCGACATCCTTATCAATGGAGAAAAGGTTGAAGTTGTCCAAGACTTCACTTTGTTCAGATCAACCATCAGCACTCATGGAAGCAGCAGTGAAGAAGTCAGAGGATATATTGTGTTAGGCAAATCTGCTGCACAAGACCTCTTTGAAGTGTTCAAGAGGAAAGATGTGAGTTTGAGAATTAAGGTGCACCTGACCCTCCCCATGGTATTTTCAATAACCTCATATGCATGTGAAAGCTGGGCAGTGAATAGAAGACCGTAGAAGAATTGATGCATTTGAGTTATGGTGTTGGAGGAGAATATTAAAAGTATCATGGACTGCCAAAACAACAAACAAATCTTTGTTGGAAGAAGTGCAGCCAGAGTGCTCCTTGGGAGCAAAGATGGTGAGACTTTATCTTCTATTTTTCCAACCTTTTATTGTGAATTGAGTGAAGGGCTACAGAGCAGACCACCAGCTCCACACTGAACAAAACTTACACTTCGCTTCACCACACGTCTGCAGTACCCACCACGCACCAACAGCCGACAGCGTTTACCTCCATTCACCCAACTATCCTTCCTGTGTCTCCTGCCAACCTCTCTCCCGTTGAAGTTGCTGGTGGGTTTGAACCGCCGACCTTGTGTTTAGCAGTCCAGTGCTTATCCTACAGTGCCACACCAGACTGCAATTTGATTATTGGAAACTGAATTTAGAGCCCATGGTGATGGTGGATGTGTGCTGTCAAATCAGGTTCTGGTGTATAGGGTTTCCAAGGCTGTAAATCTCTAGGGGAGCAGAAAGCCTCATCGTTCTCCCATGGAGCGACTGGTAGATTTGAACTGCTGACCTTGTGGTTAGCAGTCCAGCTTATAATGCACAACGCTACCGGGGGTCCTTGAGAGACCATATCTGGGAAGAAAAAGGAAGGAAGAATTGGTTTTCTCAAGATTCCGACTTGGAGTTTGGTTACTAAAACAAACACTTGGCTGTTGAGTTAATGGGTTGCTAATTCCATTCCACCTTGAACAACATGTTCTCCATGGGTTGATAAATAAAAACAGAGATCTTTGCCCAAAATCAAATATACGCTGGATTTATCCATGGCCGTTGAGTTGCTCCTGATTCACAGATACCCTACAGGACAGAGAACGACCCCAGAGGGTTTCCTAGACCTTCATCTTTACAGGAGCAAGACTGCCCCATCTTTCTCCCTCATAGTGGCTGGTGGGTTTGAACCAATGACCTTAGCAGTCAAGTGCTTTAGCTTATGGAATCCTTTAACCACCAAATGCCCCCATCAACTTGGTACCCCAAACCCAAACCCACTGTCACTGAGTCCATTTGGACTCATACTGACCCTGTCTGTCTAGGTTTTCCAAGGCAACAAATCTTTTTTTTTTTTTTTTAATTTTATGGTTAGGACTAGGGTTAGTGTTAGGAGTAGGGTTTGGGCTGGGGCTAGGAATAAGGCTTTGTCTAGTTTTAGGGTTACAGTTAGGTTTATTCTTATTTCTTTATTTTATTTTCCTGAAATTGACTTGATTTCTTCATTGGAAATTCTATAACTACTTCATGTTTTGTCGTTGTTATTGTTGCAACTGAGAGACTGTAATGTATGACCTAAAAAATCCAAGTCTTGTGTTCTTGGTGGGCTGTCTCAGTCTCGTTTCCAAGGTGTCTCATGGAGACATACCAACACCCTTCTAGTTTAGCTGTTGTAGTCATAGGTGGGTATGTATGAAATTTAGAAACCGCAGTAGGAACCTACAGAAACCCGAGGTCCATCCTACTCTCTCCTTCATGCCCATCCGTGAGCAGCTCTCCAGTGGGGAAGTCCATGTCTGTAGCTCAGGCCCATGTCTCTCCTTGATAAACCCAAGTCACATCCTCATGCAAATGCCCCAATGCCACCCCACCAAGGGCAAAGTTCAGAAGGGTGAGGAAAGGAGGAGGAATGGAAACAGGAAAGCCAGGGAGGAAGTGGGAGGAGGGAGGTTCCATTGTGGAGACTGCAGTCAATGAAATGAAACAAAATGTGCATCAATTGTTGAATGGAAAACTGATCTGCTCTGTAAACCTTCACCCAATTCGTAATCAAACCAAAACCAAATAAAAATTTATAAAGTTTTCTGTAAGTGGGATGCTTTTTAGAGTCATGAAAAGGGTTAATGTGCTGGACTGCAAAGTCAATTTGAATTGAAAGATCAGCGGTTCAAGCTCACCAGCTGCTCCTCAGAAATCCTATACAGGGTAGCTATGGGTCAGAACCAACTCGACGGCACTTAACAACAACAACAAAAGGAATCCTGGTGTGGGGCGTAGGATAAGCTCTCGACCACAAGGTCAGTTTGAATTCCTCAAAAACCTTACACGGGATCGCTATGAGTCAGAACTGACTCGACAGCACTTCACAACCACAACAAGACTATCAGTTCAAACCCACTAAACTGTTCCACAGGAGAAAGATGTGGCTTCTATAAAGATCACAGGCTTGGAAACCCTGTAGAGCAGTCTGATCTGTCCTGAGGGGGTGGGTGGGAGAAGGATATCTTTTAACAAAGCCACCAGAGCTCCCACAGATAGGGCTGATTTCCAGAAGGGCCAGCGTCTCCCTACCCCCTTGGGTGTCTGTCTTGCTTACTCCAGCTTTCCAGTCAGCTTGGCAGAGTGACTCTCTCCCACACATTGTTTCTGTGCACCGAGGAAAACAACAGCGTTATGGATTCCAATGCCGGTAGGAATGCTCAGTCAGGCTCCCGGCACGTAAACTCCTCAAAGATAGAGAGTTGAGGCTAGAAGAAGAGTTGGAGGTCTCGGGCCCAGCAAGGGAGCCCTGAGAACAGCTTTGATAAAGCTGTAGGCCAACCCAGGGATTCTGCTCAAGACATCAGGCGGTTGGACGGGGCCAGCCTGGGAATTGTGGGACAGACGCATCTTCAGAGACGCCTCTGATTTCTGAGGATGGCACGGGCCCAGAGACGTTGTCGAGATTCAGTATCATTATCAACACGTTCTACAGCCAGTAAACACCAGCTGTCCTACAGCAGATTCTGACTCATGGTGGGTGATCTCATGCTCCACAGGGCTTTCAAGGTTGTAATCTTTTGGAAATAGCTGCATCTGGGTGTGTTCAGACCACCAACTGGTATCCAAGCACTGGACAACCATTTGTGTCACCCCTGAGTTCCTTTCATAGGGTGAGTGTCAGCTATTACCCTATCACACATCACCATGAGTCGTGAGCTTAGGGCCCAGGGGCACTGGTGGCTCAGCAGAGGAATTCTCTCCTGTCATGGGTTTGATTACTGACCGGCGCATCTAATGGGCAGCCACTACTCCCTTGTCTGTGCAGGTTTGGGTTATGAGGCTGACCAGGTTCCAGACTAAAAGGGACTAGGAAGAAAGACCTGGCAATCCACGTCTCTAAACCAGTCCATGAGAATCCTATGGATCACAATAGTCCAATCCTCAGTCATTGGAACAGCACAGGACCAGGCAGCATTCAGTCATTCGATGGCAGATAATAATATTAACTTTGCAATAAGAATACAACATTATACGCCTGCAATATTGCTAGCTATTCTTGCATGGTTTACAGGCCCCCTGTCTCCACCTGGCAATGGGGGGCATCAAATCCCCTGGACATCCGTGTCAATTACTTATAAAGGGTGGTGGGTGGATGCCACTTTCTAACGGCCCTCTCTATGCTCCAGCTAGACACTATTCATTTTTGAAAGTGGAGTATTAAAATCCCCCACTATAATTGTAGATTTATCTAGTTCTTTCTTCAATTTTAATAGGGTTTGCTTCATGTATCTTGGTGTTCTTGCATTTGGAGCGTAGATGTTAATT
>NW_006408523.1:5482474-5483463 GCF_000296735.1 Chrysochloris asiatica | reverse complement strand
TCTTTGGGTGTAAGTTGTGTCTCTTGCAGGCAGAGTATTGAAGGGTCTTGTTTTCTTATCCATTCTGCCACTCTCTGTCTCTTCACTGGTGCATTTAATCCATTGACATTCAGTGTAATTATCAATGTTGTTGTTGTTGTTATGTACCGTGGAGTCAGTTCCGACTCACAGCGACCCTGTACAGGATTTCCGAGGCTGTAAATCTTTACGGGAGCAGAAGGCTTCATCTTTCTCCCACAGAACAGTGGTAGTTTCAAACTGATGACCCTGAGGTTAGCAGCCCGATTCGTAAGCACTACATTACCAGAGCTCCTTGTAATTATCGATAGGCATGAATTAATTGCTGTCATTATGTTAATTTCTTGTGATGCTATTCATTCTTTTGTTCTGCATGCCTTCTTGTGCTGAGGTCCAGTTTTTTTGTGCTAATTCTTGTTATTTTCTCCTTAGTTTTAATGTTTTTTTGTTCTACTTGGATCTTCATTTTCATGATAAGTTGTGAAGTATTAACTTTCTTTGGAGTTACCCTATAGTCTATTAAGTTTTCCCTGCATTTAAGGCAGTCTATCCTGCAATCTACCTGACCTCCTCACCACCTGGATCTCTGTTCCTATGTGTTTACCTTCTTTGACATTGTTATTATTTTGATCTTTGGTTGGCCTTACAGGTCCTCTGATTTCATGGCTGTAATTTTGTTCCATTCTGAACTCTGCTATCTGTCGACTGAGTTCCAGGTGGTGTTGCCACATCTGTCAGTCTCTGGCTGTAGTCTGTTCTTGCTGGTTTTCATTCCAAAGAACTCCCTTTAGGATGTTTTGAAGCACTGCATTGGCATTGACAAAATCTTTTAGTTTCTGTTTATCCTGGAATGTTTTACTTGCACCATTGTATTTGATTGACAGTTTTGCTGGATAGATGATTCTTGGTTGGCAGTTTTTTCTTTTAGGGTTTTATATATGTTTCCCCATTGCCTTCTTGCCTGCATGGTT
>NW_006408523.1:5461200-5478429 GCF_000296735.1 Chrysochloris asiatica | reverse complement strand
CTACAAACACCACGAGGTCCTACAAATCCTCAGAATTGTTGAAATGCTTGATACTTCTGGTGGTCCATGGTGCTTTCAATATTCTTCTGCAACACCAAAACGTAAACGAATCAATTCTTCTAGGAATGATTGTGAGGTTGGGCTAGGACTGAGTTGTGTTTCATTCTGGTGTGCATAGGGCCACTATGAGTTAGTCCTGACTCGATGGCACCTACCTAACAACAACAACAACAATTCTTCTGTGAGCTTCCTTATTCATTGTCAAACATTCACCTGCATGTGAAGATATTGAAAATACCATGCCTTGGGTCAGGTGCACCTTAGTCCTCAAACTGAACACTTTAAAGAGATCTTGTGCAGCAGATTCAGCTATTGATTTCTCTGATATGCTATCCTTCGTTCCCTATAGGACAGAGTAGAGGTGCCCCATAGGGCTTCCAAGGCGGTCATCTTTACAGAAGGTAACAACTGTGAGCGTCCAGGACGCAGGACGGGGCACTGGCTGTGGTCAGGACCCACTTGAATGCATCTAGCAGCATCAACTCTTCCCTGAAGAATTCTGAGCTCTTGGATTTTTACCACATCAAAATGGCACTTTGGGACTCCTCAAGGGACTCAAATCATGTTTCTTTGAAATGTTCTCTGAGTTTGGAGAACAAAAAGACATCTGAAGGGGCAAGATCAGGGCTGCAGAGTGGATGGGGTAAAGTTTCCTAATAAAAATCTCATAGGACAGCCCTTGCTCCAAGGATGAGAACTGTAGAAAACACCCCTCCATGCAACTTTCCTGCCTTTTTTTCCACCAAAGCAGTTCTCAATTTTCTGAAAACATCTCCATAATAAACCCCCATGATCATCATGTGTCCTTTGAGAAAATATATGAAGATGACTTGTTTGGCATCTGAAAAAAGTAACATTAACCTTCAGAGTTGGCCTCTCTGGCCTTGCATCCAACTGGTCCAGCAGATCCCTTTAGAAGCCACTGTTTTCACTGCACCTTTCTTTGAAGGTACCCTAATGAAATGTTTGTTGTTATTAAGTGCCACAGAGTCAGTTTCAACCAACATCAACCCTGTATAGGGTTTCTGAGAAGCACCTGGTGAGCTTGAACCACCAACCCTGTGGTTAAAACCGACTTTGCAGTTCAGTGCATTAACCAGCAATGCCACACCAGAACCCCTCTAATGAGACTAAGTCAAATGTATTCTTGAGAAAATTTGTCTGCAGCCATCCACTGATTGCAGAGACATGTTTAAACACATTTTGTTTGAAATAAAAAAATGTATGAACTGGAACCCTACTTGGTGATTTACCCTTGTACGTGTTACAATATGGATAAACCCTTGAAGAGAGATGATGGGGAGGAAATTAAGTCAGTTGTGAAGTGATATGTGGTGTAGGGTCCCACTTAGATGAACTACCTAGAATACACAAGTATAGAGACCAAAGTTGATTGGTGGCCCTCAGGGGCAAGCAGAAGGGAGAAGATGCTAAGGTTCTGTTAAGGGTGGTGGGAAATTTGGTGATGAATAACGGTAATGCTTGAACACATGAGAAATGTGACTAATGTTACTGAATTGTATACACGAAGAACATTCAAAAGACATTTATATACTTTCAACTACCACCAGAGAAGAGTCCTAGTGTGGTGCTGCAGTTTAATGCGCTGGACTGCGAGGTCAGTTTCAACCACAAGACCAGTGGTTCAAGATCACCAACCACTTCTCGGAAACCCTATACAGGGTCGCTATTAGTTAGAATGGACTCAATGGCACTTCACAACAATACAACAGCCACCAGAGAACAATTGATGGCTCTGAATTATGGCGTTGATGAAGAACATTGAATAGACCATGGACTTCCAGAAAAACAAACCAGTCTTGGAATAAGTACAGCCAGAATGTTCCTTAGAAGTGAGGATGGTGGGTCTTCATCTCACATAATTGGAACATGTTATCAGGAGGGACAAATCCCGGGAGGACGTTGTGCTTGGTAAAAGTAGAGGGTCCGAAAAAAGAGGAAGACCCTCAATGAGATGGTTTGGCCCAGTGGCAGCAACAGTGGGCTCAAACCCAGCAACAATAGAGAGGATGGTGTAGGGTCAGGCAGTGATTTGTTCTGCTGTGTATGGGGTCGCGATGAGTCAGAGCTGACTCGACGGCTTCTAAAAACAACAACCACATCAATAAACCCACAAAAACCTATTACTTCATGTTGTTTTACGTGCCATCAAGTCTAATTCAACTTATAGGGACCTGGTGTGGTGCTGTAGGGTTAGCACTGGACTGTGAACCACAAGGTCAGCAGTTCAAACCCATCAGCTGTTCCTCGGAAACCCTGTACAGGGTCACTATGAGTCAGAACCGACTCGGCAATACTTAACAACAACAACATAGGATGGAGTAGAACTGTCCCTTAGGGTTCCCCAGGCTGCCATCTGCAGCAGACAGCAGGTCTTTCTCCCACAGAGCCCCTGGGGGAGCTCGAACCACCAACCTTTCAGTTAACAATATGCACATTGCTCCACCTGGCTCGGAATGAGGTTCAAATTGTACGAATTATCCTTGGAGCTGGCTGCAGTGACCAGGAAATAAGGAGAAACAGGAGATGACCCAGTTTGGGGACGCCAGGCAGAAGGGGTTCCCTGGGCTTCTGAGTCCAAGGCTGTTGTTGTGCGCCATCAGAACAAGGGACCGCTGTGCAGGGATATCTAGGCGGCACAGTGGTTCACCATGCTGATGCTAACAAACAGTGGGCGGTACGAACCCACCAGCCTTCCTGGGAAAGGAAGATGCAGCTATCTGCTTCCATAAAGGGTTACAGCCTTGGAAACCCAACTGCTGTTGTTATGTGCCGTCCAGTCAGTTTTGACTCATAGTGACCCTGGGTAGGGTTTCTGAGGAGCCACTGTTGGGTTTGAACCACCAATCTTTCAGTTAGCGGTCAACTGCTTATCCTACAACACCACACCAGGACTCCTAGTCGACCTTACAGGGACACTATGAGGCGGGACAGATTTGATGACAGAGGACTAGATAGCCAGCTTTTTCTCCATCGGAACATCTTGGTGCTTTCAAACCTCTGCTCTTTTGGTTAGTAAACCAGTGCTTAGCTGTTGCACCACCAGCTCCTTTGAGGTAAAGACTGTGGGAGTGGGGACTTATGAGTCAAAGTCAGAGGAGGCATGATTCAAATGGGGTTGGTCTACAGTGGGGTGGACCTGTAACATGGTCCAGAGGAAGGGGATTATGGGTCTCAAGGAAGCACCATCAAGAAATCAAACGGCATATTGCACTAGGCAAATCTGCTGCACAGGAACTTTTTAAAGTGTTGAAGAGCAAAGATGTCACCTTGAGGACTAAGGTGCGCCTGACCCAAGCCATGGTATTTTCAATAACGTCATATGGATGCGAAAGCTGGACAGTGAATAAGGAAGACCGTAGAAGAACTGATGCTTTTGAGCTATGGTGTGGGAGGAGAACATTGAAAGTACCATAGACTGCCAGAAGAACAAACCAGTCTGTATTGGAAAAAGTGCAGACAAAATGCTCCTTAGAATCCAGGAGGGCCAGACGTCATCTCTCAGACGTCAGACATGTTAATATCTCAGGAGGGACTAGTCCCTGGAGAAGGACATCATGCTTGGTAAAGTGGAGGGTCAGCATAGAAGAAGACCCGCAGCGAGATGGATTGGCTCAGTGGCAGCAGCAATGGGTTTAAGCTTAACAATGATTGTGAGGATACGGAAGGGCCATGCACTGTTTCGTTCTGTTGCGCGTTGGGTCACTATGAGTCGGCACCTAACAACACAGCAACTCCATGCCCCCATTAACTCAGAACTCTTTCTCAGCAACCTCCAGGGAAAGATTCTTCCAGGCTGGAAGGAACGAACATGAGATCAAATGGCCTCTTCCCTAACCCTGTGAAGACCTGTCTCTCTTGCCTCCCCCACCCCCTAGGCCCCCCAAACACACACACAGAGAGCCACCTTGGAACCCCAGGGTCTCGCCCATGCGAGCCATGCCCAGACTGGCCACTAGATGGCGTGTCCATCCTTCCCTGCTTGGGGAGCACTGGGGACTAGAGGACTCTGGGTGATGAAACCATTCTTTTAATTGCCGTTTAATGAGAAGGCTGATTCCAGAGTGGCCTCATCGCACGGAAAGCTCCAGGCTTCTATTAAAGCGATGGCTTTATTTATCCTCTTCCATATAGTATCAATTAAGCAAATTGAATGTGATCACACTGAGGAGATATCCGAGCGATGGGATGTATATTGAAAATATAAAACTGCCAGGTCTGGACCCTCCATTGTGTGTGGATTCCACCCGAGATGCGAGTTAAGTTTTCTTGGTTCATTCTTCCTTCACCCCTACCTGCCGTACTGCAAGTAAGGAACTGTGCAGGTTAGGTGGCCCAGCAGGGGCAGCAACAAACCCAAGCTAACAACAGTAGTGAGAATGGCACAGGATGCGGCACCGTCTCCTTCTGTTGTACCTGGGGTCATAGGAGTGGGAACTGACTCGAAGACACCTGGCAACAACGACAGCAAGGTAAGGTGTTCAGACACCCCAGACACTGCAGGTGATCTTGCTTCTGGTGAGTTTTTCTTCTCAGTCCTACATGGTCACCCTTGCCAGATCCACCTCACAATCTGTTGTTGTTTGGTGCCATACAGATGATCCCAACTCCCAGAAACCCCATGTGATCCCATGTGACACAGTAGAATCGACCCCTTTGGTGGAGAAGAATTGCACCATAGGGTTTCCAAGGCTGCCAGCTTTATGCAGATCACCAGGTCTTTCTCCCACTGAGCTTCTGAGTGGATTCAAACCCTCCACCTTTCAGTTAGCACCAACCCACTGCACAAACCACACCTCCTCCCTCACAATCTGGGAAGAAGAGAACTGGTGATCTTGGCCATATTGTCTACCTGAAGGAGCTCTAGAAGATTCCATTGTCTAGAACAAGGGCGTTACCCAATAAGCAAGGTAAGCGTGAGCTTACTTGTTCTTATGAAACAATTTCATGTGGGTTTCACCATATCATGTTTTTCACCACCTCAAAAATATAGAGAGACCCATGGGAAGCTATTTACTACAGATTTGCAAGTAAACACAAGTAAGCCTGTGTTTACCTAATCCACGCTCACTGCCATCGAGTTGATTCAAACTCATAGTGACCACAGAGGACAGGACAGAACTGCTCCTTAGCGTTTCCAAGACTATAAATCTTTACGGGAGCAGACAACCTCATCTCTCTTCTGTAGAGTGGGTGGTGGGTTTGAACTGCTAGTCCTTTTCAACTAGCAGCCCAATGCTTAACCCACTGTCAGGAACTACAAATTTGACAAGAGGCTTTGATTCTGTAGGGGGTTGGGAAGGAGACAGATGTCAGCCAGACCTAGAAGTAGAACCTTTAATATGAAAAACTGTCAAGTTGTTCGTTACAGAGTAGTAGGTAAAGTTTACCTTGTTTACTAGACGATCCAACGCTGGTCTGGACCAAACTAGATCCATCTTGACTGTGTGCCCAGGATCGGGTACTCAGAACCAGTCTATGCCCAGGTAAAAGCCACGCAGAAACCTTTACAACAACCACAATGCTCCAGGCCGTATCGGATTCTGGGAGAACCTGTCAGGTGCTAAGTAATGTACTGCTCAGCAATTTACACACACCACTAAGGAAAGGCCCTAGAGAGAAACCTGATCTTCCCCAGGTTCCAAAAATAGTGGTCTCCTCAGCAGCTGATCTGCTTTTACGTTAAACACACATCAGTTTCCCTGATTCCCTAGAACCGGAGATGTGATCCATTGGAAGGAAGTATATCAACCTGCACAGTATACGTTCTGTTTTTCCTTACCTTGCTCTTGACTCCATTTAGCGTGGAAGGGCTCTTGGCTTTCCTTTTTCTCTTGCTTCTGTGTTTAGTGCCTGAAGCAGACCTTCCGCCAACAGTTGATTCTGACTCATAGAGACCTTACAGGACAGAGACAACTGCTCCCTAGGGTTTCCAAGGAAACATCTTTACAGAATCAAGCTGCCTCATTTTTCTCCCTCAAAGAAATTGGTGGGTTGGAACTGTTGAGCTTTTGGTTAGCAATCCAACACTTAAACCACTATGCCACCTTTCAGTGCATGTTAAACATGTATTTTGTGTCTCCTTTAAGAGTGACAAAAAAAAAAGCGTAATCTACTACAATTTCATGAACTTGACCTTACTTATGGATGTAGTAGGTCAAAAGAGGGAACAAATCTTTACAGCGAGGATCATTCCCACCCCCTCAGTACACACGGTTGACAAGGATGGACAACTTAGACATTGGCTACCCAAAAGGGGCTGGGGGAGCTACAAAGCACAAAGTGACTGGCTTACAAGCTTTCAAGAGGGAACCTAGTTTCAGAGGGTGCAGGGCAAGGTAAAATCTCCACTGAGTGGTTTCCAGCCTGTCACCTGTCTGGACGGGGCTGATGAAAGGAGATGGGGATTAGACTCTTGTGGTTCAATAGTGAATAATTGCTATCAGGATTGATTGTGAGTGTTGCAAATGTAAAGGTAGAGGTTTTGTAACAAAAGGAGGGGAGTGGTTGATCTTGCAGTCCAGGAGCAGAGGACCCTGGGACCATCAAGGGAGAAGAACGGAGTGTGGGACCCTATCCAGAGAAACAGTGATGCCAGAGATGGAGGCAGAGACAATGACATGGCTAGATGGAGCGGCTGGGGACTCTAGACTCAATGGGGGAGAGGGGCTGTGTGCTGACGGCTGGGGGGGTAGGCTTGTGGGGTGTGCCCTTTGGTTGTTTGAATGGTTGTATATTCCTGAGTGCTTTGGTTGGCAAATGCTGTTGAATGATGATGTGTGGAAGGGATTGTAATCATTGCAATGAAATGAAATACGATAGGATGAATGTAAAACTGATGTTCTACCATGTAAACTATCACTCAATTCACAATAAAAACTTATTTAAAAAAAAGAATGACCTCAAAGCTTTTCTGGAACAATGCTCTATGGTACAAGGCTCTTGGGTTTTTGTCCAAATCAGCTCAGCAGCTTCATGGGAGAAAGATTTCTTGGTGATGCACCCGTAAAGATCAGAACCAAGAAAACCCAATGAGACAGTTCTGTTCTGTCATACGGGGTCCTCAAGACTCCACAGCACACAACCACCAACCAGCACCAACAATGACAAAAATCCTTTGCAGAAAGAGAAACTTTTCAAACTCCCCACCAGGCTGCACAAATATTGATGTTTTCCCACATTACCTATTTATTCTCTCCCTGAAATTCTGGTGAACTTGAGCCATTTTCAGAGTGTTTTTGAAGGAGCCCTAATGGTTAAGCGCTAGTGTTAAATGCTGTTGCATCCGTTCCAACTCATAGTTTCTGAGGAGTGGCTGGTGAATTTGAACTGCTGACCTTGAGGTTCAAACTGACCTTGAAGTCAAGTGCTTATCTTACAGCACCACACCAGGACTGCATATAAGGCTATTGAAAATACCATGGCTTGGGTCCGACACCTTAGTCCTCAAACTGCTATCTTTGCTCTTTCACATTTTTTGCTGTTTAGTGCCGTCAAGTCAGTTCCAACTGATAGCAACTATATATAGGGTTTCCAAGAAGTGGCTGGTAAGTTTGAACTGCTGACTTTGTAGTTAGTTCAAATCAACCTTGTGGTCCAATGCTCACTCATCAGTACCACACCAGAACTCCTGTAACATTTTGTTGTTTTGTTTTTTAACACTTTAAAGAGGTCTTTTGCAGCAGATTTGCCTAATATAATATGCTAATTGTGGATCCAAGCAAAACGAAGTCTTAGACAACTTCGATCTCTTTTCCATTTTTCATAATGCAATTTATTGGTCCTGTTGTGAGGATTTTGTCTCCTTTGCAGTGAGGTGCAATCCATACTGAAGACTGTGGTCTTTGACCTTCACCAGTAAATATTTTAAGTCTTCTTTGCTTCCAGCAAGCAAGGTTGTCTCAGCAGCATATTGCAGGTTTTTAATGAGTCTGCCTCCAATCCTGATGCCGTGTTCTTCTTCATAGAATCCAACTGTCTCTTTCTATCTCCTTACCATGAGACCAGAAAAACTGGATGGTGCCTGTCTACCAAGGCTGAAGGAACCCCCAAAACTATTGCCCTGAGATCATCTTTAAATCCCAAACTTTAAGCCAACAATGCCCCCTGAGGTCTTCTGTAAACCTAACAGCACTTTAGATTAATTAGTAAAGAATTGTCTGCCTGGAGCATTGTGCTCTTTGAAAGAACTAATTATATGGGATGAAATTGACAAGGGCTACTTGAAAGATTAGATCGGCACCTTTGGGGTGGGGAACAGTGAATTTATGTTAATAGGGGAGGGACAATTTGGAAAAGAGGGCTGAGAATGGTTGTAATGAATACCATTGAATTGAACATGTAGAAATGGTTGAAGTGGGGTCCGCTTTGCTGTGTATATTTTCAACAACAACAACAAAGAACTAGACGCTGCTGTCATGTGGAGACCTCTCAGCAGGCTGAACACAGGCTAAGCTGTGTTGGTACCTAACAAAGCTACTGCTTCCCTCTCCCTCTTGAAGTGCCCACACAGGATACTCACGCATGAACCAGACACCCACAGAAGTGACACCACAGAATCACTTAATTGGCCTCAATGTGACAGGTCCTGCCTGCTACCTGTTTCTGAGTAGAGTGGAAATAATCACTGTTAATTTTTTGAAGCAACAGACCGCCCGGGCAGTGACTTATATACCTCCCATCAAGACACATGTTCCAAGGATTGAAGAGCAGGCTGTCGTTGTCTCTGGACAGGGGGTGGCTTTGAGGGTGGGAAACAGTTAAACATGCTGCCTTTCATGATTGTCATCACCTGCCTCAGCTTCCTGTCTTCCAGAGACAACGGCGGTGCCAACAGCAGGCATCTGACAGCTTGCAGAATGCTGGGCTCTGTTAATTGTCTTGAAAGCACAACCTTGAATCAGAAGGAGAAGAAGCCAACCTAAGTAAAGCTTCCTCTGGACAGACTCCCACACATTTCTTGTGAGCCTGATCAACTCTAGGCACCAGGCTAGGAACTTGAAGTATATTGAATTTGTTCATCCTTATGACAGCCATAGAAATAACAAAGACTGTCACCAAGTGTTGAGCAAAGATGTCTGTTTGAGGACTAAGGTGCACGTGACCCAAGTCTTGGTGTTTTCAATAGCCTCAAAAGCATGTGCAAGTTGGATGGTGAATAAGGAAATCTGTAAAAGAACTGATGCGTTTGAGTTATAGTGTTGGAGAAGAATATTAAAAGTATAACAAACTGCCAGAAGAACAAACAAATCTGTGTTAGAAGTACAGTCAGAAAGCTCAGTAGAAACCATGATGGTGAGACTTTGTTTCTCAAACTTTAGACATGCTATCAGGAGGGGTCAGTCCCTGGAGAAGGACATCAGGCTTGGTGAAGTGGAGGGTCAGCAAAAAAAGAAGAAGACCCCTGAGATGGATTGGCTCAGTGACAGCAGCTGTGGGTTCGAGGGCAGCAGTTATGAAGCTGACGCAGGACTGGGCACTGGGATCATTATGAGTCACCACCAATCCTCGAGGGCGCCTAACCACATCACCAAGAAACGGTGGTTTCAACCAAAATGAAACCCATCGAGTTGATTCTGACTCATAGCGACCCCACAGGAGAGAGTAGAACCGCCTCCACAGGGTTTCCAAGGCTGTAAGTCTTTACAGAATCAGACAGTCTTGTCTTTCTCCAAAGGAGTTGCTAGTAGGTTTGAACTATCAGCCTTTCAGTTAGCAGTCCAGTCCTTAACCCACTGAACCATCAGGGTTCCTTTTATTATTATTGAAGGAGTCCTGATGTGGCGCTGTAGGATAAGCACTGGACCACAAGGTCGGTTTGAACTGCAAGGTCAGTGGTTCAAACTCACCAGCTGCTCCTCGAAAACCCTATACAGGGTCACTGTGAGTCAGAACTGACTCAACAGCACTTAACAACAGTCCTAATGAGGTTATGTCATAGTAGAATGGTGCTGAGCCGAATTCTGAACGATGTCTTATAAAGAGAAGAATAGAAACAAAGACATGCTCATTGAGGGGGTGGTGCCACGGGATGGGGGTAGGAGGGCAGATGGGTCTAAAAGCAGTGGAGGAACCGCCAGAAACTAGGAGAGAGACCCACTGAAGAAATCGACACGGATTTTTGCCTCCAAAACTAAGAGAAAATGAATCTGTGTTTTTGAAAGCTAAAAAAAAAAAGCCAAACCCCAAACAAAGAAAAGAGTAACCTTCTGCTATTATATATTCGATGGCACTTAACAACAGATCGAGAAACCTGTGAGCGCCAGAACTCACTGAGGCTGCCTTCCTTTTCCACATCTTGTAAGTTCTCTGCCTTTCACAGGAAGCAGACTTAGCTGCCCTTCTACTGCTCTCTAGTCAGGCTACTGCCATTGAATCTATTCCAACTCCTAGTGATCTTACAGGATGGAGAACTGTGCCGCAGCCTTTCCAAGGCTGCCAGTCTTTACCGGAGCAGACAGCTTCATCTCTCTCCCCCAGAGCGACTGGGCTATTAGAAACTGAGCCTGAAGTTCAGAAACTGGTGTAAAAACGTAGAATTACCACTGCTGATGTGATAGCTATTCAAGCTAGGGTCTCACATGGTTCCGCGTTTTCAATTTCAAGGGGCCGTCTTGGCCTCAGTGAACTTTCGGCTGGATGGTTAACCAAACACATTACAAGAAGCTCACCCGGCTTAAAGAGCCAATCTCTCCATCAGTCTTTTAAGATGATTTCATGGAACAAATCATAACTGGGGACAAGTCATAGATTTACCAATATCATCCAGAGAACAAGATCCAATCCAAACAGTGACTTCTATTAATGTTGTTATGAAGTGCCAGCAAGGTGGTTTCAACCCATAGTGACCCTATCTATGCACAACAGAACGAAGCATCCCTTGGGCCTGCACCAGCCTCACAATCACTGCTATGCCTGAGCAGTTGTCACTGTGCCGATCCGTCTCGTTGGTGGTCTTCCTTTTTTTTTGCTGACTTTCCACTTTACCAAGAATGATGTTCTTCTCCAGGGTCTGGTCTCTCCTGATTATATGCCCGAAGTATGAGATACACAGTCTGGCCATGCTGGTAACCACACCAGGGAATGGTCAGCCATGTGAGATACAGGACCGCATTTAACCAAGGACACAGTTCAGACAGGTGGGGAGACACGCAAGGGTGGAACCAAGAATCGCAGGCAGGAAGCCGGACAACTCTTGTTGCGTGGAGAGGATTGCAATCATTGAGATGAAACGAAGTGTGTGATTGGTTGAATGTAAAACTGATAATCTTCCCTCAATTCACAATAAAAAGTTTTTTTAAAAAGAGAACTACTCTCCATGGTGCTCTGATAGCATAGTGGCTACGAATCGGGCTGCGAACCTCAAGGTCAGCAGTTCGAAACTACCAGCTGCTCCGCGGGAGAAAGATGAGGCTTTCTGCTCCCGTAAAGATTAACAGCCTTGGAAACCCTGTGCAGGGTCGCTATGGGTCGGAACCCACTCCACGGCACATAACAACAACAACAACAACAACTCTCCATGAGATGGTGTGTAGCCATGGGCTCAAGCACACCAGCGATTGTAAGGGCGGCGCAGGATCAGGTAGGGTATCTTTCTGTTGTATAGGGTCCTTGTGAATCTGAACTGACTTAATGTCCTGTCTGTACAGGGGAGAGTTGTCAACACAAAAGGAAAAACGCACACACACACACACACACACACACAATCAACTAGAATGGCTTCCATTCCCAAATGGTTCTGAGGTTGCAAAGGGCTTTGACCTCCTGAAGGGATCTATGATTTTAAAGTCCCCATTAAAACCACCAGGAGCCCATGGCCATAGGCTTAGTGGGTGCAAGAGTGCTCCCTTGGTCCCACCATAAGCAGCCTGTGACACCCACATCTGTGACACCCACATCTGGGCACGGTTGCTCTTTTCAGCTCTGGCAGATCCACATTCGGGGCTGGTGTACCCCTCAAGAGCCCCACCTTTACCTGAAATCAAAGTGGTCCGGTCAGACGGAGATGGAGAAAGGAGTGTCACTGAGCAACAAGGAAGCATTCAGTACCAGAGCAGAAGGCTCTCAGACAGCAAGCAAAAGCAGACATTTCTTTTCAACCCCAGAGCCCAGAATGCAGTGAGGATTATAGTGTGTCAACACTTGGGTGATGAAGGCAGGTGTCCCTCTGCCAGCCTCGGGGATCCAGATGGTCACAGCTCTAGCAGGCCCTGCAGGATCTGAGAGCCCTGGGGGTTCGGCACCAAGCTTGCCTCTGCAGGGTCCCTGAAGCCTGCTCAGATCTCCATGGATGGACAGCTTGCTGGGCTACAAGAAGGGCAGTGTGGTCTGGCACTGAAACCATTCCGCAGAACCTCGTCCCTGGCTTCATTTATGACCAAACCAGTACCGTGGAGTCCACTCCTAGTCATGCTCCACAGGGTTGTCAGTAGAGGAGTTTCCGGAAGCCGATCACCAGGACTTTCTTCTGAAGTGCCCCTGGTTGGATTCAAAACCTCCAACCTCTCAGTTCACCACTAGGCATATTGAGTGTTGGCAGCACCAGGAGCTTGCATTGAAATCTCCTCTTCTTCGTTAGTAAAGTGTGATCTCTTTCCATTGGGTGAAATGACGCTGTAATGAAGCTCCAGGAGCCTTGGTTACACATTGCTAACTGAAGGGTCAGCGGTTTGAACCCAGCAGCTGTTCCAAAGGAGGGGGACGAGGCTGTCTGGTCCCAGAAGAGGGCAGCTCCAGAAACCCTACTGAGCGGTTCTATTCTGCCCTGTAGGGTCACTGTGAGTCCCACTTAGTGGCAGTGGGTTTGATTTTCTGTTTGTTGGTTGGTTTAATGAAGCCCCAAAATGGCACATTTAGGAGAGTGTAAAGTCTCACGAATATAAAGTGAGCGGCGATTGATGTCTGTCCTTTAATCCAGCTCACCCAGACAGGGCACTGGTCTGCTATAACCCAAACTTTTATAAGACTGGATTTTAGGGATTGGGCAGTGTTTTGTTCTGCTGTGCATAAGGTCGCTATGGGTCGGTACCAACTCAGTGGTACCTAACAACAACAACAACTTAGGAACAGTGTGGATTTTTAATGGATCCTGGTCTGATGCTATAGGATAAGCACTGACTGGACTGTGAACAACAAGGTCGGCGGTTCAAACCCACCAGCTGCTCCTTGGAAATCCTATACAGGGTTGCTACGAGTCGGAACTGACTCGGTGACACTTAACAACAACAGCACTTACTAGGAATTTAAGCTCTGGTAGCATAGTGGGTTACCAGCTGGGCTGCTAACCTCAAGGTCGGCGGTTCAAATCCACCAGCTGCTCTACTAGAGGAAGATGAGGCGTTCTGTTCCTATAAAGAGTAGCAGCCTTGGAAACCCTATTACAGGGTCACTATGTGTCAGAAAAGACTCCTCAGCACATAGCCAAGTAACTGTTGTTAAAGGAAGGGGATTGCAATCAAATGAAATGAAGTATGTGATTTGATGAATGTAAAGCGGATGATCTTATCTGAAAACCTTAGCTCAACTCACAATGAAAAGTTTAAAGAATAAAAATCAATTTAAAAAGAAAAGAAGCCAAGACAGCAAGGGTCTTCAAGAGAAGACAGTGTCGCCGACAGGGAGAGTGGCCCAAGCATGTGGGATAAATCCTCCTAATCAACAAAGGAACTCTGGTAGTATAGTGGTTACGAGTTGGTCTGCTAACCACCACGTCAGCAATTCAAACCTACCAGCTGCTCTGTGGGAGACAGATGAGGCTTTCTGTTCCCATAAAGATTTACAGCCTCAAAAACCCTATACGGGCCACTGTGATTCAGGACTGAATCATAACTATAGGGGTCTCTTTTCCCCCTGACAAATGACTTAGTGAGGAGTCTCTACAATATTTATATATGTGAAAAAGCATCTCTTTTCCCCCCTAAAACAGCTCCAGAGGGTTTTTAGTGGCTGGTTTTTGAAAAGCAAGTCTCCAGGTCTTTCTTCCTCAGTGCTTCTGAGTGTATTTGAATCAACAACCTTTTGGCTAGTAGCCAAGTGCATGGACCAGGTGTACCACCAGGGCCTCTAACGGCACTTAGAGCACAGAGTATAAATGCACACGCTGTTTAAAGGAAGGAGACATTGGTATTAAATGTTCTTCTTGCCGCCCTTTAGCCTAAAATGCCTTCATTTTCCCAGGGCTCACACATGTGTATAATGGGAGCTGGCAGCTTCAAGGAGGATGAGGCTCAGGCTGTGAATGACCATGACAACCTGCTGGTGATAAGAGGTGGCTTGTTCTAGAAGCTTAGGCTCCTTGTAGAAAGGTGGGCTGCTGGAACCCACCAGCTGCTCCTCAGGAGACAGATATGGCAGAAGGTACCCGTAAAGAGTTCAGCTTTCCCCCAGGGATCAGCTTTCAGTCAAACAATAGGCCTATAAAATAAGCACTCACACCAGGGAGAGAGGTGCTGCTCAGTACAATCAACCCTACCAGACCCAAAGGGCAGCATTTGCCCAAACCAAATTTCAGAAGGCAGGGGGAGGAGGGAAGGAAGGACAAACGGTAACAGGAAACCCAGGGAGAAAGTGGGAAGGTGCCGCTACACCAAGGAAATTGCAACCAGAGTCACAAAACAAAGTGTAAATCAATTGTTGAATGGAAAACTAATTTGAATGGAAAAATATAATTAATTTTTTTTTAAGAAAGGAATCAGAAAACTTGATACTTAGAGAGGCTGAAATGACCATCACTGTAATACCTTAAACCATGTTGCCAAAAACAAAGAGCAAAAAAAATATGGAAGGAGAACAAACAAGATGGCAGATTGGGTAGCCATGCAGTGAGGAGCTCCGTCAGCAATAACACAGAATACCAGACCTAGCAGGCTCAGGGGATGGTGCCAGAACTCTGAACCACATATAAAGGAATATTTAGAAGGTTGGAAGGCTTACAGCTAGGGGAATTTGTAGCAGAAGCAAGAAATCCAGTGCTTTCTCATTGAAGATGCTCAGCTGATCCTTGAGCCTCCATCTTGGGAGAGACCAAGGCAGGGAAAGATCAGAACAGCCAAGGACACCTGACAGAACCACGGAGATAAAGGTGTGGACACTCTTTTTTTGGGGGGGATGGGGTATCTGTTCATTGGTCTCTCGCTGTCTGTGCACCTCCATTCTGGTGACTAGTGGGGGTGCCTGAACAAGTGGACACCCCACCCCCACCCCAGAGGGTTCTCATGTGCGTGCGCACAGATCTCCTCAAAATTTAAAGTGACATTTTACACTTAAAACCAAACAGCCACAGCTGGCCCTGAACTGTTTATCACTAGGAAAAAGGCCTGAACAGGGATTGTAGAGTGGAACAGGCAAACTGAAAAGGAAACAGGCTGAAAATTAAATCCTGAGTTAATATAATGACCAACAGTGGCATCTTGAAATTTCTCAGGAAGAAGAATGAAAAGGGAAGCCCATCTCTTGATCACATCTACCTGGAGGCAATCAGAAAGCATTAAAAAATATCAAAATACACATCCATATAGGTATTAAGGCCACAGCAAACCACTGACTATGCCCCCAAAACAGAAACAGATGACCATATCAGCACATGTCCAGAAACAAGATTAACTGACTGAGACAAATGAGTTGGAGGTAGACCTATACGCCATACTAGAAGGAAGGCAGGCTTTGGAAATGCCTGAGAAGGAATTCGTAAAAATGATTATAAAATGTAACAAAACACTTTACAATGGAATTGAGAAAAATAAGGAAGAAGGTAAACACAGAGGAACAGAGATCTAGGTGGTGGGAAGGTCAGGTAGATTACAGGATAAAATAGACTGTCTTAAATGGAGGAAAGAGTTAATGGAATATAAGATAACCACAATAGTGAGGTTGGGGTGGGGGGATTAGGGGTAGGTGGAGGGAGGCGATGGTAGAGCGCAGAGTAAGGGCAGAAACATCATGTTTCGGGTATTGGGCAAGGCAATACAAGGGGGAGGAGGTTGAAGAACAAGGTAGGTAGGGGAACACCGAGACAGGTTTGCATGGCCTAAGTGGGAGAGGGGTAAATGGTGATGTATGCTCAAACTTGGAACAACAGGGCTCTGGGATACAGGGATCTAGGCATCATTTGAAGAGGGGAAATAATACTAAGATGCTTAAGTGTCCTATGAATATTGTTTTCCCTTGCCTACTATTGTAAAATAGACACTTGAGTGGGATAGAAAGGAATGTCAGGAAAAATTATTACAGAAAACTTGTAAGCCCATTTTCAGTCTATAACTGATTGGAAAACCTAAAAAGGGGTCTAGAACTTGTCCAGTGAAATAGGCCTCTTATAGAGCCTTTGTAGTGGAATCCTGAGTCCCATCCAGAACCTTCTAAGGTGGGACATTTCCTCTAGAAAGGACAAGCAGACCAGCCTGGAACAGCTAGAGCATCAGAAGATGCATCTTCAAAGAAAGATTATCAGGAAAAACCCAAAACAAAAATGTCAGCATGACTGGCTAGTACAAGAATAAGCAAGCTGTTCTTCAGGAAGCCATCAAGGCAAACAATCAAGTTTCTTCAGGAAAAACTCGCCTCTAAGACTGAAACTGAAAGCATAAGCAGGCATGTAAGCTTGCTGGCGACCACATTGGTCTACTGGTGAGTGGAAGAGGGGGAAAGGCAGCAATGAAGAAATGGGCTGAGTTCAACCACAGTCCATTGACTCCCGTTGACCTGGAGATGAGAGAGAGAAGAAGGGCTAGTTGTTCCAAGAGACCTGGGGACACCTGAGCCCATGGACAAGGGCATAGCCATAGAGGGTTAGAGCTGAGAGTGAAGCATCCAGCTGATATGAAGTGAAGGGAGATGCACAAGAACACCCAAATTTGCAGATTGTACCCATTTGACCTAGATTTGATGGCTCCATAATCAGAACTCGACTAGAGGAAGATAATTTTTTTTTTTTTTAAATAAAGGAAACAAGGGTAAATTGCTACAATTTTATGAATCTGAACTATAGTCATGGAGAAAGTAACTCTAAATACCAATAGAGAGGGAAGGAGTCTTCACATCAAGTATCAATGCTATCCCCTCTGTACACAGGGTAGCTAGGGATGGGCAACTTAGACATTGGCAACTTAGACAATGAGGGGGTGACACACTTGCAGATAATACCCACTTGAC
>NW_006408523.1:5450254-5457215 GCF_000296735.1 Chrysochloris asiatica | reverse complement strand
GTTCCGACTCGATGGCACCTGACAACAACAACAACATAGCAGCTCAGAGAACCCTAGGGGGCCATGCACCTCTGTCTCATGGGGCCGCTATGAGGCAGAATCAACAGCAGTGGGATTTATGCAGTGGGATCGGGTGGAACAGAATCAGGGTCAACATGAAGCAGAAGTATCTTAGCATCTCATCCTGTCTGTTAGCTCCCAGCTGTGATTTCCCCAAAAGTCACCAGATGAAAGAGGTTTTTGTGCAGTTGAAATGTCGAGAGCTTGGAAAGGTTAATTACCACACCAAATCTTCCATCAGTTCTGACATAGTAACCCGAAGTACTTCTCTCTTCTGCATATTTTAGCATTGTAGTAAAGAGCTCTGGTAGCATAGTGGTTACAAATTGGGCTGCTAGCCTCAAGGTCAGCAGTTTGAAACTAGTTCCTTGGGAGAAAGATGAGGCTTTCTGCTCTTGTAAAGAGTTACAGCCTTGGAAACCCGGTACAGGGTTGCTATGAGTTGGAATGGACCCCACGGCACACCACCACCACCAGTAGGAAGTCCAGAAATGTCTACGTAATAGAACCAGTCCAGTCCCCAGGTGTGCGCTCACCGGGACCTTCCTATTTCTTTGGATGTAAGGGGCAGAAGAGCCTTTTGCTTGTTTTAGACTCACTTATAGAATGTGGTCTGGACAAAACTTAATGTGGTGGATTTCTGAGCATTTGTAAACAAAGTCCCAATGTGTCACAAATGGTTACATTTGTAGCACAAAAGGCTACAAACGGAAAGATCGAAAGATCGGACAGGACCGTGGAATCCACTCAGAGGCACCTAGGAAGAAAGCCCTGGCAATCTGAAGGATGAATCATTGAAAACCCTATGGAATGCAGTTCTAGTCTAAAACACATGAGGTCGCCATGAATCAACTCAAAAGCGTTGACTCAACAGAAAGCAAATGGTTTGGTTTGGGTTTTTATTTGGGTTTTTTTGTTGTTGTTTCTTCTTCTTCAGAATGGGATAGGATAGGTCCCCAATACTCGTATAGGTTTGTCTTTTATAAAAATGTTTTAAAAGATATATAAAATTTTGCTATCAACGTTTTTATAATATCAGGCAGTTTTTTTAAAGAGATGTGTGTGACTTAAATGACGAAGGGAGGAGAGAAATCGTACATTTTCTTTTTGCACTCATTCCTGAAATGCCACTCACTAAGACTAAAGACATCTCAGAATAAAGGAAGAAGGACAACATCTCCTTCCTCTCTCCCACCTCACCTTCGTTGTCAAGTTGGTTTGCCTTCATAACAGCAAGGTATTTCACCAGATCTCTTCTGTCAGCGCCGAGCCACAGGCAAAGGAAACAGCCTTGGTTTTGCTTTGGTGTAAATTATATGGCAGCAGTATCTTATTATCATAAGAAAATAAAACCTCTTTTATTATTCAAACAGCCAAGAATCGTAGAAACAGAAATCGATTATTGCTGTATGTGATTGGCTCATGGTGGCCCCACGTGACAAAGTGAAAACGCCCCATAGGGTTTCCTAAGCAGTCATCTTTACGAGAGCAGATCACCGGAACTTTCTCCCGCAGGGTGGGCTCAAACTACCAACCTTGCAGTTAGCAGCTGAGTGCTTAGCCATTGTGCCACCAGATCTTCTTAGAAATCACCTACAGATCTAGAGAGCTTGTAAGGCCCTAGTCAGACAGATATGAAATCCATATGTGTCTGTAACAAACAAGAGAAAGGCTTGTGTAAGTATCACAGCCTGACACCTTTCTCTCCTCTCTGGGTCTAGGATTAAACTGGAGAATTCATAAAATTAAATGATGGCTACCAAGGAGCCATTGATTTCTAATGAATGTGATTTTTCTGTCCTGACGTGTTTTCCATAATTTAGGACACTGTTGCCGTGTTTTAGATGAAAAGGCACAGTTCAGTAAGTCTGTCCACCGAAGAGAAGAGGGGCTTCCTTCTTGCAGCTCATTAAAGGAATAAGAGTTACCACAGGAGCTGCCAGCCCTGGCGTCTGGGTTCACTCAGAGCCACTAGGCAGCGGACTGAAAGCCTTGAAGAACCGAGAAAACATGATAGAGCTAGCTTTGACACCCTCCCCAGAACGACATCAACAGACCCCCTCACTCGTGCACAATTTCCAGGATAATTTCAGGGTTGAGTCACCCAGTGCGGTAACTCATGATGTCTCCCCTTCCCCACAGACCTTCGCCTGTACCAGACCAGGCAGGCTCACAGCGACCCTGTATAGAGTTTCTGAAGAGCGACTGGTGTCTTTGAACCGCCAACTTTGCAGTTAGCAGTCCAACGTTTTAAATCCTCTTTGCTTTCAGAAAGCAGGGTTGTATCATCTGCATATCACAGGTTGCTAATGACTCTTCCTCCAATCCTGATGACACTTTCTTCTTCATATAATCCAGTTTCTCGGAGTATTTGCTCAGTGTGCAGATTGAAGAGGCATGATGAAAGAATACAGCCCTGACGCACACCTTCCTGATTTTAAACCGTTCAGTGCTGAATGGAAACCGTATGGGGAAGTTCTGTTATGTTCTGCCCTATAGGGTTGAGTCAGAATCAACTCGAGAGCAGTTTGTGATCTGTGATTTTAGCTCTCCAGTGAGCCCCACTTCCCCAGAAGTTCTCTTCCACACCATCTCACCCCACTGCACAGTCTTCCCCACCCCCCAGGCACCACTAAAGTCCTTCTGTGTAGCCATGGCTACTATTGGCGGCAGCCATCACCTTTTACAAACAAACTAGAAAAAGCTTTATGTAAGTATCACAGTGGATGCCTTCCTCTCCTTTCTGGGCCTAGGATTAAACTGGAGAATTCAGAACCTGGAGGTCCTAGAACCCACACTGCTGATCGACCATCTGCAGCTTCAAATGTTGACCATCTTTTCACGAACAATTCCATCCTCTGAGTACAAGGGGGCCTCTGAGAGGAAGGCCCTCCGTGTGCTCCACCATCCCCCTTCTCCCGTAGGGAGCACAAAGCTTTGGATGCCGACCTCTCTCGAGGATGGAATCATCTGTATTTTGCTCGAACATTTCATTCTACTTTGATTTCCCCTCTCTCTTTCTCCTTTAATTTTCCCTTTTCAGTAGCATGTGCTTCTCCCCTTTCAGATCTGAGTGAACCAAACATATTGTTTATATTTATATTGTTTATAACAGCTACTGTTTGGGGGTTTGTTTGTTGTTTTTGTTTTGTTTTTCACTGTGTCTTAAGGGCCACACCTTCTGCACAGAGCTTTATTTCCTGCCTTCCATGATAACGATGCTGTTACAGTGGCTGTAAAGGTGGCCCCCTGACTCATGAGGACCCCATAGTCCATCTTCATCTGGATGTTCTGGTGAAATCTGCTCAGCATTCTAGCAACACCTAAGGATCTAATGACAGATGGGGGTGGGAATCGAACCAGTGCCTCCTCCCTCATGGTGGTGGTTATGTGCCATGGAGTCGGTTCCGACTCATAGTGACCCTGTACAGGGTTTCTGAGGCTATAAATTTTTATAGGAGCAGAAAGCCTCATCTTTCTCCTGCGGAACAGCTGGTAGTTTCGAACTACTGACCTTGTGGTTCGCAGCCCGATTCTTAACCACTAGTCTACCAGAACTCCCTTCCTCCCTGCCACTGACCACCACTCATCTCTCAGAATAACATATCAATTAGGAATCCCCCACCGAGATAACGTGGAAAATTCCAGAAACGTATCCAAGTAGCTCTCAACTTCCGTTTTTCAGCCCTGTCTCTCCCATTTCACCTTCTCAACAGCAGTCACACCACATGGGAGAAGTAAAAATAAGGAACTCAGTTGTTGCTTATTTTACGTGAAAATACACAAAACAAAACATACTCCACAGTCTACACATACAGTGACACTGAGGACTTCCTTCAAGTTACACCAACTTTCTTGGCAACCTTTACCAAGTCATGTTGCCTTCGTTATCCAACTCCCTGACTCCTGAGCTCCTTGTCTGTCCTTGAGAGCTGCTGCAATCTACTTGATCACATATAAATCACTCTTTAAAAGCACACCGACAGTCCCCGACTTAAGACTTTCTCCAGTTACGCCAAGCAACACCGACGCCTCACCATCCAACTAAATCACTTTGTTGTTGTTATGTGCTGTGAAGTCGGTTCCGACTCATAGCCACCCTGTACAGGGTTTCAGAGGCTATAAATCTTTACAGGAGCAGAAAGCCTCATCTTTCTCCTGCGGAACAGCTGGTAGTTTCGCACTGCCGACCTTGAGGTTAGCAGTCCGATTCGTAACCACTATGCTACCAGAGTTTAAATCACCTGTAAGCCAGGTAAGGACCCAGGTGTTATAAGGGACAGAGTCCCTCACTCCTGAGCCCCTACTCCTTGTTCCCTCCCAGTCCACCCCTCGGACCAGTCTCAGATTCTAACCACATTAAAAGGGGGAAATATAAGTAGAATGCTGGGCTTGAGGCCATGACTGTGAGCTAGCACTCGGCAGTGCACTGCTGGAGTGGACCCTCAGTAAGAACTGCCTGTGGGCCACAACTCCCTTGTAGCAGCAAGTCCTGACTCACTCAGCTCTGTGTGTGGTTTGAAATGGTACCAACCAACCCACCTGCCCAAAGTCGGGACTGGATTATCAGATGCAGAGACCTCAGCCTCCAGAATGACACTGAGGAGCAGTTGGTCACCCAAGTTCCACACGATGGCCCGGTCCTCAGAGCCTAGCCTTATCAGAAAGTGAGGAGTGGTTTATTTTCTATCTGTGTATAAATCTATGCATTAAAATGCACCTACTGCTGTAGTGGCACTGTAGGATAAGCACTGGACTGCTAACCACAAGGTCAGTGTTTCAAACCCACCAGCCGCTCCTCAGAAACCCTACACAGGGTCACTAGGAGTCGGAATCAATGTAAAGACGCTTAACAACACAACAGCAACTCCTGCTGTGGCGCTGTTGGATAAGCACTGGGCTGCTAACCATAAGGTTGGTGGTTCAAACCCACCAGCCACTCCTCAGAAAACCTATACAGGGTCACTGTGAGTCAAAACCGACTGGATGGCACTTAAGAACAAAAACACCTCTCTTATCCACAGTTCACATTTACAACACTAGTAAACACTCCATCTGACTAGTTTGCCTCGTTAACATTGTACGTGTAGCAATAGCAAACAGTTGTGAAGCAAAAAAGCAAATGCTGGCTGTGGGGGTAAGGTTCTGTGCCAGCTTGGCTGGGCTGTGACCACAGTGTTTGGGTTACATCTTCATGCATTCGTACTCCATCTTGCGATCTGGAATCCTCCATTTTTTGCATAATGCCGATTTTCACGTAACAACCTATTCTTTAACAATTAATCCCGTTGCTAAGTGAGCAATAGGAGCAGATCTGTAAATTTATATGTAGTGTTTCCAATCTCCTAAAGACAAAGATCACAATTATAAAAATACTGAAAGTACAAGGCAATAACAATGAAAACTGAAGAAAAAGAAAAGAGATATTTGATTTAATTCAGAAGTGCCTTACAAGGTCCTCCTCAGAACGAACCCTGCTGAAATCTAAGACTGCTTGTATAAAGCTTAATACAACCTTTCCTAATTTGACTAAACCATTGTTTTGTTCAAAGATGACTTTGGGGATAGTTTCCATCCGAGAGTTTAAGAAATCCTCAGAGACTTCCTCCAAGGCTCCGGACAGCCTGAAATCCAGGAGCATTTGAAATATCTGTTAAAAGAAGGGCTTTGAAACAAAGGGTTAAGCAGAGGTTCCAGCCTGAGCCCTGCATTTTCTGTTCCCCATTAACCAGGGTAATTGAGAGGTAGACAGAAAGGGTACATCAGCTGAATCAAAAAAGGTTAGTGTGGCTTTTTTCTCTCAACCATCACCCACTCTGCAGGCTCACGCCCTTCCCCAACCCAGCCTTTGTGGAAGCTAGAGATGACCAGAATCCTCTAGTCTCCCAACATCCAGCATCCTTTTCCTCTGCCAGCAGGACTATGCTTGGGGAGGCGAGGCAGGGTGGTGCTTATGGTCACATTCTGGTTGCTATAGGATTGGCCAGGAGGATCCGCATGTACATACGTGAAGCGAAGTGATGGTTCACCAAATGTTCATCCCTCTGCCCTCCGGTGGATCACTTTGGATTCTGAGAGGCTTCTATTTCATTACGTGGATGCCTGAGGTCCTAGCCTATTGTTGTTGTTAGGTACTGTCAAGTCAGTTCCAACCCATAGCGACCCTGTATAGGGTTTCCGAGGAGAGCCTGGTGAGCTTGAAACACAGACCTTGCAATTCAAACTGACTTTGTGGTCCAGCGCATTAACCCACAGCACCAAACCAGGCCTCGAGCTTCTTTTTAGTAAGTGCCTTTTTACAACAGCTTCTTCAAATATTAACGGCTGTTAGAGTCACAGAGGAAAGACTGAGAGCACTGCGCACTGCAAGGACAGGGTTATCCAAGACAAATCTGGGCGGGGCTAGCTGACCAAGGCCACAAGCCTCCTCCCACACTGGGGTCTTGGAAGAAGGTGGAGCTTAGAAGAGGCTAGCTGAGGAGGAAAATGGGCTTTGGTGAGGTCTTGCCTGGGGTTAGAATTTAGATGGCACTTAACAACAACAACAATTTGGCAGAAATGGGAAATTGAAACTTAAGGAGAATAGACATTTAAGAGAGTTATGGAGGTTGGGCTCAAAATAGCTGCAGTTAGGCACCTTCAAACACAATTTCCATTCAAAATTACTTCCTAAATTTATCAAAAGAGTGACTGCGTTGCCGCTTGTGTTTAGATCTAAGAAAACAAAGCCCAGTAGCTACTGAGTGTTCTCCAACTTGTTGCAAACCCATGTGCATCAGAGAAGAACTGTGTTCCGCCAGGTGTCCAATCCTGGCTTTTCAGGACTACATCGCCAGGTCTTTCTTCCGAGGTGCCTCTGGGTGCTCTCTGAGCATCAAACTTTTGGTTAGTAGACAAGCAC
>NW_006408523.1:5428724-5447894 GCF_000296735.1 Chrysochloris asiatica | reverse complement strand
TTTTCTATGGTGTTTCTTAGTTATTGTCCAACTTTCACATGTCTATGAGGCTACTGAAAATACCAGGGCTTACGTCAGGCGCACCTTAGTCCTCAAACTGAAGCATTTGCTCTTGAACACTAGAGATGTTTTCAGTAACAGATTTGCCTAATGCAATACATATTTTGATTTCTTGACTGCTGCTTCCGTGAGTGTTGTGGATCCAAGCAAAATGAAGTCTTTGATAAATTCAGTCTTTTTTCCATGTGTCATGGTGTGATTTATTGGTCCAGTGGTGAGGATTGTTTTTTTCTTTAGCATTGTGTTGCAGCCCATACTGAAGACTGTGGTCTTTGGTCTTCACCTATATGTATTATTGGTCCTTTCTGCTCACAAAAAGCAAGATTGTATCATTTGTGTATCTCAGGTTGTTAATGAGTCATCCTACAATCCTGATGCCATGTTCTTCTTCAAATAATCCAGTTTCTCGATTATGTGCTCAGCATACAGATTGAATAACTATAGTGAAAGAATATAGCCCTAGTGCACACCTTTCCTGGTTGTAACCTGTTCAGTGTCTGCTTGTTCTGTTTGTGTAACTGCCTCTTGGTCTGTGTTCAGGTTCCTCAAGAGCACAGTAAAGTGTTCTGGAATGCCCAGTCTTCACAATGTTGTCAATACTTTGTTATGAGTCACATAGTAGAATGTTGTTGTTGTTGTTAGGTGCCATCGAGTCGTTGCTGACTCGTAGTGACCCTATACACAAGAGAACGAAACACTGCCTGGTCCTGGGCCAACCTCACAATTGTTGCCACACTTGAGCCCATTGATGCTGCCATTTTGCCAAACCATCTCTCTAGGAGTCTTCCTCTTTTTCTCTGACCCTCCACCTCACCAAACATGATATCCTTCTCCAGTGACTGATGCGAATGAGGGGTACCTTATTCAAGAGTTCTGCATCTGAGCCCCTCTTCCTCATAATCATGAAGAACATTGTCTTCCCCATTCACTCCCTCGGTGCCATTGGTAAGGGACATTTCTCCAGACCACAGGCAACAGAGCCTCTGCTGGCCTGTTCTGCCCTCTCCCTGTCCTTGGAGGTCCCACAGTCAGCTTGGACAGCCAGTCTCAGGAAGCTCAGGTGATCCTGGCTCTACTGGGCACCCTCTAGGGTGACTGACTCATCTTGGTGTGCCCTGTCTGTCCCAGTTGTAGAAATGAAAGGTCTGAAAGCCAAGAAAGCCCTCAGTTCCAGGCAAACCAGGATGCTCGATCACCCCTCCACCCCACACCCAAGGCCAGACATGAGGGAGGCATTGGAACTGCTTCTACACAACTGGTCATGATCTTCCTGTCACCAGAGGAAGAAATGCCTTGTGGGCGTATACTAGCACTGCTCTGTATAGTGAGCAGAACCAACTGTATTCACCCCAAGTACTCCAGGGAGCTCCTGGTAGAGTAGGTGTGGACAGGAAAGATCAGGAGTAGCTTCAACCTAGATCATTAGATGGCCCTAGGAAGCCATGCTTACGGGAGAGATTGGCTTGCCTTGTGAGTCCACCATGAGGCATATTGATCCCAACTCACAGCATACGTCATGTTTCCAATCAATCCCAGCGTCCCAAGCAGACAATTCTAAGGAAACTGGGAAGAGGCCTGGCCACCGGGCCCTACCACATGCTTTCTAAGATTATTACTACTGTGATACTCGTCTGGGGGTAAACAAGACCCATCTATTTGTTGGTGGTTCAAGCTCACCAGCCACTCCTCAGAAACCCTATATAGGGTCACTATGGGTCAGAACTGACTCAACATTATCTTAACAACAACAACAACAACATATTATCTAATAAGGAGTCCTGGAGGTGGACACATTGCGCTGCTAACCACAAAGTCAACAGTTCAAGCCCACCAGGCACTTTGCAGGAGAAAGATGAGGCTTTGTGCTCCTGTAAAGATTTACAGCCTCAGAAACCCTATACAGGGTTACTATGAGTCAGAACCGACTCCACAGCACATCGCCACCAGGTAACTAATGCTGCTGTAACATAAATCCCACAAATGGGTGGATTTAAAGATCAGAAATATATAGCCTCACAGTTCTGGAGGTTACAGTCCAAACGAGGGTCTCAGCTGCGTTGATCCTTTCCTAGTCAGTATTATTGTTGTTGTTAAGAGCCATCAAGTCGATTCTAACTTGATGTGGCCCTGTATACAGCTTCCAAGACTATAAATCTTTGAGCAGAAGCCCTCGTTTTTCTCCTGTGGAGCAGCTGGTGGACTTGAACCACTGACCTTCACTCCTTGTTGGCAGCCCCGGACATTCCTTGGTCCCATGGCGTTCCTTGGCTTGTAGCAGATCCTCACATGACATCTGTCCTCCCCAGTGTTTAGCTCAGGGCCTAAATTGCTCCTTTTGTACCTCAGAAATATTCAATTTAGCACTCATCCTGCTCAGCTGTAAACTAACAAAATACGCTACTTCCAGAGAGGTCCCTCTATTGGTACATACTTGGAGGGCACACAGTTCAATCCACGATGGCCTCTGTTGCTAGTCACCTCAATTGACTATGACTTCCACAATTGTTGTAGCTGTCATGTGCCAGTGAGTCCGTCCCTACTCGTGGTGACTCCCCGTGGCAGAGCAGAGCCCCCACCCCATAGGATTCCTAGGCTGTCTTCTTGGTGGGAGCAGACCACCAGCTTCCACACAATCTCCTGGCTTCTCTCTGTTGGGTACACTGTCAACAGAACCAAGTCAGAGAGTATGTAGATGGCTCACACAGAAAGGACTCAACACACATATTCTATTAAGTACCGTCAGCCAGCAATTCAGCGGCTAATTCCTTCATTTACTCATCTGTCCATATTTGGGTCCATGAGAAAGAGGAAGAGCCCCGATGAGATGCATTGACACAGTGACTGTAGCAATGACAAGCATGACAAGACTTGTGAGGTTGGCACAGGACTGGGCTGTATTTCATCCTATGGCACAGAGGGTCACTATGAGTCACAACCAAGGCTTAATGACACCTGACAGTCCATTTTGAATTACCTGCTCTAGACTTTTCAAGATCGTTTCAGGTTCTATCTTAAAATACAATAAGTCTGTGATTGGATAATATCCATACACCTACAAGGTACACCAATTAATACGCCTGTTAATCAAGGTACATGCCAACCACTAAAGCCAATGATGAAGAAATTGAGGAATTCTACCAACCTTTGCAGAAACAATGGCATCAAACCTAACAACACTTGTGAGGATGGTGCAGGGTAATGTTTTGTTCTGTTGTACATAGGGTTACCATGAGTCAGCACCAGCTCAATGACACCTCAACTCTGACGGTAGTTAGTTACACCTTTCATTTGTTGTTGTTGTTAAGTGTTGTCAAGTCAGTTCTAATCCATAGTCACCCTGTATAGGGTTTTCAAGGAGCGGCTGGTGAGTTTGAACCACCAAACTTGCAGTTAGTTGAAACCGACTTTGCAGTCTAGCACATTAACCCACAATGCCACACCAGGACTCCTTTCATTGTTGTTGTTGTTGTCAGGTGCCATCGAGTCAGAACCAACTCATAGCGATCCCATGCACAGCAGAATGAAACAATGTCCGATCCTGGGCCAACCTCATCACTACTGCCACACTCGATGCCATCAGTGATGCCACCTGGCCAATCCATCTTGTTGGGGGTCTTCCTCTTTTTCTCTGACCCTCCATCTTACCCAGCATGACATCCTTCTCCAGCGACTGTTCCCTCCAGACAATATGTCCAAAGTATGAGAGACGAAGCTTAGCCATCCTAGCCTCCAAGAAGCACTCTGGCTGCACTTCTTCCAAAACAGATCTATTGGTTCTTTTGGCAGTCCATGGCACTTTCAGTATTCTCCTCCAACACCACAACTCAAAGGCATCAATTCTTCTACGATCTTCCTTATTCACTGTCCAGCTTTCGCATCCACATGAGGCTATTGAAAATACCATGTCTTGGGTCCTTTCATACTGTGTGATAAATGCTGGGTATAATGTTAACCCACAAAGAGGCCAACACCACCTAACATGTGGTATATAAGGTTAGGGCACCCAATCAAGAAGAGCCTCCAGTTTGGGAGCAGTAAGTTCATACTCATGGGGGGTGGAGGGCAGCTCAGAAAAGGAGGGTGAGGATGGTTACATAGCCTGAAGAAATGTCACCAGTACCCTTGACATGAACATGAAGAAACTGTTCAATTGGTATATGAACTGCTGTGTATGATATTAACAACAAAAGTTAAATTAAAAAATGTTTAAAAGAAAAGTTCGTTTTCCATAGAAAGTGTATTTTTTCTTATCATCAAGCAGGTGAAGGAAAGAGAACTGGTTGATCAGCTGCAGAGACAGATTTTACACACACAGAGAAAAACACCGGTTCAGCCATTCACCTGAAACATCTCTATGTTTAATTTTAAGAAATAAGATCTGGCCATAAGACACCTTCTGGGAAAGGGATACACAGAATGGATTTGCATAACAAATCAGGAGACAGTGTCGTTTTCAAGGGGCAGAGCTGACACTGAGCAGCTTCTTCCAGGAAAAGCAAGGTTACATCAAGCTGTGATGCCCAGATGGCCATTAGATTTACAGCTATCTGAGAAGGAGCCAAATCCTTTAAAGGGCTGAGTTATGAGGGGTTTCTGGGTATTGATTAGCTGAGAGCACCAACTCTGTGTTCCGCCAGGCGTCAGGGGATGAGAAGCAGAGGAGAGATGGTGGTGGTAACAGTTTTGATGTAGTTTTCAAAGTCACTTCCGAAAAAGAGGATGAGGTAATAGTTGAATATACCAGCAAGGGACATGAGGAACAGGAACAGGATGATGCGTTTCCCAAATATGTAGCCAGGTGTGCTGGGGAAAAAGCAAGAGACACTGATCATGCAGCATTGCTCAACCTAACAAGACACGCTGTGTTTTCACTGCGTGGGATCTAAATGACAGAGCCTACGTTTACTTCACAGGACGCATGACAGTACCCGAGCTATTTGTGAATCATTGAACATGTTTCAAAACTAAATCAAAGGAGCCTGAACCTCAAAGCCCATAGTATTCTGAGCTCTGTTGTCCCGGTTTCTCCGGACTGTCCAGCATCTCTTCTCAGCTCCAGCTCCTGGGAGACACAGAGAGGCGGTCTGCTCATGGTGGGGTCTGTGGGCCATCAGGCATTTGAACTGGAGATTAGAATTACAGCTGGCTCGTTGAGACGCTTTCTAGGGTTGCCTCTGTCAAGGAGCCCTGGATGGCCAGTCCTGGCTTCTGCCCTGGTGGTGCAACGACTAAGTGCTCAGCTGTTAACGCAAAGGTTGTCGGTTCAAACCCACCCAGTGGCTTCATGGGAGCTAGATCTGACGACAATCTGCTCCAGTAAAGATCTAGGAAACCCTGTGAGGCAGTTCTCCTGTTACACCAGGGGGCGCTGTGAGTGGATGATCTATAAGAGTATATATGAGTATATAGTGACACAATAGATGACAGCCTAGGAAACCCTGTGGGGCAGTTCTGCTCTGTCACACAGAACCGACTCAACAGCACCCAATCACAAGGACTTCTGAGTTGTCATAACTGGAGTCCCGAGGTGGTGCAAATGGTTAAGTGCCTGGCTATGGACTGATAGTTTGGAGGTTCGTGTCCACCCAGAGGCACTTAAGAAGATCTACTTCCCAAAGGTCACAACCTTAGAAACCCCTACGAAGCGCAGTTCTCCTCTGACACCGTGAGTCAGAACTGACTTAACAGCAGCTGGTTTGGTCTTTGGGGGTTTTGTGTTCTAACTGATGGTTACAATGAGCCCATAAAGCTGATGGGGTCTACCGAGTGCTACTGTATCTGAGAGTCTCATCTGTCTTCCAGAGGCTGCCTGAGAACCCTCATGGACACTCATGAGAACTGGACACACATTGGGGAGCCCGTTGTGTGTTGTTGCCCTGATTCCAGATCATAGCAAACCCACCTGCCACTCAGGTTTCTCAGGGCTGTAAATCTTTACAGAAGCCAACTGCCACGCTTTCCCCTGAGGAACAGCTAATGGGTTAGAATCACTGACCTTTCAGTTAGCAGCCATGTGCTTTAAGCACTGCATCACTAGGGTTCCTGGCCTCAGTACAGAAAAGATGCTTCAATGCATCAGTGATTACCCCTGCACGCACCCCACGCCGGCAACTCTGAAGAGCAGGCAACTCCATGCCTAGGGAAAGGCATGGAGAGTTTTCCAGAATGAAAGAGAATAAAGAAGATGATTTGGGACCGTGTTGATAAGAGTAAAAATGGCACCGTGGGTGAAAGGATAAGTTAGCAACCCATTAGTGAGGAGAGAAGGAAGAGACAAGAACAAGAGAATTGCTTCTAAGGACTCTTTTTCTTAATCCAGCCCAGTCTTAACCATCTAATGGCCTCATTGAGTTTTGTCTGCTTCCAGGTTCCCCACACTGAATGCTCTTGCCTACCGATCTCCTGGGACACCACTGTTGTTGTCACTGGGAGAAGATACTATCTAAATGGAGAGACCATCAGCCATTAGGAAAGGTGTTGTTGGGGACTTGGGAAACAGACAAGAAAAATGGTGGGCAAAGCTAGCTGAGCGTATAGGGCCTCATCACTTCCATAATATATTACTAGCTCTCAGAGTCCTTCTAGAAACATCAGGAACTCTCGTCTCTAAGGAATGCGTGGCATATTGATTTTCTGAGAATACTGATTTCCCAGCCCACGTGGGACGTCTAATTATCCTTCTGGGGCTTTCTGTCTGCCGCTGGCTATAAACAATGCAGCGGTGACTCACTGCACAGTCTCCATTCATTGCCTCTTACATCTTATTTCCTCAACATTCTTTCCGCAGGTCCCCTGAAGATCTGTTACTCAAGAGAACGTACTGCAAGGTGCGAGCTGCAGTTCTCATTTCTCTAGACAAACAATGCAATGTTTCACACACAGGAGGTCTTGGGAAGCCAGACATAAAAGCTCCTTCAAACCCCAGACTCTCAAGGGTGGGAGGAGAGGGTGTGGGGTTGCAAAGAATGTGCTCAGAGACTTTAAAACATCCTTTGTGAGTCCGGCTCTCTTTGGGACATTATTTTTTTTTTAATAGAGAAAAAGACTCAAGTACCCCAGCTGTTTTCAAAGCCCTCAAAGTTCAGAGAGAGAGGATGGGAGATCCGAGTCAGCACCCCACCCCCACACATAATCCTATTGTTGCAGGTGTTGGGTGCCATTGGGTCAATTCAGACTCATAGCGCCCCCATGTGACAGAGTAGAACTCCCCCCATAGGGATTTTTAGGGTGTAAATCTTTGCAGAAGAAGATCTCCAGGGTTTTATCTCAAGGATTCACTGGGTGGGTTTGAACAACTAAGTTTTGGGTTAGACACAGAGCACTTCACTATTGTGCCAACAGGGCTCCTTACAAGTGTCCCTTTAGAGCCCTAAATGTGACTCTGAACATGGTTTTGGATTGCCACTTTTCCTGTCTGAAATGCATCGTTTTGAGCCTGCCCCAGTCACCTACCTCTGTGTCCTCTCACCCAGATAGCCCACGAAGTACTTTTGTCTCACAAACAGGTACATCATCCCGGCAAAGGCAGCAGGAACTAGGAGGAGGGGCGAAAACCTGTGTTAGTTTAGGAGCTGCTGAGAAATGCTAAACTGACACCATATTTGACAGTCGTTTGGCAGTTAACATGGATCGTGACAGGAAATAGTGGCCAAGGGTCCTGGCAGTGACGGTGGATATTCAATTCAGAAAATGTCTTGGAGTGGGGTGGGGAGGAACTGCTGCTATTGTCGTTTGTCATCAAGTCAATTTCAACCTCATCGTGGCACTGTAGGACAGGGTACAACTGTCCCATAAGGTTTCCTAGGCTTTTATCTTTAGGGAAGCAGACTGCCAGGTATTTCTCTCATGAAACTGCTGGGTGGGTTCGAACCACCAACTTTTTGTTAGCAGCTGAGTGCTTAACCACAATGCTATCAGAACTCCTAAAACAAATAAACCTTAAGAATGTTAATAATATTACCTTCTTCTGGTCTCATGGTATGGTTCACAAAACATTTTCTATTTTCAGATTGGATTGGTTAAGGGACTTTAACCCTGCCAAATGGTGCAGGCAGGATTTGAACCCTCAGCCAGCTCATAGGCTGAGTCTCTCATGGGTCCACTTTCAGCCCTGGGTCTCTAGGAAGAACAATGATGAACCACCACTAAGTTGTGTCTGTCCCAGAAGAGGCCTCCAGGGAAGGAGCTGTCCCTAGCACTTTAGTCTTTTGAGGAACAGTTACCAACAGAGAGCAAATAATCCAAGAGTCATGGTGAGTGTTTTGAGCTGGGAGCAAGGAGGCTTGGTGACCAGTTCCCAAACTGGGGCAGGTCCTTGAACATGTTTTGCATCTGGATAACAGTGTTCCTGCTTATTCAGGATAACAGTGTTCCTATTGACTCAGGCAACAACATTGTAACTTACGAAGGGTAACAACATTCCTACTGATTTAGGGTAACAGTGTTCCTACTAACTCAGGTAATAACATTCCTACTTACGCAATGTAACAGTATACCTACTTACTCAGGGTAACAGTTTCCTGACTTACTTAGAACAAAGTAAGTGTAAATGGTTATGTGCTTGACCACTAACCAAAAGGTTAATGATTTGAATCCACACAGAGGTATCTGAGAAGAAATGCCTTGGAATCTATTCATGATACATCACAGCCATTAAAACCTCTGTGGGACACTGTCACTTTGAAACACATAAATCACCATGAATTCTAATCAAGTCAATCGCAACAGATTTGGTTTTTTGGTTACCTATTCAGGAACAAAAACATGGCATGAAGAAAAACGTGGCATCAGGACTGGAGGAAGACTCATTTACAACCTGCGATATGAAGATGACACACCTCGTTGCTGAAAGTGAAGAGGACTTAAAAATACTTGCTGGTGAAGATCAAAGAGCACAACCTTCAGTATGGATTACATCTCAATGTAAAAAAAAAAAAAAAATCCTCACCACTGAACCAATAAACAACATTCTTAACAGAGAAAAGATTGAAATTGTCAAGGACTTCATTCTTCTCGTATCAACTATCAACACTCATGGAACCAGCAGTCAAGAAATCAAATGACGTATTGCACAGTGAATAAGGAAGACTGAAGAAGACTTGATGCTTTTGAGTTATGGTATTGTAGGAGAATATTGAAAGTGCCATTGGCTGCCAAAAGAACCAACACATCTGTGTTGGAAGAAGTGCAAGCAGAGTGCTCCTTAGAGGTCAGGATGGTCAAACTTCATCTCTCATACTTTGGACATATTGTCAGGAGGGACCAGTCGCTGGAAAAGGATATCATGTTTGGTAAGGAGGAGGGTCAGAAAAACAAGGAAGACCCCAGTGAGATGGATTGGCAAAGTGGCAGCATCAATGGACTCAAGCATGGCAACAATAGTGAGGTTGGCCCAGGACCGGGCAGTGTTTCATTCTGCTGGGCATAAGGTCGCTATGAGTCGACTCAATGGCACCTAACAACAACAACAATAATTCAGGACGTCAGAGTCCTGGTGTGGCAGTGTAGGATAATCACTGGACTGCTAACTGCAAGGTCAGTAGTTCAACTACATCAGTCATTCCTCAAAAACCCTATACAGGGTTTCTATGAGTCAAAATCGACTCAATGGCACTTAACAAAAACAACCTAGGAATTCATAACACCCCACATGTGACAGAGCAGAACTGCTCCATGGAGTCTTCTTGGCTATAATCTTAACAAGAAGGAGTTCTGGTGGCACAATAGTTGTTAAAAAAAAGATCAACAGTTCAAACCCACCAGATGCTCCATCAGAGGAAGATGTGGCTGTCCGCTCCTGTAAATGTTTGCAGCCTCAGAAATCCCGGGGGAACAGTTATACTCTGTTCTATGGGGTTGCTGTGAGTTGGAATCAACTCAATGGCAACAGATTTTTATTTGGTTTGGGCAATCTTAATAGAAGCAGATCACCAGGACTTTTCTTCTGTGGCACCTCTGGGTGGGTTTGAACCACCAACCTTTAGGTTAGTAGTCAAGCACAAAATGCCTGACTCCCTTGGTCACTGTGAGTCTGAATCAAAGGCAACTGACAACACCACTTAGCAATGCCGTGAGGGTGAAACAGAACCATGGCTGTAAGATAATTTTTCAAACTTCCAAACTGAATTACTTTCTAAGCCATGGTAGGCACTGTAGAATAAACACTAGACTGTAACCACAAGGTCAGCAGTTCAAACCCACCAGCCACTCTCAGAAACCATACAGAGGTTCGCTATGAGTCGGACCGACTCAACGGCACACAACATCAAATGAACTAATGTGTCAGGAACTGCCTCGGCCGCTTTGGGTACTTGAGTCTCCAAGCTTTACAGGGAGCTGGTTGAGTACATTACTGTTACCTTTCAACCTGTAGGGTATTCTGTAGGGACATTCAGGCCCAATGAAGTCAACCTGCCGGAGTCACCCACCAAATCAAAAGGTCCAAGAGAACAGTCATCTATTCCTTGCCAGAGTCTCTGTGCCTGGCAGAATACCTGGCACAGAGGTGGAATTCTATAAACATTTGTAGCATAGTGGATTATGAGCTGGTCTGATAACTGCAAGGTCAATAGTTCAAATCTGCGAGTCGCTCCGAGGGAGAAAGATGAGAAAGATACAGGGTTGTTATGAGTCAGAACTGATTCAATGGGACACATCCACCACCAACCAATGAATGAGTGAAAGGAGGTGGCCAAAGGAAGAGCTGGAATTTGAGACCTATCTGATTTCAGGTCTATCTGATTCAAAACTTCACTACCATCAGCACTATTCATACTAACATTCACTGGGATTACAGTGTGAGGTTGGGCCATATGAAAATGCTTGTTTTGTGGGTGACAGAGAGTCAGACCGTTTTATATGGTTCAATCTGGCAGGTGCCAAGCCCATGTTGGCGCCACACTAGCTCACTTGACTGTCATGGAAACACTATCAAGTGGATGGTTGTTCTTTTTGCCACCTAGGCAATCCCGACTCAAGGTGGCCCTGTGTGACAAAGTAGAACTGCCCACAGAGTTTTCTAGGCTCCAACATTACCAAAGCTGCCAACGGGCATTTCTCCCACGTAACTGGCTGGGTTTGAACCACCAACCAGGCACTTCAGCATTGCACCACCAGGCCTACATTACAACTCTAGATTCATCTACATCAACTGTCATCTAAGAAATGAAAGGAATCATAACTTCTAGTTCAACTGGAGTTTGACTTGTTGCTCAGGTAATGCCAGACATGTCTCTGGCATATGTAAGTCATGGTTGTTATAGATGTTGTTGTTAAATGCCATCAAGTCAGTTCCGACTCATAGCAACCCTGCGTAGGGCTTCCGAGACTGTAAATCTTTACAGGAGCAGAAAGCCTCATCTTTCTCCTTCTGAGTTGGGGAAGAAATTGGGAAATAAACGGTGAGCTCACTGGCAGTCTTATGCAACACAGAATGAGGCCACAGGATGTTCCTGAAGTGACTTCTGCTGTCTGTCCCTCCATCACTGTGCCTCATCTGTTTCTTGGTGGTGCTTCTCATCCCTTCATCTTCTTTCTGGTGGTCCCTCTTCACAGCTGACTATGTGCTTCAAAGTGTCTGACTTGTGTATCATTGTGCATCGACTTGGCACATAGTAGATATTCCATATGCATTTATGACAGAAATTAATAAAGAACATTCATATCTAATGAATCCTAGTGGCTCAACAGTTAAGCACTCAGTTGCTAATCAAAAGGTCAGCAGTTCAAGCCTACCCAGCCTCTCTACAGTAGAAGGACCTGGTGATCTGCTCTCATAAGAATGGCAACCTAGAAAGCTCTGTGGGGTACTTCTGTTCCATCACATTGGATTGCTAGGGGTCAGAATGAATGATACAGAACCCAACAACAACAACAATATTCATTTCTATAATACAACATAGTTGTTGTTGTTAAGTGCCGTTGAGTCGGTTCCGACCCATAGCGACCCTGTACAGGGTTTCCGAGGGTGTAAATCTTTACGGGAGTAGAAAGCCTGATCTTTCTCCTGCGGAGCAGCTGGTAGTTTCGAACCGCTGACCTTAAGGTTCGCAGCCCGATTCGTAACCACTACGCTACCAGAGCTCCCTTATAGGATGGAAATATATTGTGTTATGAGAAAGATGAGGCTGTGTGCTCCTGTAAAGATTTGCAGTCTCTGAAACCTTATTGACCAGTCCACTCTGCTCTATGGGGTCACCATAAATCCCTAGTCTTTTAGTTAAGTGCTCTCAATTGGTTCCGACCCATAGCGACCCTGTATAGCGTTTCCAAGGAGCAGCTGGTGATTTTGCCGACCTTGTGATTCAAACCGACCTTGTGGTGGACTGCTTATCTTATAACCACCCTCCCCCCAGGACCCCAGTGGGTACTAGAGTTTGTATTCCATTCCATTGCATTGTATTGTACTAAAATAATATGGAGGCCTAGTGTGGCACTGTAGAATACGCACTGGACTATTAACCTCAAGGTCAGTAGTTCAAACCCAGTAGTTCCTAGACTGACTCAGTGGCACTTAACAGCAACAACTGTATAGTATGTATAGAAAACAATGCTTGTGAAAAATCCAGGAATTAGAGACAAATGTTCTGGTCTTCCCACAATGCACTAGCTGAGTGACCTTAAAGAAGTTACTTTACCTCCTTGTACCAAAGTTTCTTCAAGGGTGATTACAAAAACACTATCATCAGGCTGATTCAGATTCACAGCGACCCTATAGAGAAGACAGCCAAGTCTTTCTTCCGTGTACTCTGGTATTTGCTGTTGTTAAGTGCTGTCGAGTTGGAGCTGACTCATAACAACACTGTATAGCGTTTCTGGGGTTTTAAATCTTCGTGGGAGCAGGAAACCATTTTTCTCATGTCGAGCCACTGGTAGGATCAAACCGCAGACCTTGTGGTTCATAGTTCAGTGTTTATCGTATGGGGCCCCATACTCTCTATGATGGTGATGGTGGTGTGCCATGGAGTCAGTTCCAACTCATAGTGACCCTGTACAGGGTTTCCGAGGCTGTAAATCTTTACGGGAGCAGAAAGCCTCATCTTTCTCCCGCAGAATGGCTGGTAGTTTCGAACTGCTGACCTTGAGGTTAGCAGCCTGACTCATAACCACTACGTTACTATCTTATCTTATAGAATTGAGTATTGTTGTTGCCGCAGACCTGCGTCATGGAATTTCTGAGGCTGTAAATCTTTGAGAAGCAGACAGCCTCATCTTTCTCCCAAGGAACGGCTGGTGGGTTTGAACCTATCCTGCTTCATCGGATGGGCAGAAGAGGGAAAACACTGAACAACTCCCTCGGGGCTGTCAGAGACCCCAGTGTGGAACCCGTGAGGTGGTCACAAGGCACCACCAGACACAGCGCCCATGGCGACCAAACCTTTCAGGGGCTCAACCGTGAAAAAAGGCCTAACATCTTGACACTGCTTCTGTTTCATTTTATCTCCAGAGTCGGCCTCTTCTTCCCGCTTCTGAAATCAGTGCAGTCGGTAACCCAGGGAAGCTGGGGACCTGGAGCCCAGTCCCTGACCCCGTAGAAGGTCACTACTATGGACGTTTATGAGCCACAAAACCAAGCAACAGAGCCCAAAAGAGCTCCCATTTATAATGCCCTTGGATCTGAACTCTCAGTGCTTAAGGATTCTGAGTCACACTTAGCCTGAAGCTACAGCTTGTCAGCGCTCAGCTATCAAGCGGCCACCCGGGAGCAGGCATTAATGATGCATTTTTGCAGGCGACCTGCACCGGTACCCGCGTGCCTGCATCCCAGCCTCTCCGGGGCTGCACGTTGAAGCTGGAGGTCAGGCCAAACCTTTCAAACTAAAAGCTTGCCCTCTGACCCGCCATAAGATGCATGCACGGTAGAAAAAGAATAGACAGAGAAAATCCTGAATTACCTTGGCTGCACAGTAGCCCAGCACACCAGAGCACAGCGAGGAATGTGGGGTATGCATCCACGCAGTTTTGGCTGTAGAACAAATACATAAATGCATAAGGCTCTAGAATAAAAAATTAAGGAGACAATGTGAATAGTGAGTGGTTTGCAACACCCCATGGCACGCTGTCGCCGTGCAGATGGTATGGGCCCCATTGCTAATTCCACTTCCATTTACCCAGGAAGACATGGCATCCCGTCCCCGCGCACCCCCCATGGGGACAGACACGCGTGAACACATGTCTCAGCTCCATGCACTCTGTTCGCACTGTGCGGCCCATGGCAGATGCTGTGCCTTGATGCGTCGTCTTTGGCAGGGCTCCTGATCCTTACTGTGTCCATGTGCTTCTTGGGACTGAAAAGTCAGCTATACAAACAAGAGGGCAGCAGTGATGCTGGGGCGGAGGCACAGTCTAAGGAAGAGTCCAAGGAAATGGTGAGGTGATTGAATTCTTGCCTTCCATATTGGGAATCCGGAGTCCTTGTGTGGTGCTGTATAGTAAGCACTGGACTGTTAACAGTAAGGTCAGTGGTTCAAAACAACCTGCCACTCCTTGGAAACCCGACATAGGGTTTCTATGAGTCAGAACCAACTCACTGGCACTTAACAACAACAACAACACAGGACTTCCAGGTTTGATTCCAAACCAAGGCACCTCATGCCCAACCATGGAGGATGACATGTAGTCAAGGTACTAAGCAGGTTTCAGGGAATGTCCAGAGTAAGATGGCATAGGAAGAAAGACCTGGAGATCTACTTCCAACACATCAGCCAATTAACACATTAGTAATCATAGTCTCAGGGTCCACCAAGGTCACCGGGCATAACACTGTCCACAAACACAATGCTCTTCATTCTACATTGGTGAGTAATGACTGGGGATTTAGAATATCATAAAGAACCAACCAAAGTGCAACCACTGGACTCCCCCTGCCCAGAGGAAAGAAGGTCAATTAAACTCAAAGGCAATCAGAAACAATTAGTTCAATGAATGAATAGACCATGAGGCGAGAAGAAATAGATGGTGCCTAGCCACCGCTACCAACTGCTCTGAAGGTTTCAAATGAGAAGTTCCTGGTTAGAGTGGAGAAAAATGTGTAACAAAACTCAAAATCTTAAAAAAAAGCCAGGCTAACTAGTCAGACAGAGACTGGGGCAAGCCAGAAACAATGGTCCTTCGTCACCATTCAGACCTGGAACTGAACTTACCCCCGTGGCTCAGTTTTCATCCAACCAGTAGACGGGTCTATCAGGGGGGAAATAACACAGGATGTATGCACGCCTCAGAACCATCAGCCATCTGAGATCAAAGGAGTAGCACTCATCCAAGCACAGAATTCAGAAGGATTAGGAAAGGAGAAGTGGAAACAGGGAACCCAGGGATAAGTGGGCGAAGTCAGATTACAATGTGGTGGTTGTTGTTGTTGTTAGGTGCTGCTGAGTTCGTTCCACCTCACAGTGACCCTGTGCACAACAGAACAAAGCGCTGCCCCGTCCTACGCCGTCCTCACAACTCTTGTTACGTTTGAGCTCATTGTTGCTGCCACTGTGCCAATCCATCTAGTTGGGGGTCTTCCTGTTTGTCACTGATCCTCCACTCTACAAAGCACGATGTTCTTCTCCAAGGACTGATCCCTCCTGTTAATATGTCTGGCCATCCTGGCTTCTAAGGAGCCTTCTGGATGTACTTCTTCCAACACGATTTGTTTATTCTTCTGACAGTCCATGGTACTTCCAATATTCTTCTCTAACACCATATATCAAATGCATCAATTCTTTAATGGCCTTTCTTATTCACTTTCTCATGTATATGAGGTTATTGAAAATACCATGAGCATTTTCATGGGTCCGGCGCACCTTAGTCCGCAAACTGACATCTTTGTTCTTCAACATTTTAAAGAGGTCTTGTGCAGCAGATGTCATATCGAGATGAAGAAAAATATGTACGAATTGCTGAATGGAAAACTGACCTGTTCCGTCAACCTTCACCCAAGTCACAATAAAAAGTTAAAAACAAAAACTCTATGGATCAAAAAACAAACAAACAAACAAACAAAAACTCTATGGATCACAACTGTCTGATCTGCAACCAATCATGGGCACAGGACTAGGCGACATTTGGGTCACCATGGGTCAGGGGTCACAACATAACAAGGAAATCTTGATTTCACATGCAGAATTCAGCCCAGACCTATAGGTCAAGTTAAGGACCTTCCAGCATTTAAGACACCAGGGTCAGTTCAGAAAACCTGGTGTTGAGAGTGTTCTCTTGCTGAGCAAATGATGACTGGGATGCAAAGTCCAGCCCTCACCCCTGTTAAAGCCCCTTACAGGATCCCGGGCACCAAGCCAGTGTTCTTTACCCATTGTCTCCTTTGAAAGCACAAACCCATGAATCCAGTGAGCTCAAACTGCACTCCATCCTTCCCCTGGTGTTTTTGTTCTTGTTAAGTGCTGTTGTGTCGATTCTGGCCCGTAGCAACCCTGTACAAGGTTTCCAAAAATCAACTAGTGGGTTTCAACCACCCACTTTGTGATTCCAACTCCAGTGCTGATCCTACAGAGCCACATCGCAAGTTGGCAAATGTAGTCGTGGAGAAATGAAGGGAAAGCGGGCAGCTGATGGAACACAGCAGTGAGACGATTCCCCGCCAGTTCTCCCTGAACCTCATAGAACAGAGACCAACAGTTGTCAATGAGTCGACTCTAACTCATGGTGCCCCTGTGTGTGTCAGAGTAGAACTGTGCTCCACAGGGTTCTCAGTGGATAAGTTTTCATAAGTAGATTCCACTCATGGTGCCTCGTGTGTGTGTCAGAGTAGAACTGTGCTCACAGGGTTCTCAGTGGATGATTTTTCATAAGTGGATTCCACTCATGGTGCCCCGTGTGTGTCAGAGTAGAACTATGCTCCACAGGGTTCTCAGTGGATGAGTTTTCATAAGTAGATTCCACTCATGGTGCCCCTGTGTGTGTCAGAGGAGAACTGTGCCCCACAGGGCTCTCAGTGGATGATTTTTCATAAGTAGATTCCACTCATGGTGCTCTCATGTGTGTGAGAGTAGAACTGTGCCCCACAGGGTTCTCAGTGGATGATTTTTCATAAGTAGATTCCACTCATGGTGCCCCGTGTGGTCTGAGTAGAACTGTGCTCCATACAGTTTTCAGTAGCTGTGTATTTCCCCAGTCGATTACCAGGCCTTTCTTCTGAGGTGCCTGTGGGTGGACTGAAATCTCTAACCTTTAATTTAGCAACTGAGACAGTTCACTACCCATTTGTACCACCGTGTTAACAGTCACCATTGAATAGTGCCAGACCCCATATGCTGGTATGTCAGTGGAGAACTCTGTTCCATAGAGTGTTCAGCAGCTAACTTTTTTGCCAGACCTTTCTTTTGAGGTGCCCCTGAGTGAACTCAAACCTTCAACCTTTTCATTCTCACCACTCAGGGGCTCCCATTTTGAAAACAGCCAGTACCCATATAAGATCAAGGACAGACAAGAAAGCTTGTTGGTGAATGGGGAGGGAGCCTGTCCAAACGAGACCCTTGAGTCAGTTGAGTTCACCAGAGGTCAACAACATGCCCACTAGATTTGGGTCTTCTTCCCCAATAGCATCTCCAGAGCAGGCAGGGACCTCAGGACCTGCCTTCAGTTTCAACTCGTCCCTGTATTTGTTTATGATTCTAAACATACTTTTCTGGGGTAACAACTACTTCCCCTTTCCCAAGGATCTATGATGGCACTTAACAACAACAACAACAATATGAAGACATCAATGTTGTCTCCATGGAGTGAAGCTCTGGCAGGTTTCTTTCCACTGGTCACAGCCACAGAGAAGCAGGCAAACTGTTGGTGGCTGAAACTCTCTATTCAAATACAAGCCACATCGAGGAAATAAGGTTTGGGAATGACACACCTTTAATGTGCATCCCAAGCACCTCCCATTTCCATCCCTAGGATGTTCAGGTGTTTTGGGGGGAGTTTTTTTTTGACAGCCTTGTGATTTAAGAGCAAAGAAAGAAAGCCGCCGGAAAGGTGATTGCACAATCTTGCTGTTTGTTCTGCTTTTGTTCTGGTTGTCCAAGGACACCTGACGTTTTGAAACGGACTGGTATCACCTTCACACTTCCACCAAGGAGAGAGTGAGGGTTGGGGGGAAAGGGGTGCCTGAAGGCTGCTGCCTCTTGCTTCTGTAGCTGGCGATGAGTAATGGCTAGGTTTTGTGGTGGTACCTTAGGACTAACCCCACAGGAAACTGGTCAACTTACCCAAACTGAATGTCTGCCTCAGATTATTTCTGGAGCAAGCCGGAGCTGTGGAGGCTGCCTTCCTCCCCCATAGCCCCACTTCCTCTGTCTTAGCACCAACATTTGCTAAAATCATGAAGGCTATCCAGACCAGGAGACATGGCACCCTGAGGAGGTTTTAACTCCTGGGAGGAGGTTCTGAGCCCAGGCCCCGGCCGTCCTGCTGCCTCCCCCCACTCTGTTAGTCAGCAGTGACAGGGTTGGACTCACTTGGCAGTGTAGACCCTCTCAAATGCCAGGGTTCCCGTCCTCTGGAAGCTCCGCCCATTCTGGGTCTTGCTCTCATGCTCCACTTTGTGCGCAAAGAATCCTGTCCGAGGGAAATATTTGGATTTGGTGATTCACGGGCATGTTTGGGAGCCTGGGTTAGGCCATTGTTTTTACCAGGATGTTAACTGTTTCTCTGACTTTACCTCAGAATGATACTCAACATCCTCAGACAGAAGTCACTCAGAAAGAAATTCAGTCATCAGGGCCATCGGTTGCTCACTGTGTATGGTGTGGGGACTGTCAGCATGAGCAAGACACTGACCCCACTGTCCTGGGTCCTATGGTGTAAGGGAAGAAACCAGTAACAAGAGGCTACCCTACTGAGAGTACACGGAAAGAGTTCAGGGCATAGTGGAACACCAAAAGAGTAAGGTGAGGTATAGGTGACAGAAGATTTCCTAGAGGAAGTGACACTTAAAATAGATATGGGGGATATATATATGTAATTGTTGTGGTTAAGTGCCATTGAGTCCGTTCCAACTCATAGTGACACTGTATAGGGTTTCCGTGGAGCAGCTGGTGGGTTTGAACCACCGACATTTCATTAGCAGTCCAGTGCTTATCCTACAGCATCACATTAGGACTACACACACACACACAC
>NW_006408523.1:5392192-5428624 GCF_000296735.1 Chrysochloris asiatica | reverse complement strand
TACACACACACACACACTGTCCTACAGCATCACATTAGGACTACACACACACACACACACTATCCTACAGCATCACATTAGGACTACACACACACACACTCTATCCTACAGCATCACATTAGGACTACACACACACACACACACACTATCCTACAGCATCACATTAGGACTACACACACACACACACTATCCTACAGCATCACATTAGGACTATACACACACTATCCTACAGCATCACATTAGGACTACACACACACACACACACACACACTATCCTACAGCATCACATTAGGACTACACACACACACACAGACTATCCTACAGCATCACATTAGGACTACACACACACACACACACACACACACATATATATATATATATGTTGTTGTTAAGTGCTGTTGCGTTGGTCCCGACCCAACCCATAGCAACATAGAAGCTCATAGGGATTCCAAGGAGCGGCTAGGTGAGCTTGAAACCCCGACCTTGAGGTTCAAACCAACTTTGCAGTCCAGTGCATTAACCCACAGAGTCACACCAGGACTCCAGAGAGAGAGAGAGAGAGATTGCTAATATCTAAAGCACTTAGAAAACTATGGTAAACAGCTATAGCCCCAATTCTATTTTGAGTCTTAACATCAGAACTCCATTTGAGTTATTTAATGTGACTTCCCCAGTGCTTGCTGACCATTTAACCAACAATGTTGTTGTTGTGAAGTGCCATCAAGTCAATCCTGACCCATAACGACACTGTATAGGGTTTCCAAGGAACAGCTGGTGAGTTTGAACCACTGCCTTGCAGTTCAAACAGCTTTGTAGTCTGACGCATTAGCCCACAGAGCCACACCAGGACTTCTTAATCAACAACGTGTCTGTGCTTAAACAAACCCTGGCAAACCCAGGGAGGGACAGCTTGCCCTCAGGAAGAATGTGGTTGAAAGTGGGTTAACAGGAGATCTTCGAACCAGTTCTAAATGATCCAGTCATGGCCAATAGATACAAAGGCTTCATAGTCACTGTATAGCAACCAGAACTTTTCTAAGTCCAATTTTGACCAACAGGCAATGGTGCCCTGCTTAAAGACGGTGGTGTAATCGGCCACCATCTTTGAGGGAGGCACCATTGCCTACTTCTTTGTTGTTGTTGTTAAGTTCTGTCGAGTCAGTTCTGACTCATAGCAACTATATAGACTTTCCAAGGAACATCTGGTGGATTTGAACCACTGATCTTGCAATTAGCAGTCCAGTGTTTATCTTATTTGGGTCAAAATCTGACATGCAAGACATCTGTTTGCTATGCAATATGTGTATGCTATTTCCATCCATCATGACTGAACTGTTTTGAATTGGTTTGAAGCCCTAAAATTTTTTTAAATTAATTTTTCTAGTACCCAGAAAAAATGCTTAGACAAAAACTAGAGAATTTACCTAGGCGTGTCATTAATGATTTACCAAAAATAGCCAATGAGAAGCACTTATTAAAGCTAGCCAATCAGAATACTTTGTACTATTAATTCCTGATAATTTAATATTGAACCTTGTGTGGTTTCCGATGGGTGGAACTTTCCACCCAGAGTTCCCCAATTTGGAAATTGTTTCCTCCCATAATGAAGTGAACTACAATGCAGAAAGAGAGAACAGTGCAGACACAGAACTTCCAAACGGCAAGGAAGTCAAGCAGATTTCACGATAAAACACAGTTTTAAACAGGGGGCTTGGGGGAAGGGAGAAATTAATAAACAACAGGGTAACCGCAAAGAAAAGTAACACACACTTCACATCAAATAAAAAAGAAGAAAACCGGAAAGATTTAGTAAACACAATAGAAATGAAAATGAATTGTCAATAACCAGACCGGGTGTATACTGAGTAACCTGTCACCTTGTGTCTTACACTCTAGACATTTTAGAAAAAGTGCTGAAGGGCTTCCGTTGGACTGAGAAGCATTAAAAACAAACCTGAGGTGTTAATACATAACAACAACACCCAGGACTCAATCCAGATATTGAAATATTTCATAAAACAACCTTTGTTGTTGCTGGTAAGTACTGTCAAGTTGGTTCTGACCTATAGCTGTATAAGTGTTTCCAAGGAACAGCTGGTGAGCTTGAACTGCTGACCTTGCAGATCTGACGGCTTTGCAGTCTGGCACATTAACCCTACGAGGCTGAAAATAGGGAATCTGAGATGGCTGTTTGTAACGAAAACCCACAAACAACATGAACTCAGTGCAGAAAAGTATGTGGAACAAAGGAACCAGTAGCACCAAAAAAAAAAAACACAGCAAAATGACAGCAACCAATTCATACCTATCGATAATTACACTGAATCTAAACAGATTAAATGTACCAGTCAAGCGATACAAAGCAGAATAGATAAGAAGAGAAGAAACTGGGATCCTTCAATATGCTGTCTACAAGAGACACATCAAAAAGATGGAGACAGACTAAATGTCCATCAACAGAAGAATGGTTAAACAAACAAACACAATGGATACTACGCGCATTGTTGAAGAATAATGATGAATCTTTGAAATATCTCACAACATGGATGAACCTGGAAGACAATGCTGAGTGAAATTAGTTAATCACAATAGGATAAATCTTGGATGAGACCAATGTTGTAAAAAGTCAAGAAAAGGTTTTCTTGATAAAAGAAATCTTCTATGATGGTTTTTGGGAGCATGGTGGCTCCATAGGATACGCTCTGGACTGGGAATCACAAGGTCGGCAGTTTGAGCCCACTTGCCATCCCACAGAAGAAAGATGAGGTTTCTACTCCTATGAAAAGTTTTAAACCCTCAGAACTCATACGGGGTTGGTATGAGTCAAAATTATTCAGGGACTAGAGGATAGACAGATGTCAACAGGGTGACAGGGCAGGTAATCTATACCTAAAGAGGTTGACAGAGGAAATATGAAGGTAGTGGGAGGCACAGGGAAGAATGCAAGAGTTAAAGTGAATAGAGAGAAATAGTGTTAACTGATGGTACATGGAGGGGATTATAATCATTGTAATGAAACAAGGTGTATGATTTATTAAATGTAAAACTGATGATCTGCTCTGTAAACTTTCACTCAATCCACAATAAAAAAAAACTTTAAAAGAACCTTTGGAAGTTCTTTCCTCTCTAGAACATTTTTTACTCCCTGGAAAACCCTATACAGGGTTGCTATGCGTTGGGGCCAACACAGTGACACTTAACCACAACAACAAGTTGTGATATAAGAAGCACTGGTGGTAAGCAGGTGAAGCATCGGGCTGTTAACCAAAACATTGGCAGTTCAAACCCATCAGACGATCATGGGGTGAAGGATATGACGATCTGCTTCCATAAAGACCTACAGCCTAGGACCCTAGGGAGCAGTTCTACCCTGCACTGTAGGGTTGTTAGGAGTCCCAACAGTCCTGAAGGCAGTGGGTTTAATTTGGTGGCTTGGTTCACATGAAATGAACTTCAATCAGCATCTGTTATTGGCTTAATATGATTTATGTTTTAACATTCCTTGTGTAGAATGGGAAAAAGAGGCCTTGTGGGAAGCGGTTCAGCACTCAGCTGTTGACCTTTAAGGTCAGCATTTAGGACTCACCAGCCAGAGTGCTCCTTGGAGGCCAAGATGGCCAAACTTCGTCTCTCATACTTCAGACATGTTATCAGGAGGGACCAGTCACTGGAGAAGGAGATCATGTTTGGTAAGGTGGAGGGTCAGAGAAAAAGAGGAAGACCCCCAACAAGATGGATTGGCAAAGTGGAAGCATCAATGGACTTAAGAGTGGCAACAGTAGTGAGGTTGGCCCAGGATCGGGCAGTGTTTCGTTCTGCTGTGCATAAGGTCTCTATGAGTCGGCACTGACTTGATGGCACCTGACAACAACAACAGCCACTCCATGGAAGAGAGATGTAGTCGTCTGCTTCTGCAAAGACGAGAGCCTTGGAGACCCTGTGGGGCAGCTCTGCCCTCTCCTGCAGGGTCACTATGAGTTGGAAACAACTGGACAGGTTGGAGTTTGGGGGTTTGTGTAGAATGGGGTGTGCAAAGGCCCAGAGGCGTGGACAGGCTGCAGTTCCTCATGTCCAACTTTGGAAGGGTCTGGGGAGGGAACTGCCTCACAGAACACCAGCTGAGGCTTGAGAAATGGAGTTTTCATTCTCACGAAATCCCGATTTCCGGGGTCCATGGAGGTTGGTTGGGGTGACCACCCAGACCATCGCCCTGAAATGGTCTTCAGACCTTGAGGGAACTGGTTTCCTAAAGTCCCCTTTGAGTCAAGGAGTGGTGGCGGCAGTTGTGTGCTGACAAATTCATCCCTACACTCTCCTGTATAGGGTTTCTGAGGCTGTAAATCTTTACGGGAGCAGAAAGCCTCATCTTTCTCCCAAGGAGAGACTAGTAGATTCGAACTGCTGACCTTGAAGTTAGCAGCACAATGCTTAACCCACTGCACTACCAGGGCTCCTTTGAGTCAAACCATGGTCTAGTTAAATTAGTAAAGACCCTTTTGACAAATGCTCTCCATGTAATCTGGAGTCCCAGTGTGGTGCTGTGGGCTACTGTACTGGATTGCAAAGTCGGTTTGCACGGCAAGGTTAGCAGTTTAAACTTACCAGTGGCTCCTCGGAAACCCTATACAGGGTTGCTATGGATTATAATCAACTGGATAGCAGTGGGAACCAGTCCCCTGTGAGTCTAACAGTCATCAATCAAGAGAACCCCAACATGTATCAGAGTAGAACTGCGCTCCGTAGGGTCTAAGAGAAGCCCTTAGCAACCAGGCCTTATTTTCCTGTGTTTGTCCTTTGTGTATATCTTTTTCTCTTTTGGCAAAAATACACTTCTCCTGTCGGAAGATGCCATTTTGAACTTCTCTACAGGACCAACTTGGGTAAAGGAGGGATCGGCCTCACTGCAAGCACTTAACTCAGGTCCCCCCTACTGAGCCTGCCACAACTCTGTGAATGGAGAGAGTAACACTGCCCCCACTTTACAGATGAGCACACTGAGGCCAGAGTGAGGATGTGCTTCTCTTGCAGCCACACTGACCCAGTGATGCCATCAGCTACACAGGGTTTGAGCACCACAGGAAGTTCTGTGAGACCCCAGATGGCATCCCTTGACTCAGATCCCGTAAACAGGACTGGTGTTAAGGAAGTCCAGATAACTTGGCCAGACTTCTGCACCTCTGTCTGTCTTTTTCCCACCCAAGCTCAAAGAATGAACAACTCCTTTTTTCAAGTCCCCCTCCTGTGATCTTGGTCCCCTTCCTGCCCATCTCCTTAGCTCTTTTGTCACCAGCCTATCCCTCGTTTGCTCAGTTTCTTTGCATCTCTTCTTTGCTCTAGAAATACAATCACATCTTCTCTATCTTTACAACAAAACTGCCTCTGTCCAACATTCTACTTTTCTTAGGAGCCCTGGTGGGCCTGTAAGATAAGGCTGGACGTCTAACCACAAGGCCGGAAGTTCAAACCCACCAGCTGCTCGGCAGGGGAAGATGAGGCAGTCTGTTCCCATAAAGGCTTGCAACCCTGGAAACGCTGTACAGGGTTGCTGTGAGTGAGTAGCCACTGGAGGGTTTAATTTGGTTTGGTTGCTTCCTTCTAAAGGAGCTCTGGTAGCGTAGTGGTTATGAATCGGGCTGCGAACCACAAAGTCAGCAGTTCGAAACTACCAGCTGCTCTGCGGGAGAAAGATGAGGCTTTCTGCTCCCGTAAAGATTTACAGCCTTGGAAACCCTGTACAGGGTCGCTATGGGTTGGAACCAACTCGACGGCACTTAACAACAACAATTTCCTTCTAGTTGAGTTGTGGTGTTGGAGAGGACTATTGAAGGGACCGTGGACTTCCAGAAGAACTAGGAGTGTGTTGGAAGAGCGGCCAGGGTGCCCCCTAGAAACCAGGATGGTGAGACTTCGTCTCTCATACTTCAGACATGTTATCAGATGAGACCAGTCCTTGGAGAAGGACATCATGCTTGCTAAAGTGGATGGTCAGCGAAAAAGAGGAAGACCCTCAAAGAGCTGGACTGACACCGTGGCAGCAGCGATGGGCTCAAGTGTAGCAACAATTGCAAGGACAACAGTGTTTCTTTCTGTGCATGCAGGGTCGCTAGGAGTTAGAACTGACTCAGCGGCACCTAACAACCACCACAACAGGCTGATCTTGAAAGAGCTGTCTACATCTTACTCTTATCAACTGCTCGCTCTCGAGCCCCTTGTAATGCTCCACTGTGCTGCAGACCTCATGCGTGCAAAGACCCCTAACACACTTCTCTAGGCCAGCTGCTACTATTACACCAAAACCTGAGCGAGAGAGAACTAAAGGGAAGAGGGAGAGATACAGAGAAAGAGAGAAAGGAAGAGGAGACAGCAGAAAAAGAAAACAAATAACTTCCCTGCCAATAGTGTCCGTTCAGACTCATGGAGACCCTGGAGAACAGAGAACAGTTCCGTAGAGTTTCTGAGGCTGTGAATCTTTAGGGGAACACACTGCCCTGCCTTTCTTCTGCAGAGTGGTTGGTGGGTTGGACTCACCATCTTGCAGTTAGTAGCCCACTGCTTAACTCACTGCACCACCATGCCTCCTCAGAAAAGATAAAAACACAGAGAGAGAGAGAAGTGTTGGGCTGTTGTTGTTAAGTGCTGGCAAGTTGTTTCTGACAGTACAGGGTTTCCGAGGAGCATCTAATGGGTTGAATTACCGACCTTGCCGATACCACACCATGGCTCCCTTACCTACAATGCCTACAACGACGGTATAAAAATGTCAATCCTGACTCGTGGTGACCCCACATGTTTCAGAATAGAAATAGGGTCTTGTGGTTGTGGCCTTTGGGAAGCAGATAGACAAGCCTTTCTTTGGAGGAACCTCTGGCTGGTACTGTCTATAACTGAACTTGCAGCAGCTTGTTTACAGATGAGGACACTGAGGCTCGGCTAGGGCGATTGTCTTTCTCAGCGTCTCCCCCAGAGGAGCTGGGCCTGTGAGGGTGTGTGGTGTTGTTGTTACATTGACACTCACACCAATCTGATGATGCCATCCGCTCACTACATGGAGTTTGAGTAGGCACCTGTGAATCCTTCTTGCTGCAGCCCGATTTCCATGACAATGTTGATAAGACACAATATAAGAATATTTGAAAAGTCTTTCTTCTCTGGAACATTGGAGTCCTGGTGTGGTGCTATAGAATAAGTTTGTGGTTCAAACTCACCAGCCACTCCTCAGAAACCCCTTACATGGTCAATGTGAGTCAGAACCGATTCAACACACTTAGTAACAAGAGCCCTGGTGGTGTAGTGGGCTGAGCATTGGGCTACTAACCACAAGGTCAGCAGTTCAAACCCACCAGCCACTCCTTGGGAGAAAGATGAGGCTATCTACTCCCGCAAAGATTAATAGCCTCAGAAACCCTGTGGGACAGTTATATTCTGTCTTCTAGGGTCACTATGAGTCAGCGCACACTCAGCACCAGCTGTTGTTGTTAAGTGTTGTTGAGTCGGTTCCGACCCATAGCAACCCTGCATAGGGTTTCTGAGGAGCAGCTGGTGAGCTTGAACTGCCAACCTTTCAGTTCAAACGGCTTTGCAGTCTGGGGCATTAACCCACAGCACCACCCCACCAGGACTCCTTTAGGTCCTATTGTTGTTGTTGTTGTTAAGTGCCGTTGAGTCGGTTCCGACCCATAGCGACCCTGTACAGGGTTTCTGAGGGTGTGAATCTTTACTTAGGTCCTATAAAGAAACTTTAATCAGCTTCTAGGACTGGTATGATTTTCTGTTTAAACACTCCCTGCAAGGAATGGGAAAAGGAGCCTTGGTTGACTTGAAGCTCCAACCTTTGGATCAGCAGCCCAATTCTTAACAAACATCGCTCAGTAAGATATTAATAATGCCATGCTGACGTTGGAGAAGCTGAGGGCCAGAGAAAGTCTTAAGCAGCCTGCTCAAAATCACAAAAGGAAGATCCTGAAATTTGAGTTAACCACAAGCCGTGTGATATAGCTCCTCATCAGCCAGTTGATTCTTGCTCATAGAACTTCCCAGTGCTTTATCATCCAGAACCACACCAGGAGTCCAAGCTTTGGTGTTATTGCTGTTGTATACCTTCCATCTAGATGGTTTCGATTCATAATGACCCTGCATAGGGTTTCCATGACTGTAAAACTTTACGATAGCAGAAAGCCTCATCTTTCTCCCATGGAGTGACTGATGGTGGATTTGAACTGCTGACCTTGTGGTTAGCAGCCCAATGCATAGCCCTCTACGCCACCAGAGGCCCTTCAGACTTTGATTGTTGTTGTTGTCAGTGTGGTAAGGCAGTTCCAACTCATAGCGGGACCCTGTGTAGGGTTTCTAAGGGTATAAATCTTTGCAGAAGCAGAAAACTTCATCTTTCTCCCACAGAGCTGCCAGTGTGCTTGAACCACCAATCTAGTTGTTCATGGTCCAGTGCTTATCCTAAGGAACCACCGCTTTCTGATCCAAAAATCTGCAATTGAGTCAATTCTGGCTTTGGTTGTTAAGTGCCACCAAATTAGTTCCAAGTCATAGTGACACTATGTAGGTTTTCCAATGAGCAGCTGGTGGGTTTGAACCAGTGACCTTGTAGTTAGTAGTCCAGTACTTATCATACAGCACCACACCAGGAGTCCCGGGCTTTCATGTTGTTGTTGTTGTTAATTGCCATCGAATAGATTCTAACTCATAGTGACCCTGTATAGGGTTTCCAGTTAACAGCTGGTGGATTTGAACTGCCGACCTTACTTCAAACAGATCTTGGGATCCTGCAGTGCCACAGGCTTTGATGTTGTTGTTGTTTTCGGCCATGGAATCAGTTCTGACACATAGCGACCTGTAAAGGTTTCCCAGGAGCAGCTGGTGGGTTTGAACTGTAGACCTTGTGGTTAGCAGTCCAGTGCTGACCCTACCACACCTACAAGGACTCCAGGCTTTGATGTTGTCATTCTCCTTAGGTGCCATCGAGTCAGTACCAACTCATAGCGACCCTGTGCACAACAGAATGAAACACTGCCTGGTCCCGCGCCAACTTCACAACCGTTGCCACGCCTGAGCCCATTGCTGCTGTCACTGTGCCAATGCATCTCAATGGGGGTCTTCCTCTTTTATGCTGACCCTCCACTTTACTAAGCATGATGTCCTACTCTGGAGACTGATCCCTCCTGATAATGCATGAATTATGTCTCATGTAGGAAGTATAAGAGACGAAGTCTGGCCATCCTGGCTTCCAAGGAGCACTCTGGCTGCACTTCTTCCAACACAGATCTGTTGGTTCTTTTGGCAGTCCATGGCACTTTCAATATTCTCCTCCAACACCATAATTCAAATGCATCAATTCTTCTACAGTCTTCCGTATTCACTGTCCAGCTTTCACATGCATATGAGGTTATTGAAAATACCATGACTTGGGTCAGGCGCACCTTAGTCCTCAAACTGACATCTTTGCTCTTAAACACTTTAAGGAGGTCTTGTGCAGTTGTTGTTGTTATGTGCCGTCGAGTCGGTTCCGACCCATAGCGACCCTGTACAGGGTTTCCGAGGGTGTAAATCCTTACGGGAGTAGAAAGCCTCATCTTTTACCCGCGGAGCGGCTGGTAGTTTCGAACTGCTGACCTTAAGGTTCGCAGCCCGATTCGTAACCACTACGCTACCAGAGCTCCTATGTGCAGTAGATATGCCTAATGCAATACGTCATTTAATTTTTTGACTGATGCTTCGTATTTTGGTTGTTGTTATATGCCGTAGAGTTAGTTCCAACTCATAGTGACCCTGTACAGGATTCCCAAGGCTGTAAATCTTTACAGGAGCAGAAAGCCTTATCTTTCCTCCATGGAACAGCTGGTAGTTTCGAACTGCTGACCTTGCAATTTGCAACCCGATTTGCAACCACTACACTACCAGAGATTCTAAAGCACATGGTCTGTGGAAGTCTGCAGTTTACTGTGGAAGCCCTAAGTCCATTTTGAGTTTTGACCTAAGTTCAGCCTGTATGACCAGTTACCAACAAGGTAGCCAAGTAGCAGAGTGTCTGAGAGTAGGTTATGGCTTTAGGGCCAGCCCAGGAAGGGGCAGGCCTGTCCTCAGGATATATCCCTGGGCCTGTTCTTAATGACTTACTAATGCATGACCCATAAAGGTTGAGGAGTTAGGAGTCGGCACCGGGCATGACCAGGAGTCAGATGATGACCACAAAGCAGCCAGATGTTCCAAGGGACCCAGTCCCACCTTCGACAGCGATGAACTAACTGCTCTGCAGCCAATCATGATTTTGTGCTGACTTCCACTGGACTCCGTTGTCTATAATTAACCACATGGCTGTGAACCCTTTGGTCACTAGGAAGGCCCCATGCTGATGGTCTCCCTCATCCAGATGACTTGCCTTTGTTTTAGCTCTGTCCTGTTTAAAACTTAAAGGTGCCTCTATAAAACACATGAATTTGGGGTCTGTTTTACCCCTAGAACACTTGTACCAACATATTCTCAACTTGTTCTGTTTTTCCAAACCGGTGTTCTGCTGAATCAATCCGGAAGGTTGCCACAAGTTCAAAGATCTTGATGACTCAAGATTGTTCAAGAAGGCAGAGAAGGAAGTAGAGCCAGGCAAACTGAACCCTACCCTCTTCTCAAAAGTAAGGCTCACCAAGCTCATCACCGACGCATGTTGGCCTGGGCACACACAGCGTGTACTGCCTGGTACCAACATGTAAATATACCAAAAAAAAAAAACTGGATAGGAAGAATTTGGAGCAGCCTTTCAGAAGAAAATGAAAAATCCTAGTGTTTGCATATTTTATCAGTGCTCTGTAAGGTGGAGTTAGGATTACCACCTTGAAGTTCATTAGAATTGCAGAGAAGTTCTGACCACATTGGGACATATGGGTTTGCTTAAAGACACACCTTAGGAACAAGAAGAGATGTTTTGTCCCAACTTGTTTGAATTTTTTCTTGTTGCCCTGCAAAATGCCTGAAAAGAGACCTCTCTGCTTCCGGGGGCAAATCTCCTTCACGATCTGAGGTGGGAGGGCAGCAGAGACCCTTCCACCCCACATAACCTGCCCACATTTTGCTGAACGAACTGCTAACTCAGCTACAGGCCCCCAGGTATCTGTCTGCCCAATGGGAAAAACAATCCCCAACACCCAAAAGTAACTGTGAGCTGCATTAGAGTTTAAATTCTAATCACTTGGTTTTCTGAAGGCTGACGTTCACAGTGAGAACTTTTAACTCCATTTTCAGTCTTGACATATAAACAGCTTCTATTTGAGCTCTTTCTGACCTTTCACCAATATGGAAAGCTTTGCCCTCAGTCAGAGTATGTTTGAAAGTAGATTAGTGTTACCCTAATAGTCCTGGGGTGGCTTTGCGGGTTAATGCACTGGACTGCAAAATTCATTTAAACCGCAAGGTCAGTGGTTCAAGCTGCTCCTCAGAAATCCTATACAGGGTCACTACGGGTCAGAACTGACTCAACAGCACTCAACAACAACAACAAAGCCAGCCCAGGTAGGAGTTTTGGTGTAGCATTGTAGGATAAGCACTCGACCATAAAGTCGGTTTGAATTGTAAGGTCAAGCTCACCATCCACTCCTCAGAAACCGTATAAAGGGTTACTGTAAATCAAAACCAACTCTACAGTATTTAACAACAACAACCACAGCCAGCCCAGGGAGGGGCAGTCTTGAAAGTTGGGGTATCATGGCAACAGGATCCTGAAGCCCCACCATCAAGTAGCCCAGGGCCCCAGAACAAAGCCTGTAAACTTTTCTCATCTGCAGCTATATACCCAGCCTCCCAATCCTGGTCCTTCCCTGACCCCACCCCTCCACAATCCCGCCTTCGACACGGATGACTTGATCTTCTGCCCATCATGACTCATGACATTTTCCTTTGTTTTCAGCAGTCTGTTGTTGGATGCTAGGAAGTTGACCTGTGTACAACAGAGTTGTCTATAACTAACCATGAATCCTTTGTCCACCATGATGAACTCATGCTGAGGGTCTCCCTCATCCGGGGAATCTGACTTGTCTTGTCTTTGTCCTGTTTAAGGTCTAATAAAGGGGTCTCTATAAAATATTTTGAATTCAGGGTCTCTTTTCCCCTACAGCCAGGTTGGTCTCTTCTAGTGTCTTCCAACCAACAAAGACCATGACCCTAACTCTGTCCTGGAGTTCTGTGAGTGAGGCTGTGGTTCTGTCCTATCTTCAGGGGACTCATAATAGGCAGGGTTGCTAGGTTGTGGTTAGTGAGACTCAGATGTTGCTAGCACTGTAGGATAAACACTGGACTTCTAACCACATGGTAGACAGTTCAAACTCACCAGGATTTCTGTCTATGGGAAAACTGAGGTCACTGAGTAATGCAAATGACTAATGCACTCAGTGGCTTATCAAAAGGTCACGAGTTCGAGTCCACCCAGAGTCAACTTGGAAGAAAGGTCTGGCAATCTATTTTTTCTTTTTAATCAGTCACTGGAACCCTCTGAGGCTCAGTTCTGCTCTGACACACATGGTCCTGCATGAGTTGGAACTAATTCAACACCAACTAGGATGGAAAAGAACCAGGGCTGAGCTGGTCAGTCTGCAGAGAGAAAAGCCCTCCGCTCTCACGACCACCTCGGCTTCACTAGAGAGGGGGAAGCGCCAAGGGCACTGTAATCTGCCAGCCAAGCTCAGCCGTGAGAGGCGTCGGTCCCATCCACTGATCCTGTTAGTTATATTGACAGGCCCAGGGGAAGGGCCACAGGGAGACCCTACTCAGGGGTGGACCACCATGACCCCAGCCAGGAATAAGACGCCTCAGGTTTCCTACTAACTCGCCAACCACCCCTTAACCTCACCATCAATTTACAAATACAGCCAGGCCTGGCCTGGAAATGACAGGACTGTACAGACACAGAGGGTTAAGCTCTGAGCTGTGAACCACAAGGTCGGTTGTTCAAACCCAGTAGCGGCTCCTAGGGAGAAAGATGAGGCTGTCTGTTCACCTGTCCTGTGGGATCTCCGTGAGTCGGAATCCACACAATGGCAGTGGGAGTAGAAATGAAGGAGGCCTGGTGGCGCAGTGGTGAGGCACTCAGTTGCTAATTGAAAGGTCGGCAGTTCAAACACACTCAGCAGCTCTTCAGGAGAAAGCCCTGGTGATCTGCTCTTGTAAAAATAACAGCCTCGGAAACCCCTTGCCACAGTTCTACGCTGTCTCACGAGATTGCTGTGAGTTGGAGTTGAGTTGGTAGCACCCAACGACACAGGAAATACACTGAGGTAGTCCAAGGTGGCTTTTCTGGTGAGGAGAGGAGAGGTTAAGCATCCTTCCGCACTCACAGTGAGAAAACAATCCATTTCTCCTAACTGAGTTTACGCTTCAAGCCCCAAAGTGTGGCCATGTGTGAAGGTCCAACAAAGACCATCAAGTGATAGCAAACCCGCTCAGAAACTCTGCTTCTTTCTCCTCATGTCACTAAACTGCAGAACCCAAAGCCACTGGGACAGACATGAAGGCTGTGTTGTTGTTACTAAGTGTCAGAATCACAGCAACCTGAATAGGGTTTCCAAGGACCCTCTGGTAGGTTTGAATCACCAACCTTGTGGTTAACAGTCTAGTGCTTATCCTACAGTGTCACACGAGGACTTTGAAGATCGCTTTAAGGGGTCTTAGCTCAAAACTTTAAGCAGACGTTTCTACACAGTCCCAACTTGTCCAGGTCTGGATTCCAGTTTTGTTTATTCATTGACGGTAAGGTTAACAGAAATACACATCCCAGGAAGGAAATTTTCATCTGTCTCCCTCTCTGTGTCTCTCTCCCCCGTCTCTCTGTGGCTCTTTCTATCTCTGTCTCTCATCTATCTGTCTGTCTCCACATCTTTCTCTGTCTTTCTCTCTCATTCTTCATGTGAGTATATGTTGTTGTTAAGGGCTGGCAAGTCAGTTCTGACTCATAGCGACCCTACATAGGGTTTCCAAGGGGTGATGGTGGGTTTGAACTACTGACCTTTCAGTTAGCAGTTCAGGGCTTATCCTACAGCGCCATACCAGGACTCTGAGTATATAAGACATATGAAAATGCTTAAGAAATTATACATTACTATAGAAAGAGTCCTGGTGTGGTGCTATGGGTTAATGCACTGGACTGCAAAGTCGGTGGTTCAAGCTCACCCACCAGTCACTACACAGAAACTCTACACAGGGTTGCTATGGATTAAAACTGACTGGATTGAAACTTAACAACAACAACAACAAAAAGAGGAGCCCTGGTGTGGCGCTGGAGGATAAGCACTGGCTTGCTAACTTCAAGTTGGCGGTTCAAACGCACCAGCTGCTTCTTGGAAACCCCATGCAGGGTTGCTGTGCACTTAACAACAATGGACACTTCAGTGATGATGAGGGTGGGAGGTAAGCCTGTGCGTGCTGGCCTGGCTTTACTAACAGATTCCTCCACACCAGTGAAAGGAAGAAAGACCAGGACGAAGCTGGGACGGCCACAGAAACACACACACCAGTATGTTCAGAGGAAGAGAAGCCAATACTGGCCAGGCCTTCACACTCACACACACACTCACACACAGTCAGAGACTCACATCCTGTCACACACACATCACTCTCTCACACACTCACACACACTGCAGAGACTCACACCCTGTCACACACACACTCACACACACTGCAGAGACTCACACCCTGTCACACACACACTCACTGATTCACACTCACACACACTGCAGAGACTCACACCCTGTCACACACACACTCACACACACTGCAGAGACTCACACCCTGTCACACACACATCACTCTCTCACACACTCACACACACTCACAGACACTGCAGAGACTCACACCCTCTGACACACACACACATTCTCTCACACAGTCACACACACACACACTCACATCCCTCACCCACCCACCTACACTCAGACCTGCTAAGCCTGACTTTCCAGCAACCGTCAGATCCAATCTACCCCTAGTGAGGGTCCTTACCGTTCTGGACCACGCTGATGAGGGTGACGATGGCTAGCAGGACAATGTTCCCCAGGGTGTCTTGATCCATGCTGGCTCTGGCTCCTGGAGAGAACTACCCCACTACTTAGTAGCCTGGCCCAGCTGTGCAGAAAGCAGAAGTCGGGACCTGGGCGCTGGTTTTCATCATGCAAACTTCCGATGGTCCCAGAACAATTACACAGTGTTTTCTTTGAAACAGCCACCTCTACTTCCTCACTGTGGTTCAGAGTGACCTGCCTGGAGAGCGAGGCTTGTGTGTGGCACAGATGGAGTTGCTGTTGCTTCTGCCTGCCTTGTCATGAGAGTCCCCCTCCAGACCCCCAGAACAAGCCCTGCCCAGCCAGAGTCCCCACAGAATCCAGGGGGAACTGGAAGCCTACCATCTTTGACATCAACAGAGAAAAAGAGGGGAAAGGAAAAATGAAGCTTTAAAACAGTTATGGAAGCATAGATGAACCTGGAGGACATTATGCTGAGTGAAATTAGTCATTCACAAAAAGACAAATAATGTGTGAGATCAGTGATGTAAAAAGTTAAGAAAAGGTTTGCTTGCTAAAAGAAATATTCTATGATGGTTACCAGGGGTGAGAGGGAAGGGAGAATTATTCACAGGGTTGAGGGTAGACACATGTTAACTTGGTGATGTTGTTGTTGTTGTTGTTAAGTGCTGTCGAGTTGGTTCCCACTCACAGTGACCTTGTATGGGGTTTCTGAAGCGCCGCTGGAAAGTTTGAACTGCCAACTTTGTGGTTTACAGTCCAGTGCTGATCCTACAATGCCATACCAGGAGTCCACTTGGGTGATGGGGCAGGCACTGTACAACAAGAGGGAGGCTATCACAGGAAAGGTGACGACAGTGGATGACACAGGGAAGAATGCAAGAGTTCAAGTGAATAGAGGCCAATACTGGGAACTGAGGGTACACGAAAGGGATTACAATCATGGCAACGACACGAAGTGTATGATTTGTTGGATATAGAGCTGATGATCTCATCTGTAAACCTTCATTCAATTCACAATTTAAATTTTAAAACATTTTTTTTAACTTTGTGGGACACCAAAAAATACTCCTTCTTCCCTTGTCTCTCAGGGTGGGGGAACACTTAGCACGCAGAGAGGCCCAGAGCATCAGTTGTTCATCAAATCAACTCCAGCTTATATGTCTCAGAAAAGAATTCATAGCAACCATATAGGACCCCCTTCCCCACTCCCCAGCATTACCAGAGTTCCTTCCAAGTGTGCGCAGGACATAAGAACTACCTTAGGGAGGTGTGGCTTACTAGGATGCTCTCCCAACTTTCTGATCATGCTCACCTACCTTTGTATCTAAAGTTCAATGAGTGAAATCTAAAGATGCGAGTGTAACAAGGATCCCAGGTTCCAAGGGCACCAGTGTTTGAGCCAGAAAAGCCCCTTCTCTGAACGGGACTGCATACGTCCTAAGGCGGAGGGGACAAGACATATGCGAACGAACAGCACAAGTACTGATTGTTTAAATGCAGCCTTGCCCTGGACTCTACCCCATGCTCACCCCAACTGGGCAAGGAACATCTTCTCACTTGAAAAGAGAATGTTGGTCACTAGGATCGGAGACTCCATCACCGCAGAGAGACCAGGGTGGAGCAGAGTCGTGTTCTCACCTGTAGACCAGCAGAACTCAGTTTCATTCCATTTAGACAGAAAGCAGTCAATGGAGGTAGCATGGTGGAGCCTGGGAAAATGGCAGCTACTTCAAGGGCAATCTAGGCTTGTTTATGACCACTCCCACACACACTCTTTATAAAGTAGCTCTTGGACCCAATTCGTAAGGGGCTCTGCACTAGCAAGATATGTGCATCAGCCTTCATTTGATCGTGTTTGTCCTTGCAGGTTGATAAGTCTCAAGGACACTTAGGTCATAGTAACTAAGGAGTTTGAATGCCATCGAGCCAGCCTTTCTAAAGCTCATGGGATCTTAGTGATAATGATGCATTAGAAGGAAGGGCTTAAAACATAGTGCAGTTGAAACAATAGAAACTTAGCTCAAACTTGCTTAGGCAAACAGGAAAAAGTACCAGCTCAAAGGATCCTAACAACTGATCATTCAACATTGAAAAGAGCAGAGATGTGGCTAGGCCTCTGAGCAGTTCACATGTAGTCTTCTTCTATTCTCTCTTCTTCCTTTTCTTCGTCTCTTCCACCTCCTTCCTTCCTCTCCTCTGTCTCTCCCTCTCCAGAGTCTCATGGCTTCTCAGCCTTATTCTCTCTGTGGACTAGACGAATATGACCACCTCTGATACCTTTACTTCACACAGCATCTGCCACCTGCAAGGGGCTTACTTCTATCATCTAAAGCCTCTGTGGCCCAGATTGGCCAACCATCTATTCTTGGGTACACCAACCAGATGGCAGCTACATGGAAGAGCCTGGTGATTCCCATAACAGTGATATGGTTGAGGGAGACAGTTCCTTAAGGAAAACCTGAAAGGATCTATGTACACCCATAGTTATTGCAGCACTGTTTGCAATAGTAAAAAGATGGAAACAACCGAAATGGCCACGAATGGAAGACTGAATAAACAAACTATGAGACATACACACTGTAGAATACTAGGCAACGTGAAAGGATAAGGATGAATCTGCAAAGCACCTTGAACATGGATAAACCTGGAGGACATTATACTTATACTGAGAGAAATACAAACTACAACTACAAAAGGACAAATATTATATCATTTATCATTGTTGTTGTTGTTAAGTGTTAAGTTCCGACTCATAGCAAACCTGTATAGGGTTTCCAAGGAGCAGCTAGCTGGTGAGTTTGAACCACCGACCTTGTGGTTCAAACTGACCTTTACATATTAACTTAGATGACAGGAAAGGCAATGAAAAAAAAAATTTTTTTTTTAACTGAACAAAAGAGGAAATTTTAGGGGAGGAATTATTAGTGCTTTAACTGTCTGTTATGTATAGTCTCAGATTAAAGTTTGCACTATTATGGAAGCTTCTTAGCTCCACAAGAAACACTGGTGGCGCTGTGAGCTACGCATTGGGCTGCTAACCACAAGGTCGATGGTTCGAACCCATCAGCTGCTCTTCAGGAGAAAGAAGAGTCCGTCTGCTCTGGTAAAAACTGACAGTCTCAGAAACCCACACAAGGTTGTTCCCAGAGAGAACAAATCCACTCGAAAGCAGTAGATTTGGGTTTGGTTTTCTCTGTCCTACAGACTGATGTCTTTATGGTTCCGCTTCGTCTCCATCCAGCTTTGAATGTCTACATTTACAGTGTCTGAGTGTGAGCAACCACGAGCTGCAGGAACACAGTGTCTGAGTGTGAGCACCCATGAGCTGCAGGAACACAGGGTGTCAGTGTGAGCAACCACGAGCTGCAGGAACACAGTGTCTGAGTGTGAGCACCCATGAGCTGCAGGAACACAGGGTGTCAGTGTGAGCACCCATGAGCTGCAGGAACACAGGGTGTCAGTGTGAACACACACGAGCTGAAGGAATGGTGTCTCAGTGTGAACCCCCAGGAGCTGCAGAAACACAATGTCTGAGTGTGAACACCCACGAGCTTGCAAGAACACAGAAAACGTCACCAACAGAATCCCAACCACAAGTCCACCATTGTAAAATGTTCTAGTTCCATAGAACACGAGGAACTAGGGAACATCCGCCTGTCTCCCTTGCCTCCCAACTCCATCAACTCCACAAATAAGGGACAATATGTCCTCCAGTTCCACTTTACAGGGCTGAGAAGGCACCTGCTAGAAGGTTCCATAGCAGGCGCCTCCACGATGGGATCCCCACAACTGACCTCCCTGGAGTAGTTGCCCCCGCCAGATTGGAAAGCAATTCCAGTGCAAGCCCACTTCCCTGGGAGGCGTGTGTTAATAGGAGGCGGAGCTGGCCATTAAATTACAACGGCGCACATTAAGATTCTGGCTGCGGCTGCAGATAAGCACTTATCTGAGGTGACGGTCTCTAGAAATGCCATTCATCACAGTAGAAAGCTGCTGAGACAGAACAAAAAGACATGGGGGGTGGGGAGCGGCGGGGGGGCTGCTTTGCAGCAGATGCTCCAACAAGACAGAACCCCATGTTGCAGCCAGACGCCCAGGACCCAGCAAGCACTTCCTGAGCACGTAGCTAGTGGCGGGCACTAGGCTGAGAGCTAGGCATGTGCTTTTCCACACAACCCTCTGGGTGGCACAGTGGTTAGGTGCTTGGCTGCCAACCAGAAGGTCAGAGGTTCGAACTTAGCTGCAACTCCTCTGGAGAAAGATGAGGCAGTTTGCTCCTGTGAAGACAGACAGTTGTGGAAACCCTATGGGGCTGTTCTGCTCTCCCACAGGGTCGCTAGGAGTTGGAATACACTTGACAACATTGTTTTTCTGGGTGGTTGGTTTAATCTTTACAGAGTAGATGACCCAGGTTTCTTCCCCACCCACCACTGGGTCAAGTGGGAAAGTCAGCCAACCCTTGAGTTCGCAGTTGAATGCTTAACCATGGCACCTATAAACCCACTGCCACCGAGTCAAATTCCAACTCACAGCGACTCTACAGGACAGAGTAGAATTGCCCCAAAAGTTCTATGGCTGCAAATCTCTAATGGGAGCAGACTGCCCCATCTTTCTCCTGCAGAGAGGCTGGTGGGTTTGAACTGCCAACTTCCCACCATTGCACCACCTTGGCTCCTTAATCCCTTCAGAGGCTAGAATGATCCTTCATCCCCTGAAGAGTGATTTTTTTTTTTTTTCCCAAAAGAAAAGGAAGGCAAATGTACACATGTAACAGGAAATGGTGTGTTCCTGAAACAGCTGACTGTTAGTAAAGGTGATTGAACAAGGAACCTCCCATAGCTACAAGACTCTGACCCCGGGCTTCTCCTCCTCCCTGGCCCTCGCTGCTTTGCATATGCTGCCCTCCTCTGAATGTGCGGGGTTAGTTAGATGACTGCTCTGGGAGTGGGGAAGAATAATGAGCCCCTTCATTAATTAGAGTACTGCTAGCTCTTTGACTGTGAAGGACAAGCATTTCTCAACAGGGATCAGGACATCTGGGGCCAAGCAGCGACTCAAAGGGGCAGCAATTCAGGGAAGGTGGTTGCACTGACCAGCTGCTAAGGAAAAGCTTGAAAGCTGCTTCTACATTTAGCATCAACACAGCTTCCGTCACCATGGCAACATGGGGCCACTAAACCAGGCAACAACATTCCCCTATCCTTCAGCTTCACCTCGGGGGTGAACGTTGCTATTCCAGGACAGCTTTTCCCTTCTCTCCCCACTCAATATTCCTTAAATGCACTGCCACTGAGTCAGTTCCAACTCATAGTGACCCCATAGGACACAGTAGAATAACTCCATAAGGTTCCCAAGGCTGTGGATCTTCACAGAAGACTCCTACTACATCTTTCTCTGTGGTGGGTTCAAACCCTGACCTTTCAGTTAGCAGCCCAATGCTTAAACCACTGCATCACCAGAGCTCCTTTCAGTGCTAAAGATATACATATAGGTTAGGGCAAGGAATTGCTGTTGTTGCTTTGGTATGGTTATTAAGTGCCGTGGAGTTGGTTCCAACCCATAGCAACCCTGTACAGAATTTTCAAGGAGCAGTTGGTGAGCTTAAACCACCAACCTTATGGTTCAAACTGACTTTGCAATCCAGCGCATTAACCCACAGCGCCACCCCAGGACTGTTGTGCTAGTTGCACACATAATAGGATAGGATTTTCATTGGCTGGTTTTAGAAGGAGAGTGCCAGGTCTTTCTTCCTCCCCTTAGTCCAGAAACACTACTGAAAGCTGTTTAGCACCCTAGTATCATGAATGCAGTGCAGGCACTGGCAGGTGGGGGTAGCTGAGCATGAGGTACTGTCCAGAAAGCAAACCTGGGTCTCCTACATGGAACGTGAGGAGTCTACCACTGACCCTACACTGCCCTCAGACAACTGTTGGGGGTTGAGGGGGACACACAGGCCAATGACACCAGGCACAGAATTCTCTTGGTTTTGGAGGAGGGGTTGAGTGCTAGATGGAACTTTTAGCTAAGAAATACAGATCAGATAGAGCTCAGGACGGCTGCAAAACAGTTCAACTCCAGCCAACTAAAGAGCAGCAGACGGATGCTGACGTAAAAGATAAGGGGTCTGAACTAAGAGATGAGACCACGGTCTGTTCTAGTTGTCACAGTAAATCTTCTCCGACAGAAAACCTGCTAAGTCGAGTCAATTCTGACCCATGGTGGCCCCATGTGCTACAGAGAAGAACTGTGCTCCATAGCATTTTCCTGACTGTAATGTTTACAGAATCAGATCACCAGACCTTTCTTCCATGGAGTTGCTGGGTAGATTTGAAACACCAACCTTTCAATGAGTAGCCAAGGGCAAACTGTACCACCCAGGTGTCCCATGGATAGTCTCAGACAAAATCAAATCTGCCTGGTTGAAGGGTAAGTAGCTGTCTCCTTCCCCAGCCCCTATCAGATGGCCTTTTCTTTCACAAAGAGCCTGAGTTTTCTAATTGAATTGAACCAAATGGGTATGAACCTTCAGCCATTGTATTGATAAGGAAACTGAGAGAGAGTGAATTGGCTGTAACTTCAAATTCAACTGAATAAATTCCATGCAAAGAACACAGGTGGCACCATAGTTAAAGAGCTTGGCTACAAACTGAAAGGTTCAAAGTTCAAACACACCAGTCACTCCAAGGGAGAAAGACTTAGCAATCTACCACCATGAAGATTTATCGTCTTGGGAACTCGGCAGGAATAGATTACCAGGTCTTTCTTCCGCGGAACTGCTGTTGTTGTTTAGGGCCATCCAGTCAGAACTCATGTTCAGCTAGCCTGTACAGTGCTGTAGGATAAGATAGGACTGCTAGCTGCAAAGCCGGCAATTCATAGCCACCAGCTTCTCCGAGGGAGAAAGATAGGATGTCTGTTCCCGTAAAGATGTACAACCTCAGACACCCCATCTAGGGTCGCTATGAGTCAGTATCAACTCAATGGCAGTGGATAGGTTAAGGAGATGCTGTTATTGTGGTTGTTAAGTACTGTCAAGTCAGTTCTGAGTCATAGGAACTCTATAGGGTTTCCAAGGAGCAGAAGGCAGGTTTGAACTGTATCACCCAGGAGCCCGGACCCTGTGGCTAGAAGTCCAGTGCTTATCCTACGGTGCCACGCCAAGACTCCAGATGCAAAGTAGGTTCAAAGCACTAACCTTTCAGCTAACAGCCTGGGACTTAATGGAATTACTCACTCGTACAAGGGGACACACTCCTGGCACTGACAACACAGATGAATCTCAAGACCATCATGCTGAGCGAAAGCAAGCAGACAGAAAAGAGCATGAAAGATTGAAACTAACACTTCTATTCCCATTTTACTAAGTAGTGCACTGAGGTGCCCAGGTAACTTGCCCAAATCTGTTGACAAAAAAAACCCAGAAAACATCAATATAATTATAGTGGCAGAAAGCAGACCAATAGTGGCCTAGAACCAGGGCTGGGATGAATGATTATGATGGAGCAGAGATAATAAGAATGTTTTCTTCTAGGTTTTGGTAAGAGTTGCATGTGTCAAGACCTGCCAGACCAAAGGTTTCCGGGCAGCTCAAATGGTTGGTGCTCTGCTGGAGGTTCAAACTGGAAGAAACCGGCCTGGCTTCCATTAAGACCACACGAAGGAGTGCAGGCAGTGTCTCAAGTAACACTGCACTCAAGTGGATTCCCACACGTAACATCCTAATGCAGTGGAACAGCCCCACGGGACTTCCTAGGCCATCGTCTTTACAGAAGCAGACAGCCTCATCCTTCTCCCCCTGAAACGGCGGGTGGTTCAAATCGCCAACTTTTCAGTCAACTGCTCAACCATTACAACCCAAGGGCGCCTTGCCAAGTCACAGATCAACCACCAAAACAAAATCACAACAGAAACTTAGCCAGTCTCTCCACTCAAAACGGGTGCCCTTTTGCTGTAAGTAAATTATACCTCAATAAAGCAAGGTTGGTTTGAACCACAAGGTCGGCGGTTCAAACTCACCAGTCGCTCCTTAGAAAGCCTAGACAGGGTCACTATGAGTCGGAACCGACTCAGCAACACTTAACAACAAAGTTGATTTTAAGAAAGCTTCTCAGCATTGGCGTTAAGTGCCGTCAAGTCGGTTCCGATCCATAGTGACCCTGTATAAGGTATTTGAGGAGAAGCTGGTGGACTTGAACTGCCAGCTTTCTGGTTAGCAGTCTAGTGTTTATTCTAAAGCACCACACCAGGATTCCATTTCAGCATATACCTAGCAAAATTGTCCATCAAATATGATGGTAAAATTAGAACATTTCCAAACAACAGAAATTAAAAGAATTTGCAAAAATCAGACCAACCTTACCAAAAAAAAAAAAAAAAAATTGCTTAAAGGAGTTCTTTGGATAGCGAACCAAAAACAGGAGACAACAACCTGGGACTAACATACAAGACAATATCACCCAGAACTCAACCCAGATAGAGAAATATTCAAAGTTAAAACAAACCTACAAGAGTGAACATAGGAAACCAGAGATATCAGTTTACAAGAACAATGACCAAAAAATAAAGTGAAAAGAGAGAATCATGTAGTTACAGAACTCCAGATAAAGAGGAAATCAAGTAGATTTCAAGAAAACAAAAAGTAAAAATAAAACTCACTGTAACCCTAAAACTAGACCAAACCTTAATCCTAGCTCTAGACCTATCCTTACCCCTACCCTAACCCTAGTCCAAAACATAAGCATAACATCAAACGAAGCCCTAGGTCTACCCTAGACCTAGCCATAAAAAAAGAAAAAGAAAGAAAGCATTTGAGAAAATGTCTGATGCCCAGTTAGGTTTCTTCATTTAGGGGTTAAAATGAGTTACATAGCAATGCGTGGCCCCATTAGTTGATAAAGGTTCAATAAACAAATGCCTTGTAATTAAACTACCAGAAACGGGGATTCAAGAATCTCCTGGTTGTCCGTTTCAGATGGGTTAAAAATAGCAAGTGGCTGGAGTAGTCTCTTAGCCCTCTTCCTACACAGACAGTGCTGTCTCAAGATCCAAATCAGGTACCAAAACCAGCTGCCTCCGAGAAGATTTCAACTCAAGACGCCCTTGTATGCGTCAGAGTAGGACTCTGGCTGTGACGGTTGAGGAGCCAATCACCAGACCTTTCTTTGAAGATGCCTCTGGGTGGGCTTGAACTGCTACTTTTCGTGTGTAAGCTCAAAACTCTTTGACTGCCCAGGGACTCCTAAGACAAACCAAATCAACAAAACCCACTGCCAATGCGTCAGCTCTGATCATAGCAGCACTCACAGGGTAAAGCTGAACTGCCCGTTAGGGTCCCCAAGACTGTCATTCTTGACAGGAGTAGATGACCTCATCTTCCACGTAGTGACAGGTGGGTTTGAACTGCCAGCCTTGAGGCTAGCAGTCCAATGCCTAACCCCACAGCGCTACCAGGACTCCTCTCCTCAGACAGGTACACAAATATCTTCCTAGAGAGCCCTTGTTGCTCGGCTTGCCTTGACCTCTTTTTTGAGTTGTTTCAGTCATAGGATCTCCTGCTTGGGAACCCAAGAGATAACCAGGTGTCCTGAACCAGTCCACACAATAAATAGAATTGCATTTCTATTGAAAAGAAATGGCTGTCCTTTGCCACTGACGTCAGATGATCTTCTATCTTTGGCCAGAAGCTACCCAGTTGTGAGACTGGATTACCTGCCCCATTCCAGAAGGAGGAGGATGAACCAGAGAAAAGACAGCTGAGTTTACCTGATTCCACTCTGAATTTTAAGAAAATGCTTGTGAAGTTAGGTGACCACATATCTAATCCCAAAAACAAAGTCCTAAAACCCAACTTTTCCAAGAGAGAATGGAATAATCCTAACCGGAGCACTGGACAGACCCACCCGGAGAGGAAGCCCACCCTAGTAATAGTAATAACAGCTAACAGCTGTTACCCAGAACTGTGCTACCATCACCCTATTTGAACCAAACCTGTTGATATCAAATCAGTTCTGACTCACAAAAGACAAAAAAGAACTGGAAACCCGGGGGATTGTACTTCAGCAACCCCAGAAAATCCTTGGTCACCTCTATGAACCCAGTGCTTCTGAAAACAGCCCTCCTCATGCTACCCCAGAGCTCCCGGGTCTCAGGTGTAACCTCCCCTGTTGAGTGCTCACACTCCAGCTTTTATTTACATCAATGAATATTTCTCTAATAATTTAAAAATGATAACATAAAGCCCAGCCCAAGGCACAATGCAGAGGCATTTGCTGACCTTTACTCTCATAAGCACCAAAACCCAAACCAATCCCACTACCAATATTGAACTCATTCTAATTCCTAACAACCCTACAAGGAGCTCTGGTAGCATAGTGGTTATGAGTCAGCCTGCAAATCTCATGGTCAGCAGTTCGAAACTACCAGCCGTCCCTCAGGAGAAAGATGAGGTTTTCTGCTCCAGTAAAGATTTACAGCCTCAGAAGCCCTATGCAGGGTCACTATGATTCGGAACCAACTCCACAGGACAACATGACCACCAGTAGCAACCCTACAGAACAGAGTAGAACTGCCCCTCCACCCCCGTGATTTTAGGGAAGCCCACTGCCACGCCTTTCTCCCAAAAAGCACCTGGTAGGTGTGAACCACTGACCCTTCAATTAGCAGACGAACCCTTAGCCATTGTGTCACCAGGATTCCATTATTCTATTTAGTGTGGCACTGTAGAATAAGCATAAGCGCTGGACCACAAGGTTGGTTTGAACTGCAAGATCAGCGGTTCGAACTCACCAGCCGCTCCTCAGAAGCCCTATATAGAATCGCTATGAGTTTGAACCAACTCAACGCCACTTAACAAAACAACAAAGCCCCATACAATTGGAGCTAATACCACTCCTATTTTACCAAGCTGGAAACTGAGAAAATGTGCCATGACTATTGTCTGGTGTTGTTGAATCCATCCCAATGCAAAATGCCTCAGGTGACAGACTGGAAGTAAATCTTTAAGGGAGCAGAAAGCTTCATCTTTCTCCAGAGGAACAGCTGGTTGTTTCGAACTGCTAACCCTGAGATTAGGAGCCCAACTCATAACCACTGCGCTACCAGAGCTCCACCAAGACTGCTGACTTATAAATGCAGAACTGAAAGAAACCCTCTTTCGGTCCAGCTTCCATTCTCTCTGGGCTCTGCCCCAGCCTCTCCTTAATCCCCACAACGGACTGATACGAAATATGAACACATTCAACTGTCAACATACATCTCTGCCTTTCGTGTTTCTTATAGTGTAGTGGTTATGAATCAGGCTGCTAACCTCAAGGTCGGCAGTTCAAAACTACCAGTCATTCCACAGGAGAAAGATGAAGCTTTTTGCTCCTGTAAAGATTTGGCTGGGCGCGGCTGTGTGCCGTGGAGTTGGTTCCGACTCATAGCGACCCTGTACAGGGTTTCTGAGCCTGTAAATCTTTATGGAGCAGAAGCCCTCATCTTTCTCCCACAGAACAGCTGGTAGTTTCGAACTGTTAACCATATGGTTCACAGCCCGATTCGTAACCACTACGCTACCAGAGCAGCCTCGGAAATCCTGTGCAGGTTCACTATGAGTCGGAACCAACTCCATGGTACTTAACAACAACAACATAGCTCCTTAGCAATGACTCGTTGGATCTGAAACAAATTGTGTTCTTACAAAATCTTCACCTTGGCAATATGAAGGGGCTTCAAAAAGTTCATGGAAAAATGGAGTAGAAAGATAATGGAATGTTTCCACAAACTTTTTGAAGGCTCCTCATATTTTGAAATATGTGTGATGAGAAGATTCCTAGGTAATGTTAGGAGAGCGATTTAGAATCTTCCACAGACCTATTAAAGCAGGGGTGGGAAACGTCCGGCCCACGGGTCACATAAGGCCCACAAAATCATTTGGTCTGTCTCTGTAAAGACAACCGCAATTCCAGCCATCACATTGCTGTTGTTGAGTGCCATTGAGTCCAGTTTGACTCATAGCGACCTTGTATACGGCTTCAAAGGAGCAGTTGGTGAGTTTAAACCACCAACCTTGTTGTTCAAACTGACCTTGTGGTCTAGTGCTTTATCCCACAGCACTACACCAGGACTCCAGCCAACACATCGTTGTTGTTGTTAAGTTCCATCGAGTCAGTTCCAACTCATAGTGACCCTGTATAGGGTCTCCAAGGAGTGGCTGGTGAGTTTGAACCACCGACCTTGCAGTTCAAACCGAGGTTGAGTACTTATCTTATAGCGCTGCACTAAGACTCCATCCATCACATTAGGGGTGAGTTAATTAAATGTTTCAAGGGTTCATCCAAACAAATTAGCTTTTTCATTGTTAAATTGTCAAAGTCTTATACGTATGTATGTTATGTATACAAACATATCTTCCAATCCATGAACATGGGACATGTTTCCATTTATTCGTTGTTTTCACTGTATAAAGGCTTCATGTGCCTGGTTGAATCTATTTCTAGGTATTTTAGTCTCACAGATACTACTGAAAATCGAATTATTTCCCTAATTTCCTTTTCAGAGTTTCCACTGTTGATGTATAGAAACTCTACTGATTTTTGTTTATTGACCTTGTACCTTACAACTTTGCTAAATTCCCCTGTTAGTTCTGAAAGTTTTCTTATAGATTCTTTGAGATTTTCTAAATATAGGATCATATCCTCTTTGAATAGAAATAACTTTACTTCTTTTCCAATCTAGATACTTCTTATTTCTTTTCCTTGTCTTATTGCTTTGGCCTACAACAAGATGGGCTGGCACGGGCTCAGCAGTAATGGGCTCAAACACAATAATGATTCTGAGGCTGGCATAGGAACAAGCAGTGTTTTGTTCTTTTGTGCACAGGGTCACTATGAGTTGGTACCGACTCGATGGCACCTAACAACAACAACAAATGTCTTCTGGCTAGGACTTCTAATATGATATTGAATGGATGTGGTGAGAGCAGGAACACATCTTGTTCCTGACTTCAAGAGAAAAGCTGGCAGTCTTTCTCTGTTAAGTATAATGTAGACTTTTCATATGTGCCCTGAACCATATTGAGACATTTCTCTTCTATCCCAATCTTCTTTAGGGAATTCATCAAGAAAGGGTGCTGGATTTTATCAAATGCTTTTTCTGCATTCATAGAGATGATTATGTGTTTCTTTCCCTTTATTCTATTGATGGGGGTTTTACATTAATTGATTTTCCAATATTGAACTATCCCTGCATTTCTGGAACAAATTTCATTTGGTCACGATAAGACTCTTCTAATAAGCTGTTGGATTCTAGTCACTCGTATTTTGTTGAGGATTTTTACATCTATATTCATAAGAGACTGGCCTGCGGTTTCTTTTTCCTGTGGTGTCTTGTTTGGTTTGGGTATCAGTGTTATGTTTGCTTCATAAAATGAATTAGGGAGCATTCCTTCTTTCTCTATATTTTGGAGGAGTTTAAACAGTATTGGTGTTAATTCTTCTCTAATTTTTGGTAGATTTCTCCAGTGAAGCCATCTGGTCTGGGATGTTTATGTTATTAGTGGGATGTTTTTAATTACTGATTAAATCAGTCTCTTCTTTTGTTGTGGTTCTGTTGAGACTTTTTATTTCTTCTTGAGTCATTTTTGATAGGTTGTGTGCTTCTTAGGATTTGCCCATTGTATCTAGGTTATCCGGTTTGTTGCCATACAGTTGTTCCTAATATTCTATCAGAATTCTTTCATTTCTATTGGGTTCATTGTAATGTTCCGTCTTTCATTTTTCATTTCAGTTATTTGAATAGTTTCTCTTCTTTGTCAGTCCAGCTAAAGGTTTGTCAATTTGGTCTTTTCAAAGAGCCAATTTCTGGTTTTATTGATTCTCACTTTGTGTTTCTGTTCCCAATTTTATTTATTTTTGCTCTGGTCTTTGTTATTTCCTTTCTCCTGGTAGGTTTAGGCTTGGTTTACTCTTCTCTTTCTAGTTCCTGGAGTTTATCGAGTTAGGTTGTGAATTAGAAAGCTTTCATTTTTTTCAAGAAATTTTTGTTGTGCTTTAGTTGAAAGTTTACAGAGCACATTAGTTTCCTATTTGATCATTTGTACATAAATTGCTTCAATGTTGATTGCATTCCACACAGTGTGTGGGCGCTGTTCCCAGTTCACTTCTTTGTTTCTCTGTTTCCCTTCATCTATCCAGATTTTCTTTCCCTTCCTGCCCTCTCATCTTTGCTTTGGGGAAAATGTTGTCTTTGATTTCATATAATTGATCTCTGAAAGGAACATGTTCCTCTTAGGTGCTGGTGTTTCATTTCTGTGTCTGTGTATTATTTGGCTGAAAGGTGATCTCTGGGAATGGCATCAGTTCCAGGTCTGAAGAGTGTTGTGGGGCTATTGCCTTGGGGAGATCTTTTGCCCTTTTTGTAGGCATTTATGACTAGGAGTTTCCCTCTGAGTACCGCCTCTGCTGCATCCCTTAAGTGTGGGCATGTTGTGCTTTTGTCTTCACTTAACTCTAAACATGTGTGATTTATCTTTTGATGTCTTCCTCGATTCATCAGTAATTTAGTGTATTATTTAATTTCCATATGCTTGTCTATTTTACAGGTTGATTTGTTTTCCATATTTTTGTGCATTTTCCAGGTTGGGTTTTTATTGTTGTTGCTTTGTTTGTTTTCTTCCTGCTATTGATTTCTAGCATCACTCCACGATGGTCAGATAAATACACAGCATGATGTCAGTCTTTCAGAATATATCAAAACTTGCTTTATGACTTAAAATGTGATCTGTCCTGGAGAAGGATCTATGTAAACAGAAGTAGAATGAATATTGTGGTGGTTTTGAGTAGAATGTTCTATATATGGAGGTGCTTCAAATTTTTCATGGAAAAGTTGCATTATCTTTTAATTACATTTTGCTATGAACTTTCTTATATACTCGGTAAGTCTAGCTTGATTGTGTCAAGTCCTCTGTTTCCTTGATGATCATCTTTCTAGATGTTCTGTCTGATATTATAAGTGGTATCTTGAAGTCACTAACTGTTATTGTTATTGTTGTTGTTAAGTTCCACCAATTCGGTTTCCCAACCCATAGTGACCCTGTATGGGGTTTCTAAAGAGTGACTGGTGAGCTTGAACCACTGACCTTGTGGTCCAAACTGACTTTGCAGCCCAGTGCATTAACCCACAGCGCCATACCAAGACTCCAATTATTATTGTAGTGTTGTCTATTTCTCCCTTCATTTCTACCAGTATTTAGGTGCTCTAATGTTGGTGAGTATTAGATTCCTGATCGCTAAATCTTCTTGATTAATGACTTTTCATCACAATATAAAGCCCATTTTTATCTCTCTGACAGATTTTGTCTTGAAGTCTACTTTGTCTGGTAACAAGATGACCACCCCACTTTTCTTTTGTTATTATTAGCATGTAACATTTTTTCATCTTTTTACATTCAACCTATTTGTGCCCTTGGGTTTAAGGTGTGTCTCTTGTAAATAGCGTATAATTGGGTTGCTATTTATATTCATTTTGCTACTGTCTGCCTTTTGACTTGAGGATTTAGTTCATTTACATCTATTGTAATTGCTGGTAAGTGGCTTGCTTCTGCCATTTTGTATTTGTTTTTTATGTGTCTTAAGCCTTCTTTGCCTTTTTCCTTTAGTATTTCTTACTTTTGTGTTTTGTTGGTTTATTGTAGTGAGTCTCTTGGGCTCCCGTCTCCTTTCTTTTTATGGATTTTTTCATTTATTTTCTTTGTGGTTGCCGTGAATCTTATATTTCAGATCTTGCATTTATAACATTCTAGGATAAGTTGGGACCAACATAACTTCAGCAGCACACAAGAACTTCTGTCTATGCCATTCCTCTTCCTCCCTTTTGTTGTTGTTGTCACTAATTACTTCTTGACATTTCATGTGTTCTGTAACATAATTGTATCCTTGTCTTTTACATATTTATTATTAAAAAGCATGAAGTACAAAACTTAAGAATTATCAAGCACATCAGTAGACCTTATACTTGTCCATGGAGTCCTGGTGTAGCACTGCAGGATAAACACTGGACTGCCAACTATGAGGTCAGTGGTTCAAACCCACCAGTCACTTCTCAGAAACCCTATACGGGGTCTCTATGAGTCAGAACCAACATGATGGCACTTAATAACAACAACACCATATTTATCCATGCATTTTCCTCTACTATGAGTTTTCCTTTTTATGTATAGCTTTGAATTACTTTCTAACATCTTTTCCCTTCTGTCTACAGAACATCCATTAAAGTTTTTTTCTAGAATTGGTCTGGTGGATATGAACTCTCAGTTTCTATTTGTCTGAGAATTCTTTACTTTCACCTCATCCTTGAAAGATAGTTCCACTGGAGTATAGCATTCTTGGCTGATTTTTCTTTTTTCTTTCAGCACTTTAAGCAGATCGTTCCATTGATTCTGGCTTCCAATGTATCTGGGGGGGACTTAATCTTACTGGGGAAGCTTTGTGACTAACTGCTTCTCTCTCACTGATTTTAAGACTCTTTCTTTGTCTTTAATTTTTAAAAGCCTGACTGTGATGTGCCTCAGTGTATATCTCTTTGGATTTATCATGCCTGAAACTTACTGAGCTTCTTGGATTTATGGATTCATGTTGTTCAGTAGATTAGGGAAATTTTTCCGTCATTATTTCTTCAAATATTGTTTTTGTCCCTTTCTCTCTTTCTCATCACCTCTGGGAGTCTCGTGATGCTTAAAGAAGGTCTCTTGTTGTTGTTCCATGGTTTCTCTATGCTGTGCTTAGCTTTCTGGCGCCTCTATTCTCACTGGTCTTGAGCATCTATAGTCTCAACTGTAATGTCCTCCAATTTGCTGATTCTTTTTTCTTCTCCCTGATTAAACCTGCTAGTAAGTCTAATTCCGTTTCTCATTTCAGTTGTCCTGTGAGTTGCAATATCTCTGTTTTCAGATTCTCATTTTTTTCTTGCATTGTTTATCTTATTTCTTTGAGCTCATGGTTGATGTTTTCTCTTGAGTCTTTAACTATTTCATGTTGTGCTCTATTCTTTCATTTTTTTCATGATTTGGTCATCCCCACCACTCATCTGCCAGTTTGCTGTAGTGTAGTGTTGTGGTTTCCAGCAAGCAAGGTTGTGTCATCTGCAAGCCACATTTCCCCAAAATACCTATCCACAGGGGGCCCCAGCTCTCACATGGGATGCATCATCAGTATCTCATATCGAGATTAAGTTGCATTCCAACAACCACAGAGCCTGATGTTGCAACACTTAAATGCTCAACTGAGAACAACATTGGTGGTTCTAACTCACACAGCAGATGCCTGGTAGAAGATCTAACAATCTACTTCTGTGAGATTACAGTGGATAAAACCCTGTGGGGCAGTTGTAAGCTCACATATTGGGTAGCTACGTGAGTCAGAATCAGCTTGATAGTCTCCAACAACAACATGACAACGGATCATCAGGCCCCCAGAGAAGTAGGGAGAAAGACTGCACCGGTGGTTGGGCTCTCTACATCCACCTCAAGCTTCACACAATCCCCTCTTTTAGGGGGGAATAAGGCCAAGAAAGAAAACGCCACAGTTTGCTTTCCATCTAATTACAGAAATTGTGCAACAAAGCAAAGCAGCCCAGCACTCAGACGAAATGCCTTTACATTTGAATATTCAGAAATGTCTTCCCCGCCCCAGGCAACGTTAGCCTTGACCACCTTAACAGAATACATACAGCATGAAAGTGTTTTTATTCCTGTTTTCCTTTGAATCAGCTAACTGAACACATTGTTGTTTGTGGTGTTAAATGGATTTCATAACTAATACAGGATGTGACTAAATTCATATTACTGTGATCATTTTAATTAATTTCCTGACTCCTTCATGTGTAATTGTCAACTTTTAACACTGAATTAAACATAAGGTTCCAATGTTATCCACATGAAATGTTCACAGTCTCTTACCACTGTGATTCTATTTTGCTTATCATTCTTAAATGTTGCATCAACTCTATCCCCAGATACCCATGTATGTTTATGAGATTAGAAGTAAGGCAGATGTTCTCTCATATCCTGAGAGGGATTACGATTTCCTTGATACTTCAATATGCCTGTGACTCCCTTAGAGATTGTTTGAGGTGGCCAGAGGTTTTTAAAAACCCAAAGCATCTGATAGTGTATAATATTATAATTTTGAGGAAAAAAATACCCATCTCATTCTTGAAAGGCAGACCACTTAAAATAAAAAGGTCCTCAAAAAAAGCACTGAATTTCTTTTTCAAACTGAATCACACTCAAGATAGAACTGACACAATTCATCAACAAACCACCCAATACAGTCACGAACAAGTTAATTACCTCATTCACCGGGAAGGTGTCCATTCACTTCACTTATCAGCGATTTAAGCTAAGTGAAAGGTTAGCAGTTTGAAACCACCAGCCACTCTGGAGGAGAAACATGAGAGAGTTTGCTTCCATAAAGATTACAGTCATAGAAACCCTATGGGGCAGTTCTGTCCTGTCCTATAGGGTTGCTCTGAGCCATAATCAACTCAGCGGCATTGAGTTTTTGTTTTTGTTTTTGTTTCATCCTGCACGTGGAATGGGTGATGGAGTTAACACTCTCTGTTGCTTGACACTATTTACATCTTACAGGAAGAAAGCAAAAGGTCATTAAGAAGACAAAAAAGAAGGAAAAGACCAAAATGGATGTCAAAAGAGACACTAAAACTTGCTCTTCAATGTAGAGATGCCAAAGCAAATGGAAGAAATGAGGAGGTAAATGAGCTGAAAAGAAAATTTCAAAGAGTAGCTCGAGAAGATAAAGACAAATATTATAACAAAATGTGCAAACGCCTGGAGATAGAAAACTAAAGGGAAGAACACACTCAGCATTTCTCAAGTTGAGGGAAATGAAGAAAACATTGCAGTCTCGACTTACACTATTGATGAATCCTATGGGCAAAATATTGAATGATGCAGAGAGCATCAAAAGAAGATGGAAGGAATATATAGAGTTACTATATCAAAAAGTAATGGTCGATGTTCAACCATTTAAAGAGGTACCACATGATCAAGAGCTGATGGTACTTAAGGAAGAATTCCAAGATGCACTGAAGGCATTGGCACAGAACAAGGCTCTGGGAACTGATGGAATATAAATTGAAATATTTCAACAAACTGATGCAACCCTGGAGGCACTCACTCATCTCTGCCAAGAAATTTGGAAGACAGCTACCTGGCCAATTGATTGGAAGAGATCCATATTTGTGCTCATTCCAAAGAGAGGTGACCCAACAGAATGCAGAAATCATCAGACAATATCACTAATATCACATACAAGTGAAATTTTGCTACAGATAATTCAAAATCAGTTACATTGACAGGGAATTGCCAGAGCTCAAATTGGAATCAGACAAGGATGTGGAACAAGGGATATAATTGCTGACGTCAGATGGATCTTGGCTGAAAGCAGAGAATACCAGAAAGATGTTTACTTGTGCTTTATTGATAATGCAGTGGCTTTCAAATGATGGATCAAGATAAACTATGGACAACATTGTGGAGAACGAGTATTCTGGAATACTTCATTGTGCTCATGAGGAACCTGTACATAGACCAAGAGGCAGTCACTCAAACAGAACAAGGGGACACTGAATGGTTTAAAATCAGAAAAGATGTACTCCAAGGCTATATTCTTTCACCGTACTTATTCAATCTGTATGCTGAACAAATAATCCAAAAAGCTAGATTATATGAAGAAGAACATGTCATCAGGAATGGAGGAAGACTCATTAACAAACTGTGATATGCTTGTTGAAAGTGAAAAGGATTTAAAATACTCTCTGATGAAGATCCAGGACCATAGCCTTTGGTATGGGTTGCACCTCAATGTAAAGAAAACAAAAACCCTCACCAATGAACTAATAAGTCACATGAAGATAAATGGAGGAAACATTAAAGTTGTCAAATACTTCATTTTGCCCGATCAACCATCAATACCCATGGGAAGCAGCAGTCAAGAAATCAAACAATGTATTTGAACAAGACATAAATCTCCTACACAGGACCCCTTTAAAGTGTTCAGGAGTATGTCAGTTTAAGGACTAAGGTGCACCTGACCCCAAGTCATGGAATTTTCAATAACCTCATATGCATGTGAATGTTGAACAATGAATAAGGAAGACTGTAGCAGAGTTGATGCATTTGAGTTATGGTATTGGAGGAGAATATTGAAAGTGCCATGGACTGCCAAAAGAACAAACAAATCTGTGTGGGAAAAAGTACAGCCAGAGTGCTCCTTGGAAGCCCGGATGGCCAGACATCATCTCTTATACTTTGGATATATTATCAGGAGGGACGAGTCACTGGAGAAGGACATCGTGTTTGGTAAAGTGGAAGGTCAGAAAAAAAAGAGGAAGAACCCCAGTGAGATGGATTTGCCCAGTGGCAGCAGCAATGGGTTCAAGCATGACAACGATTGTGAGGTTGGCACAGAACCAGGCAGTGTTTCTTTCTGTTGTACATAGGGTCGCTATGAGTCAGAACCAACTCCACAGCACCTAACAATAACAACAAGAGGTGCATGGGAAGAAATGCATGGCAATCTATTGAAAACTCAGCTATTGGAAGCCCCATGGAGTCCAGTTCTCCTCTGACACTACGGAGTCATCATGAGCAAGACTGTAACTAGTAAAATTGATTTTCAGCTACTTAAAATCAATCCTAAGGAGGCCTGGTTGTACAATGGCTAAGCAATTGGATGTCAGTTGAAAGGTTGGTGGTTTTGAACCCCTCTGCTACTCCATGGGAGGAAAGGTCTGATGATCCTAGCCATGTGCTTCCATAAAGCTTTGAACCCAAGGCCTATGGAATCAGACTGAGACTCCAGAAGCCAATCCATACACCTGCGTTCCATTGATCTTTGACAGAGGGCCCAAACACATTAAATGGTAAAGAGAAGTTTCTACAATAAATAGTGCCAGCAAAACTGGACATCTATTTGCAAAAGAATAAAACAAGACCCATATCTCACTCACACTATGTACAAAAAGGAATCAACATGGATTAAAGACATAAACATTAAACTTAAAACCATAAAGATCATCAGTGAAAAAACAGAGGCAAATTTAGGGGCTCTGGTACATGGCATGAGTACAATACCAAACATAAATGAAAACACACAAACAGCAGCTGACAAAACAGATGGCTGGGACCATCTAAAAATTAGGCACGTATGCACCAAAAGATTTCACCAAGAGTAAAAGGGGAACCCACAGACTGGGGGGGAAAAGCTTCGGCAATGACATTTCAGACAAGGGATTACTCTCTAAGATTTGTACAACACTTCAATACTGTGACAAAAAGACAAGCCGATTTAAAAATGGGCAGAAGACATGAACAGACACTTCACCAAAGAAGGCCGATGGCGAACAAACATATGAAGAAATG
>NW_006408523.1:5379707-5389537 GCF_000296735.1 Chrysochloris asiatica | reverse complement strand
AGATTCTCCCCTAGAGTCTCCAGAAAGGACAGTCTTACCAACACTTTGATTCTAGTACAGTGAGACCCATTTCAGACTTTCGACCTCCAGAATTGTGTTGCTGTTGTTAAGTGTCGCCGAGCCGATTCCTGTTCATAGCGAAATCACAGGATTTCTGAGGAGCGACTGGTAAGTTTGAGCCACTGACTTTGTGGTTCAAACTGACCAGTGACTATCTACAGTGCCAATAAATTGTTGTTGGAGGCCATGTGGCAGCTCCACCTCCTGGTGACCTTGTGTATAACAGAATGAAATATTGTCTGGTCCAGTGCCGTCTTTAAGGAGCTCTGCTTGCACCATGGTCAACCTCTCAGCTGTTAACTTCAAGGTTGATTCAAGCTCACTGGTTGTTCTGTAGGTGAAAGATAAGATAGTCTGATTCTTGGAACCTTTCTGAGAAAGTATTAAACATCAAATTTTCCAGCAGATTGTTGACTTTTTAACTTTTTCTTGGTTGGTTTTCTGAGAGTATGGAATGGAAATATTCTCAATCACAAAACCAAAAAGAAGCTCAAAAGTCAACCATCTGCTGGAAAATTGATGCTTACAGCTTTCTGAGATTCCCAAAGGCCAGTATTGATTGGTTAATATGCCAGGTTGCAAAGCCGTTTAAACTGCAAGGTCGGTAGTTCAAACTCACCAGCTACTCCTTGGAAAACCTACACAGGGTCACTCTGGGTCGAAATTGACTCAACGTCACTTAACAACAACATGAGAGGAAAGATTCAACAATCAACAGTGCTCACTGCATGCAGTAAGATGCTGGTTGAAGAACTGAAGGCTAAAACTTCAGATTCAACTAAAAAGAAAAAAGGTTATTTTGAGATGTTAAAGCACCCTCCCTGTAGTCCTGATCTTGCTCCATCAGACCTTCACCTGTTTGGTCCCCTGAAAGCAGCCCTTCGAGGATGAAGATTCACCTCTGATGGAGAAGTAAAGGCAGTGTTGCATTCGTGGCTCGCAAATCAGCCTGAAACGTTTTTAATAAGAGAATGCAAAAGTTTCTTGGCAAATGGACAAAGTGTATTGAAAAGCAAAGAGATTATGTCAAAAAAAATTATGTACTTGTCTTTGTAAAAGTTTATTAAAATAAACTCTACAGCCAGGGTGCGGATAATTTTTGACTCACTCTCTATACACACTTACATGGAGTTCTGGTGTGGCACTGTGGGTTAATGTGCTACACTGCAAAGTCGGTTTGAAGCGCAAGCGCAAGCGCAGTTCAAGCTCACCAGCCACTCCTCAAAAACCCTACACAGCGTTGCTATGAATCGGATCCAACTCAACAGCACTTAACAACAACAACAACATGCTCTTACATATCATCGACTCACAGCAACCTCATACGGCAAGAGTAGAACTGCCCCACAGAGTTTCCTAGGCTGTCATCTATTGTGTCACTGTGATGGTGGCTGTGTGCCGTTGAGTTGGTTCCGACTCACAGCGACCCTGTACAGGGTTTCCTAGGCTGTAAATCTTTACGGGAGCAGAACGCCTCATCTTTCTCCTGCGGAACAGCTGGTAGTTTCGAACTGCTGACCTTATGGTTGGCAGCCCGATTAGTAACCACTAAGCTATCAGAGCTCCTTTATACTCATATATCGGAGTCCTGGTGTGCAGTGTGGGTTAATGTGCCAGACTGCAAAGCCATTTAAACTGCAAGATCGGCGGTTTAAGCTCACCAACTGCTCCTTGGAAACCCTATACAGGGTCGCTATGGGTCGGAATCTACTCGACGGCACTTAACAACACTCTTATATAGCATCCACTCACAGCGCCCCCTGGTGTAACAGAGGAGAACTGCCCCATCGGGTTTCCTAGGCTGTCATCTATTGTGTCACTATATACTCGTGTATACTCTTATAGATCATCCACTCACAGCGCCCCCATGTGACAGAGTAGAACTGCCTCATATGCATGCAAAAGTTGTACAGTGAATAAGGAAGACCATAGAAAATGATGCATTTGAGTTATGGTGTTCTTTGTTCTCTGGCAGTCCATGGTACTTTCAATATTCTCCTCCAACACCATAACTCAAAGGCATCGATTCTTTTATGGTCTTCCTTATTCGTGTACAACTCTTGCATGTACATGAGGTTATAGAAAATACCATGGCTTGAACCTCTGGAAGTTCTCTGCCAATGTATGTTTGCAGCGTGTCTGTATTGTTGTTGCTATGTGCCGTGGAGTCGGTCCCGACTCATAGCGACCCTGTGCAGGGTTTCCGAGGCTGTAAATCTTTACAGGAGCAGAAAGCCTCATCTTTCTTCCACGGAGCAGCTGGTAGTTTCGAACTGCTGACCTTGCGGTTCACAGCCCTATTCGTAAACACTACGCGATCAGAGCTCCTTCCGTTTCAGTATTACCTTTAGTAAAACTTTACTCACATGGGATAGTAATGATATTGTCAGATGATTTCCACATTCCATTGGGTCACCTCTCTTTGGAATGGGCACAAATACAGATCCCTTCCAGTCATTTGGCCAGGTGGTTGTCTTCCAAATTTCTTGGCATAGATGACTGAGTGCCTTCAGTGATGCATCAGTTTGTTGAAAGATTTCAGTTTGTATCCCATCAGTTCCCAGTACCTTATTCTTTGCTAATGCCTTCAATGCACCCCAGACGTCTTCCTTCAGGATCATTGGCTCTTGATCATATACTACCTCTTGAAATGATTTTACATTGACCATTTCCTTTTAGTACGGTGACTCTGTGTATTCCTCCCATCTTCTTTTGATAATTTCTGCATCATTCAACAATTTGCCCAGAGAATCCTTCAATACAGCAAGTTGAGGCTTGATGTTTTTCTTCAGTTCCCTCAGCTTGAGAAATGCTGAGCATGTTCTTCCCTTTTGGTTTTCTAACTCCAGGTCTTTACACATTTTGTTATCATATTTGACTTTGTCTTCTTGAGCTGATCTTTGAAAGGTTCTATTCAGCTCTTTTACCTCTTCATTTCTTCCATTTGCTTTAGCATCTCTATGCTGGAGAGCAAGTTCAGAGTCTCTTCTGACATATATTTTGATCTTTTCCATCTTTCTTGTCTTCTCAATGACCTTTTGCTTTCTTCCTGCATGGTGTTCTTGATGTCATCCCACAACTCTTCTGGTGTCTAATGCATCAAATATGTTCTTCAGATGATCTCTAAATTCGGGTGAGATATAGTCAAGGTCATATTTTGGCTTTCAAGGACTTGTTTTCATTTTCTTCAGCTTTAGCCTGAACTTGCATATGAGCAATTGATTGTCTGTTCCACATTCTGCCCCTGGTCTTGTTTTGTCTGATGATATACAGCTTTTCCACCATCTCTTTCCACAGATGGAGTCAATTTGATTTCTGTATATTCCATCTGGTGAGGTCCATGTATATATTCATCTTTTAATTTTTTAAAAAAGGTATTTGCAATGAACAAATCACTGGTCTTGCAAAATTCTATCATGCGATCTCCATCATTGTTTCTAACACCAAAGCCATGTTTTCCTACTACTGATCCTTCCTCTTTGTTTCCAACCTTTGCATTCCAATTGCCTGTAATTATCAATACCTTTTGATTGCATGTTCGATCAATTTCAGACTGATGAAGTTGGTAGAATTCTTCAGTTTCATCAACACTGGCTTCCGTGGTTGGTGTGTACATTTGAATAATAGTGGTATTAACTGGTCTTCCTTTTAGGAGCATGGATATTATCCTATGACAGACAGCGTGTACTTCATGACAGATCTTGAGATGTTGTTTTTGATGATGAATGCGACACCTTTCCTCTTCAATTTGTCATTCCTGGCATAGTAAACCATGTGATTGTCAGGTTCAAAATGGCCAATACCAGTCCATATCAGCTCACTAATGCTTAGGATATTGAAGTTTATTTCATTTTTGGCAATTTCCATTCCATTTCATTTTTGGCAATTTCCAGTTCTCCTAGATTCATACTTTGTATGCTCCATGTTCCAATTATTAATGTATGTTTACAGCTGTTTCTCTTTACTTTGAGTTGTGCCCCATCAGCAAATGAAGGTCCCGAGGGCTTTACTCCATTCGCATCATCACGGTCAACTCTACTTTGAGAAGGCAGCTTTTACCCAGTTGCATTTTGAGTGCCTCCCAACCTGAGGGGCTTATCTTCCAGTATTATATCTGACAGTGTTCCACTGCTATCCATAAGGTTTTCAGGGACTAAATATTTGGAAGTAGTCCATCTCTCCTTCTTCCTAGTTTGTCTTCGTCTGGAAGCTCATCTGAAGCCTGTCCACCATGGGTGACCCTGTTGTTGTTGTTATGTGCCGTGGAGTCTGTTCCGACTCATAGCGACCCTGAACAGGGTTTCCGAGGCTGTAAATCGTTACGGGAGCATAAAGCCTCATCTTTCTCCTGCGGAACAGCTGGTAGTTTCCAACTGCTGACCTTGCGGTTCGCAGCCCGATTCATAACCACTACGCTACCAGATGGTATTTAAAATACCCATGGCATCACTTCCAGAATCATAGCAACACACAAGCCACCACAGTATGACAAACTGACAGATGAATACTGGCTGACTTCCTAGTGTGGTAAAATATCCCATTTAATGGTATATCCTGGCTCTTGTCTCTAACTAGTTCTAGCAGGTATTCCAGGACTCCTCTTCCACTGTGGCGCTATTGGGAAGATCTGGGGATAAGAGTGGATGGAAGGTCTAGAAATCCAGAACTGCCCACTGTGGGGGTCTGTGCCCCTTTAACCCTGTCTTGGCCGGAGCCAGGGCCCCTCCACACTCAGAATGATGGGAAGTGTCCCCTCTTCTGGGTACCTCTGTGACGCAGCCTTCTTCAGAGGGTGGGGTGGCATGATGCTCTATCTGTGGGGTCAGGAGCAGAGCAGCGTGGCAGGACCAGAAGTTGCACCGCTGTCTCAGTTACCCATTTCCTTGTCTCCACAGAAAGGAAACCTTGTAGATTCAGGTATGCACATGCAGACACTGCACCTCTCCCAACCTCTCCCTCCACGACCCACTCCTGCAAGTCCCTGAAGCCTGCTCCCCAAATCCCCTCCTGCCTTCAGGAAATCCATCCTGCCCTCCCCTAGCTTGAGTGTCCCCCCCACCGCAGAAGACATCCCTTCTTGCACATCTTGGAGAAATCAGCCCCTTGAACTCTACCCACCTCTGCCTAAGCTTTGCTAATTTGTTATTGTTGTTAAGTGCCATGGAATCAGTTTCAACTCATAGTGACCCTCATCCAAGGAGTGGTTACTAGATTTGAATCACTGACCTTGTGGTTAGCAGTCCAGTGCTTATTTTAGAGCACCACAGAACTGAGCAAAGTGAGTGGGCTTGAGTGTTGTGAGTGGTGGAGGCTGTGGGTGTTTCTACTCAAGTTCAACCAGCTGCCATCAACTCAACGCTGACTCAGGGTGATCCTATGTGTCAGGGTAGACCTGCCTTCAGGCCTTTCTTCTAAGGGATCTCTGAGTGGACTCAAGCTGCTGACCTTTCAGTTAACAGTCAAGCACATTGATGGTGTGCACCATCTGGAGACTCCATTCATGTTCTAAGCCCCCAGTGATGGAAGCTGCAGTAGATGTCCTTCAAGTTACATAAAGAGCGAGTCCCTCCACTCACCAGAAACATCCCAGGCTGGTTTCGTCTGAGGGAGACATGTCTCTACCTGTACATGGCTTTGTTCCTAGGCCTTACACACTAACCGCCTAACGTTTGGGTCTGGGTCCACTTTACAAACTCTGTGACTTGTGTGGGTGGTACTTGCTCACATGGTTTCTCTCCGTTCCATGAGACAATATAATGTCTCTGCTCATCCCACCAAAATGAATAAAGGACTGGGGTTGAGGCCATCCATGCTCTTGTCTGATTAATACCAACTCAACTCAGTGTCTTCTAGAAACAAGGATGGAACACCATAGAGACTAAACAAGCCTTTCAACAGCAAGCAAGGTACATGCATGAGTAGGCAAGTAATACCGGCAAGAAATAATGCTGTAACACTTTTGTATCAGTCTAACTATAAGATTTCTTGTCAGGGTCTAGCCTCGACATAGGGGTTCGGTTCACGAGGTGGAGATACCTGGCGGCGATAGAGATAGCAAAAGAGACATAGAGACGCAAAGAGAGAGACAAAGAGACACTCTGAAACCAGAGTGAATGCTGGACTGGCATCAGGCAGATCCTGCGTTGCAAACATCTCAGCCACGAAGGCCGCAATATCCTGCATAGTAAACATCTTAGCTAAACAGGCAGTATGGTTGCAAGGCTGGACTGAGCCCCCTGCATGCTGTAAAGCACGCCTTGCTAGTCGTAATGCACGCAGTGCCCACACTGCCTGCAATGCCAGCAAAAAGCACCTGGATTCGTTTTATTTAGGGGAGGTCATTTACACAAAGCTAGGAGGGACTAAGACAAGGTACAGCTGTCAATCTTACTTTTCCAGACATTCAGGCAACTTTACATCATAGTTCTCAGGTTCGAATCTCACTACCGACCGCAACTTGGTTTCTCAAGTTTAATTAACATACCTTTTAGCATCTAGCCTCAAATGGAGGGAGAAAAGGGAGGATCGGGAGGATTCCAATTGTGTCGGCTGCCCAGCCCAGGTTCTTCAGGAAAAGAGATGCCTGGGTGAATAGGCAGCACCTGGAAACACTTTAGGGAGGGCATTCCTATTGTCCTTGGAACAGAGACTGGGGAGCCACCCAATTTACTTTGAATGAATTCTCTGAGGGAAAAACTTTGCCTGTTTGGAATTTTACAGTCTTGGCTTTTAGGAAAATATTACATTTATCTGTGTATATCAAGGGCTTCATGTCTGCAATTAATAAAATATAACTGGATATTAAGATTAAAAACAATTTGTTATGACTGCCAGTGGCCAGAATTTTTTCCTCAGAGCCTGCGACCTGTAACACTCGGGCCCATAGGGCCTCGAACTTCTGACCAGGTCTTCACGGTCTGCAACAATTCCTTAAAGGAAGCTTGGTGGTACAGTAGCTAAGTGCTTGGCTGCTAATCAAAGCATCGGCAGTTCAAACCCATCGAGCAATTCCATGGGAGGAAAGGTCTGTTGATGTGCTTCCATAAAGACGACAGCCTGGGAAACCATAAGGGCAGATCTACTACATCACATGGGGTCCCTATAGTTTGAAGTCAACTCACTGGCAGTGGGCTTTGGCCGTGTTGGGTTTTGTTTGCTTTAAGGAGCTCTGGTAGCACAGTGGTTAAGCACCTAGCTGCTAACCAAAAGTTTGGCTGTTCAAAACCACCAATACTCCATGGGAGCAAGATACGGCCATCTTCCTTTGTAAAGATGACTGCCTAGAAAACGCATGTGGGGCAGTTCTGTTCTGTCACAAGGGGTCACTGTGATCAGCATCAACTTGACAGCATCCAACAACGTTGACAGGGACATACTTTAATATCAGCAGGACACGCAGACACACAGCCCTGATCTGAACCATTTTTACTCAACACCATCCCAGTTAGCTGATGCAGCCTCAGCCCTGGGGTTTGAATTCTCTGGACTAGAGGTAGCACACGGCTCTCCAGTGATGTGCACAGCTCGCTCTGATCTGTGTGTTCGGCCTACAGGGTGGATCTTAAACTTTGAATTCCTTAGCAGGTGCTGTGCTGTGGAAGCTGACTGTTGGCTTCACTTTGAGATCAAGGAAAATCCGGCCACACTGGGTTTGCATCCCCTGGGAACTGTTGGCTGGTGCAGAGAGGTGTTAGCTAGGGCCGACCCCAGCTTGCACCTACCCGAATGCCCTCTTCTCCCCAGCCCTACCTCACCATGTTTCTGCAGCACGCATGCAAGTTTCCCAGTCCTGTTCCCAGCAAAGTGTTTAGTCCAGCTCTCCGCTCTTTATTGTGGCTGTTGTGAGGTGCCGTTGAGCCGGTTCCTACCCATAGGAACCCCCTGTGACCGACTAGAACTGCCCCATAGGGTTTCCCAGGCTGTCATCTTTATGGAAGAAGCCCTGGGGGCGCACTGGTTAAGCACTCCGCGACAAGCCCATCCTGAGATTCCACGGGAGAAAGATGTGAGGGTGTATTCCTGTAAAGATGGAGAAAGATGTGAGGGTGTATTCCTGTAAAGATGACAGTCTTGGAAACCTTATGGGGCTGTTCTACTCTGTCCTTTAGCGATAGGAGTCAAAGTCTACTTGACATCAAGAGGTAGCCTTGTCCCAGCTGATTCTCACACCTGCATTTCCTCTTGGGCAAACCAGGTACTGGCTTCCTCAATATTCCTAGGCTCAAACCAAGGAGTCATGTCCCTCCTCATGTGGCCTGTCTTGTGAATCTCACCTCAAAATCTCTTTCCACTCCTGCTAGAGTCTCAGCTCAACACTTCCTGCCTGGACTACTGTTTTAGTTCATGTTGAGTCAGCCCCACCCCTGACTCCAGGCACATAAAATAAAACGCTGCCCAATCCTTCGCCTTCCCCGCCGTCAGCTGCAACTGGAACACTGTGATCTGTAGGATTTCCATCTGCTGATTTTCAGAAGATGATCACCAGGCCTATCTGCCTGTTCAGTATCACAGCAACATGCAACTTTCCACTGACAGGCAGGTGGTGGCTACACAGAGAAGCTAGATGGGTTCAAACTGCTGACCTTCCTGTTTCTGAAGAGTTTCACCATTGGCACCACCCAGGGACTCTGCCTTGTGTTACAGTTGGGGCACTTGTATCAATCTAGAAAGACATCCCATGACTTATACTTACTGTCCATTCCTTAGCATAGTACTCAGACAAGAAGATGCTCTGTGAAAACTTAATCAATTGAATTGAATATCCCTTTCTTCCTGTCACAAGGCGCTGGTGGTGCTGTGGGTTAGATGTTGGGTTGCTAACTGCAAAGTCAAACGTTCAAATGCATCCACCCTTCCATGGGAGAAGGATGAGCCAGTCTGCTTCTGTAAAGATTTCCAGTCTCAGAAACACCATGGGGCAGTCCTGCTCGGTCCTATGGGGCCACTCAGTGACAGTGGGTTTGCTTTTATTTGGTTTCTTCCTCTCAGGCTCACTGGTTGGGATAACTCTTGAGAAAGAAGGGAATATTGCACTTAGAATTCCCACTGTGTGCTTCCTAGGCCCTAGGTTCCCAGCATACACAGAGTCCTGACTTTTCACAGCACCTTCAGCCTGGTGAAATATTTCTACATTCTCACAAATTTCTGGACCAATAACATCATATTTTAACATCTCTACTGAGATACAATCATATTTTAACATAACGTCATATTTTAACATCTCTACTGAGATATGCTCTGGTAGCGTAGTGGTTACAAATCGGGCTGCAAACCTCAAGGTCGGCAGTTCAAAACTACCAGCTGTTCCGCGGGAGAAAGATGAAGCGGTCTGCTCCCGTAAAGATTTATAGCCTCGGAAACCCTGTACAGGGTCGCTATGGGTTGGAATCGACTCAACAGCAGTTAACAACAACAACTCTATTCTTAAAGTGTTGAAGGGCAAAGATGTCAGCTTGAGGACTAAGGTGCGCCTGACCCAAGCCATGGTATTTTTAATAACCTCATATGCATGCAAAAGCTGGACAGTAAAGAAGGAAGACTGTAGAAGAATTGATGCTTTTGAATTATGTTGTTGGAGGAGAATATTGAAAGTGCCATGGGCTGCCAAAAGAACCAACAGATTTGTGTTGGAAGAAGCAGCCAGAGTGTTCCTTGGAAGCCAAGATGGCCACACTTCGTCTCTCATACTTCAGACATATTGTCAGGAGGGACCAGTCTCTGGAGAAGGATGTCATGTTTGGTAAGGTGGAGGGTCAGAGAAAAAGAGGAAG
>NW_006408523.1:5368298-5379607 GCF_000296735.1 Chrysochloris asiatica | reverse complement strand
TTAGCCAAGTGGCAGCATCGATGGAGTCAAGCATGGCAACAGTAGTGAGGTTGGCCCAGGAACGGGCAGTGTTTTGTTCTGCTGTGCATAGGGTTGCTATGAGTCGGTACCAACTCGATGGCACCTAACAACAACTGTATTCATCATAAGGAGCCCTGATGACACAACGGTTAAGCATTCGGCTGCTAACTGAAAGGTTTGCTGTTCAAATCCACTCAACAGCTCTGTGGAAGAAAGACCCAGTGATGTACTCCTGTAGAGAATACAGCTTAGAAACCTCATGGGCAGTTCTACTCTGCCACATCAGGTCACTATGTGTGGGAACCAACTCAATGGTACCCAACAACAACAACAACAGATTCCAAGGATGCTTCTCCTGTTCTGGAATGGGGCACGGCTCTCCTTTCTGCCCTAGAAACTGCTTAGAGTCAACAGTAAACTCCACAAGCTACATCAGTGATGAAGAGCTGTGTTTAAGTGCAAGATCTGGACACCACCCACGGGTCCCCAGAACAAAATGTCTTTGCCAACATCTCCCTCTTCCTATGCAAGGAATTCAGAGCCAAGAAAGGAAACCAGGACGGTGACACTCTGGTGTTTGCTAGGTGTGAGTTTCCTTCTCTCAGACTGCCACGCTACAGTCCTCCCTCACTCTGGGTCAGAGGGTCATCCTGGAAAGAGGATAGGCAGATGAGGAGGTTTCATAAGTTCATGGAAAAGATCATGAAGTTTTCCACAAAGGTTTTCAAGCCCCCTCCTACTGATGATCCAAGCTGAGCACGCCTGCTGGGGCTGCCGGTCTTCTCATGAGAAAGAAAAACAAAAACCGCTTCTACTAGTGGAAAACACAGAACGAAACACTGCCTAGGCCTGCACCATCTTTACCATTGTCGCCGCCACTGTGACAGTTCATCTCGTTGGGGATCTTCCTCTTTTTTGCTGACCCTCTACTTTTCCAAGCATGCTGTCCTTCTCCAGGAACCAGTCTCTCCTGAGAACACACTTAAAGAAAGCATGCTTAAATCTGAATTCCCAGGGAATCTGTTCTATTCCTATGGCAAAGTCAGCTGCCATCAAATCAATTCTGAATCATGGTAACCACCCTTATGTGTGTCAGAGAAGAAGTATGCCCGATGGCTGGTCTTTCAGAAACAGATCATCAGCACTTTCTTCTGGGACACCTCTGGGCTTAAACCTCCAGTCTCTCCATGAGCAGCCGAGCACATTGACTATCTACACCTAGGGACTCCATTCTTTCTATAGTCACCATATGTTTGGGGACAAAGCAATTGAACAGCTGGGGATTCCTATTGTTGGACACATGGCTCCAATCATGGCCTGGAATACTTTCTATAATTCCTGGGATGTGCGGCTGCTGGAACAACCTCATAAATGCTCATTCATTTTTAATTAGTGCGTTCTTTTTAAAGCGTTGCTGTGTGAAACAGATCAACTACATTAAAAGGATTTATCACATGCATGAACTGTTTAAAGCTTAATAATAAAATGGACACTCACAGAGCCACCACCCAGCTTAAGAAATTGATGTGAGTTTATTATGAATAACAGTTAATATTTTCTGAGCACTTCTTATGTTATAGGCGCTGTTCTGGGAGGCACAGTGGATTCACAGGGCCAGCAGTTCAAGGCCACCAGTCAATCTAGAGGAGAAAAATGAGACTTTCTGCTCCCACAAAGACTAACAGCCTCGGAAACTCTATACAGGGTTGCTAATCATTGATACTGATTCGACGGCACTTCACAGCATTGTTCTAAGAACTTGAACTGATGAATCTTCATAATAATCCTATGAGTTATGCATTGTTAGTGGTGGTGTTGTTGCTGTTAGGCCCTGGTAAGTTCGCTATGACTCATAGTGACCCTATCACAACAGAACCAAACATTGCCCAGTCCTGTGCCGTTTTCACAATCGTTACACTTGAGTCCACTGGTGCTGCCACTGTGCCAATCCAGCTTGTTGTGGGGTCTTCCTCTTTTTCGCTGACCCTCCACTTTACCAAACATGACATCTTTCTCCAGGAACTGGTCCCTCCTGAAACATGTCTAAAGTATGAGAGAAAGTCTCTTCATCCTGGCTTCTAAGGAGCGTTCTAGCTATACTTCCTCCAACACAGGTTTGTTTGTTCTTCTGGGAGTCCTGGTACTTTCAATATTCTTCTCCAACATCATAACTCAAATGCAGCAATTCTTCTACAGTCTTCCTTATTCATTGCTTACCTTTCACATGCATTGAGACTATTGAAATTACCATGGCTTGGGCCAGGGGCACCTTAGTCCTCAAACTGATATCTTTGCTCTTAAACACTTAAAAGAGGTCTTGTGCAGTAGATTTGCCTAATGCGATAAGTCATTCGATTTCTTGACTGATGCTTCCACGAGTATTGATAGTGGGTCCAAGCAAAATGAAGTCTTTAACAAATTCCATCTCTTTTCCATTTATCATGATGTTATTTACTGGTCCAGTGGGGAGATTTTTTTTTTTTTTTAATGTTTTATTGTGCAGTGGTGAGATTTTTGTGGGGTATATATATATATTGAGATGCAATCCATACTGAAGGCTGTGGTCCTCTTTGCTTTCAGCAAGCAAGGTTGTATCATCTGCACATCACAGGTTGTTATGAGTCTTCCTCCAATCCTGATGCCACGTTCTTCTTCACAGAATCCAGCTTCTTGGATGATTTGCTCAGCATACAGGCTGAATAAGTATGGTGAAAGAGTACAGCCTTGGCGCATTAGTAATTACAGTATTGTTAATTTTACAGATGGGAAAACAAGCCTCCATTGATTAAGGAGCTGACCAGGGTCACACAGGAAGTTGATCCAGGATAGACATGTGGTCAGTATAACTCCAGAACCTCCATTATTATTGTTGTAAAAATTATATGTAACAACCATTTGCCAATTCAACCTTTTCTACATGTACAATCCAGTGGTGCCAATGACATCCTTCACATTGGACCACCATGACCATCATGACCAGACAGACAACCAGTGTCTCTGTTCTCTGGCTCCTGGCCCTGGTCACCACTAACAAACATTCATCTCTAGGCACTTGCCTGCTCTAGAGATTTTATACCGGTGGAACCCTATTTGTAGGAATGACCTATTTCACCCAGATTCGTGCTTTCAAGGCTCAACCACATTGTAGTACCGATTAAGACTTCATTTCTCTCTGTGGTTGAGTAAAATCCACTGTATGTGTGCATGGTGGTGGTGATGGTGATGTGCCGTGGAGTCAGTTCTGACTCATAGAGACCCTGTGTAAGGTTTCCGAGGCTATAAATCTTTACAGGAGCAGAAAGCCTCATCTTTCTCCTGTGGAACCACTGGTGGAGTCAAACCACCAACCTTTCCATTAGCAACCCCGTGATTAACCCACTGCGCTACCAGGACTACTCAAGGAGTAGCATGAGGATAAAGGAGGGGACGAAGAAGATTACCCGGTTTCTATGGATTTAGCTCCATCCATGCGTGGTAGAGTGAGTTTTCAATGGCTGATTCTTTAGAAGTAGATCACCAGGGCTTTCTTCTGAGGTTCCCCTGGGTAGACTAGAACCAACAACCTTTCAGTGAGCCCCCAGGGCCCCCTACAGAGAAGACTCAGGGAGACTCTACAGCCAGCAGAGGACACCTGGAGCACAGTGGGTTCATCAGTGATGTGTTTTCCATTTCCTGTCCTGGGTGTTCCATAGTCACAAAAGGCAAGTGTTCAGCGACTCTGCCCTGTCTTTCACACAACGGCGAGATCAGTGTTGAATAGTCTGCAAAGCCCCTAAAAGTTACTGTGAGACATTCTGACTTGCTCACCCTTTCATCTCCTCAGTTCTCCACAACACCCCGTCCCCCCCTTGTGAAGCGCATGAGTGTCCGGCTCTCCTTCACAGAAAGAGAGGATTTCCCTACTCACCAGGGTGGGTCAGAAAAGATTTTTGGAAATCAGTCCTGTTTGATTCTATATATTAGTTCATGCTGTTGAGTTGATTCTGACTCACGGTGAACTCGTAGGGATTCCTAAACTGTCATCTTCACAGGGGGAGATGTGTCATGGTGGTTACTCACTTGGCTGCTAACAGGCTGCTCAGCGGGAGGAAGACCAGGCTGTCTGCTTCTGTAGAGATTACAGCATGAAGACCCCCCAGGGAAGTTCTACTCTGTTTTATAAGGTTAGTATGAGACAAAATCGACTTGATGGCTGCAGGACATGACACTAAATGGACAACAGTAACTATGAAATAAGAGGCAGGCTCAAAATGGTTGTGGAAAAATTTTATTATCTTTCAACCCCAATTTTCCAATCTTTTTGAAGTCCCCTGGTAGAGATGAGAACTTAAAGAGGTGGAGTCTGAGTTAACCTGGTGAAACAATTGGAGCAGAGACAGGGACAAAGGTGACACAATGTGAGGTTTGTAACTGTTGTCAGTGAGCTAGCCTTGCCAACACTGTTGAATGGGGCATGCTTTGTTCTGGATATTTTTACCATGGTTGTTTGGTTGGTTATATATTGTGGAGTCGGTTCTGACTCATAGCGACCCTGTATAGGGTTTCTGAGGCTGTAAATCTTTATGAAAGCAGAAAGCTTCATCTTTATCCCACGGAATGGCTGGTAGTTTTGAACTGCTAACCCTGAGGTTAGCAACCCGACTCGTAACCACTACACTACCAGAGCTCCTTTATTTTTACCATATGTATATATATTTCGCTATGGGTCGGAACTGACTCGACAGCACTTAACAACAACACATATATATTTACTGAACTGGACTTTTCAACACTGTTGAAAAGGTGCATACTTTGGTGTGTATATTTTCACTACATATATACATATATGTAAACAGAGAGAGGAGGGGGAGCCCTAGGGTGGCGCTGTGGTCTGTGGGTTAATGTGCTAGACTGCAAAGTCGGTTTGAACTGCAAGGTTAGTGATTCAAGTTCATCAGCCACTCCTCAGAAACCCTATACAAGGTTGCTATGGGTAGGAACCAACTCAAGACACTTAAGTACAACAACAATATACATGCATAGAGAGAGAGTCCTAGCGTGGCGCTGTGGGATAAACCACTCGACCACAAGTTCAATTTGAACCACAAGGTCAGTATTTCAAACTCACCAACAGCTCCCGGGAAACCCTATACAGGGTCACTATGGGTCAGAACCGACTTGACGGCACTTAACAACAACAACAATATATACAGAAAGAGAGAGAGAGAGAAAGTCCTGATGTGACACTATGGTAAAAGGCACTGAACCGCAAGGTCAGTGGTTCAAGCTCACCAGCTGCTCCTCAGAAACTATACAGGGTCGCTATGAGTCGAACTGACTCAATTGCATTTAATACCACATACAAATAAGGAACCCTGAGAGCGAAGTGGATTATCAGCCAACCATGAGAACAATAGCTCAAATCTACCAGTTGCTTTGTGGGGAAAAAGGAAAAACATGTGGCTGCCTGTTGCCGTAAAGATTTATGGGAACCATATACAGTGTCATTATGAGTTGAACCAACTCCACAGCACTTAAAAGCAACAGTACATATATATATATCTTCACAACTGTAAGTGTGAGAAAGATAAAATAAATGTTCTTGTTTTTTCCAAAGAGGTATGGAAATCAGTGCAAAGGCTGGCTGAGATTTCTAGATGGGGCTCAAGCCCAGGGAGGAGCATGTGACCGTTCAGCATAATCTCAGGCGCCTCTGGCCCAGATGTTACAGTGACAGTTCCCCAGAGGGACCACCAAGAGCCAATAGTCTGTCTGCTTTTACAAAGGGAACTTCTGTGGAACCGGAACCAAGCGCCTGGCAGATTAAAAGGAACAGAGGACAAAAGAAGACAGAAGGACACAATCCATTCACCACACACAAATGAAAGCATCATGGTCTTGGCATCAACTACGTTTCTATCCTGAAAGAGCCCAAAACTCGATGTCAGTGCCAGGAAAGGATGGGAGATGGTCATTCTTCAAAACGCTTAAGGAAAGAAGATGGTTTTAAATTCATATGTGTACTTCTATCTCAGGGAGTGGGTGGGAGGGCCCATGATGGCATTTTGCCCAGAATCAGAGCATCCGTGCAGATAACACTGACCCAACTTTAGGATGATAGAGAAAATCCAAGCAACAGAGACTTGTCTAAAGCTGGGGTTTTATGAGCCGAAACGAGCCAATTTCACCCATGCAGGGATAACAAGCAAGCTTGTGTTCCAAGGTGGGGTGTCCTCCCCTCCCTGTCTCCTCCTTCCCTTCTATCTACACTGAGTGTACTCTAACACCCCCCACTTCCTCCTTTCCTATGTTCCAGAGAGGAGAAAGTATGAAAATTCAAACCTTCGAGTAGACCCCACCTCACAGTGCCCCGAAAGGGTAAAGTGGGGTGCTTGAGACTGTCATTTTTAATGGGAGCCCATTCTTCTCCCATGAAGCCGCTGGTAGGTTGGAACCACCAACCTTGCAGTGTGTTATCAGGACTCCTATAAAGACAGCATAAAAAATATGAGGGGGGCTTCAAAAGTTTTCGGGAAAATGGAATTCAGAGTAATGGAATTGTTCCATGAGTTTTTGGAAGCCCCCCTTTTTGTCAGTGAGCAACTGGGCTGGGAAGCCCAGACGGAGTCCAGAGACAAGAAGAAGGTTCTGGAAGTAGTGGCAAAGACAGACCATGTTTTTGCTGCTGAGACAATGCGAAACAGAACGTGTACAGAGCAGACTCGCATATCTTCAAAGAGAGGTGTATTTCTCCTGGCCCTAGAGGCACACATGGGAGTATCTTGTCCCCTGCCCGAACAACTCAGCTTTCTCAGTGGCCAAAAGAAAGAACCCTTAACCCCAAGCTGCTGTCCTCATATAAAAGGAATTTAGAATCTCTGAAGGCTCTGCCCACAGCCCTCTGGTTACTCTCTCCCAGCTCCCTGCCCTGCTGGCCTGCTCCCGATATTTGCAATATTTGCGCAGGAGTGCAAAGACCCCTGAAGACAACCCATTTACATTACTGGGAACCAAAACCTCTACTGCTGTCCAGTTGGTTCCAGTTCCTGGTGGCTTTAAAGGACAGAGGAGAACTGCCCCACAGGGTTTCTGAAATTGTCGATCTTTATGGGAACAGACATCTCCTCTTTCTTCTAATGACTGGTGAGTTTGAACTGCCCATTTTTCAGTTAGCAACCTAATTCTTAATCCACTCTGCTGCCAGGGCTCACAGCGCTGAGGGGAAGACCCAAGACACAGCAGAAAGGACCCATCTCTCTAAACTCAAAGACCAGGACCAAAATCATCTCCACACGCAGGCCCTTGGGTGGTGGGGTTCATCCATGTGGGGCTTCCTCAGAGCCGACTCACCAGGAAAGGGAAGGAATAGAGAGAGAGAGAAAGGCTGAGTGAAAACCTTTCCAGACTCTGCCCTTGAGTAAACCATTCTCCCTGGCCCGGCTTCTCTTTCCTTTTCTGTAAAACAAGAAAGTGGTTCTTTTGCAGCGCCAATGTGCTAGTTATATTTTGGTTTCCTTCCTGTTCTCTGTCAGTATTTCCATCTCTTCCAACAAAATAGGACTGTTGCCCAGTCCCCAAACCCACGTTTTCACCATCTGCTTGTCATTCTTCTTCAAGATCTTCTCTCTCTTTTTCCTTCCCTTCTCTGCCTCTTGAACTCTTATGGTCTGCTTCCTTTGCAAAACATTGACTTTTCCTTGAGTGTAATACTTTTTTTTTTTTTTTTAACTTTTTATTGTGAATTGGGTGAAGGTTTATAGACAAGCTCATTGGCTTTACATTCAACAAATGATAAACTTTGTTTCATCTCAATGATTACAATCCCCTCCCTGAATCTAGTTATCCTTCTTCCTCCCTGTGGCTCCCATTTACCTCTTACCATTCACAAAGGAACAAAGTTAAAATATATTTGATGTGCACTTGCCAAACAAAACATATATATTCATTTAAATGTCCAAAGGGCACATTCTGCAGCCAGCCTCCTGCCCACAGAAACACAGCCTTACTCGGTCCATGGATCTAGAGCCCGCAGCTGCTCTGTCTCGCCAAGCCACCTCTGTCACCAGCTCTGCTGTCCCCGCTTTTTTAGGTAGGATCTCACGGTCCACTCAGAGCATTATGATCTCATAAGAACAGCCTGTGGAGTCCTGGTGTGGCGCTATGGACTAATGCGCCAGACTGCAAAGCCGTTTGAACTGCAAGGTCGGCAGTTCAAGCTCACCAGCTGCTCCTTGGAAACCCTATACAGGGTCACTATGGGTCAGAACCAACTCAACGGCACTTAACAACAACAACAACAAAGAACAGCCAAAACGAAGTTTCAACGGGCAGCTTAGGAGGTGAGTTCATGAAAATGGGAGAGAGATAATTAGGAAAAGGAGAGTAAGAATCGGTGCTGAAGTTCCCAATAATCAAGGTAAGCACAGGCTAACTTGTGCTTATTCACTCATCTGTAGTGAGCAATTGCACAGTTTTTTCACTTACATCAAAGATTTTGCTTGTAAGTATGGCTGGCTTCTGTCTCTCTCTCCCAATCTTACAGACACTAAGGCCTCTTCAAATTAACACACCCTGACAGGGCGGGAGTACTCACCCATGTGAAATTGTTCTAGTAAGCAAGCACAAGTAAGCCAGAGCTTCCCTTGCTGACTGGGTAATCCACCCCTGAGAGAATGTAACCAGTGTACATATAGAAGCTGCTAAAATCCTGTGTGTTTTGCTCAGCATGTTCTCAAATACCAGCAACAAAATAAAACAAATTATTCTGTGAAAAACGTGGCCTTTCCTCTCCTGTGTGAGTCTGGCAGGCTAGAATAGCTGGCAGGACTGTCCACTCTGCGTAACTTCCTCTCTGCGGAAAGCCACACAAACAGAGAGGAAGTGGTGGTTTCCAAAGTGTCCGCTCAGCAGATGTGGGGGGACCCCCTCGAGTTTCTCAGTGGCTAAAAGAAAGAACCATCAAGCCTTGCCCGATGTTCAAAAGGGACTTTAGAATCCCTTCTGAAAGTCCAGCAGAACTGTGTTTACAAAACTGCTTCTTTTTCTGGGTTTTTTTTTTGTTTTTTCAGGGTTTAAGACTGTAAGGGAAAGTTCATCATTTTTGCTGCAAGACAGAAGCAAGAATCATTTAGGAGGGCAAAGAGGTGACATTGCTGTACACTTAGAACAGGCTTACAAGCAACAGAGGTGCATCCAAGAATGAGTGGACAAATCTGTCACAAACGCCCCTTTCTCCTTCATGAGCCATTGTCACTGAAATGGGCAGTGGTGGAGCAGTGGTAGAATTCTCGCCTTCCACCTGGAAGACCCCGGTTCGATTCCCAGTCAGTGCATACCTCAGCATAGCCATCCCCTGTCTGTCCGTGGAGGCTGGCGTGTTGCTGTGATACCGAGCAAGTTGCAACAGAGCTTCCAGACTAAGATAGGCTAGGAGGAAAGGCTTGGAGATCAACTTCTGTAAGTCAGTCACTGAAAACCCTATGGATCAATCACAACAGCCGATCCATAACTGGCCATGGGGGTGGGGCAGGGCCAGGCAGAGTTTCATGCCATCGGGCACTGGTATTTGTGTTGTTGTTGTTGTTATGTGCCGTGGAGTCAGTTCCGACTCATAGCGACCCTGGACAGGGTTTCCGAGGCTGTAAATCTTTATGGGAGCAGAAAGCCTCGTCTTTCTCCCGCAGGACAGCTGGTAGTTACGAAGAGCGAGGACAAAAACAACATCATAGAAATGGGCTTTTCTTTTTTCCCTCTCTAAAATATACTCCATAGGAAAGGTTGGCAGTACAAGCCCACAAATAGCTCTTTGTAAACCTTATACAGGGTCACTATGACTCAGAACTGACTCGACGGCACTTAATGACAACATTACTTTAGGAGTTGCTGCTTGGTGCAGACTATTAAGCACTGCACTACTAGTCAAAAGATGGGTGATTTGAACCTCGCCGGAGATGCCTCAGAAAAGAGTCCCGGTTACCTACTTACCAGAAACCCCACCGGGCCCAGTGCTAATTTGTTCACATGACTAACAACATTATGACTCAGGTCTCTGCAAGGCACAGGCAATTGGCGCTCCTGAAGTTGATGTTTCAAACCTACCCTGTTGGCACCACAGAGAAAGGGCTGGCGATCTACTTCTGTAAAGACGACAGCCAAGAAGCCCTCGGTAGTACATGGGATTGTCATGAGTTGGAATTGACTGGATGACAGTGGATGCGTTATTATTATTTTGTTGTTGTTGTTGTTGTTGTTTTAATCCTTTTAGCAGACATGTCCAATCTTCCCAGCCAAAATGCAAGTTGTTTTAGAATGTGGACTTCGTCTCACTCCTTTGTTGTTGTTGATAGGTGCCACTGAGTTGGCCCCGACTCATAATGATCCAAGCGCTGTCCAGTTCTGCGTCATCTTCACAGCTGAGCCCACTGCCGTTGCCACTGTGCCAGTCCATCTCGTTGGGGGTCCTCCTCTTTTTTGCTGACCCTCCACTTGACCAAGCATGACGTCCTTTTTCAGGAACTGGTCCCTCCTGATAACATGTTTGAAGTATGAGAGACCAAGTCTCACTTTGCTTGCTTCTTGGTACCCATTCAATTGTCTACTGAGTTGCCAGTGGTTTCCTTTCTGTTTCTTTGTTTCTTACACAAGTAAAACCTGCTCACTGTAGGATTACGTGTTTATTGACACAGTAAATCACCACGGAGAAAAATGCAGGGCCTCTAGAGCAATTAAAGAAATGAATTTTTAATGGAAGATATTTTTATATGTATACTAAATCTGGGCAAATCAATAAAAGTGATAAAATGCTATGCTGGGATGATTGCAGAAGAGCAGGCTTGGGGATGATTGGAGGATGCTGTTCTCTAGCTCAAGATATTTGGAGCACAGCCTGGCAACATATAACAAAACAAAGCAAAAACCCACTGCTGTTGAAGCGATTCCCTCTCAGAGCGACCCCATAAGGCAGAAGGGAACTGCTCTATAGGGCTTCCCAGGCTACAAATCGTTACAAAAGCAGAACGCCTCAGCTTTCTTCAGAAGAATGGCTGGTGGGTTTGAACTGCCAACCTTGTGTTAGCAGTCCACTACTCCATGAAGGCCCCTTCAACACCTAACTGGGAGGGGTTTATTGTTTTTGTTTTGTTTTGTTTTTTGCTTGTTTTAAGGATGTCAGCTTGAGGACTAAGGTGCGCCTGACTCAAGTATTTTCAATCACCTCATATGCATGCGAAAGCTGGACAGTGAATAAGGAAGACCATAGAAGAATTGATGCTTTTGAGTTATGGTGTTGGAGGAGAATATTGAAAGTGCCA
>NW_006408523.1:5338822-5363823 GCF_000296735.1 Chrysochloris asiatica | reverse complement strand
ATCTTGTTTCTGGACATGTGTTGATATGGTCATCTGTTTCTGTTTTGGGGGCATATTCAGTGGTTAGCTGTGGCCTTAATACTTAGATAGATGTGTATTTTGGTATTTTTTTATGCTTTCTGATTGCCTCCAGGTAGATGTGATAAGGATATGGGCTTCCCTTTTCACTCTTCTTCCTGAGAAACTTCAAGATGCCACTGTTGGTTGTTGTGACATAACTCAGGATTTAATTTTACAACCTGTTTTATTTTTAGTCTGCCTGTCCTGCTCCACAATTCCCGTTCAGGCCTTTTTCCTAGTGATAAACAGTTCAGGGCCAGCTGTGGCTGTTTTGCACTGCTATTTGATTTTAAGTGGAAACTGTCACTTTAAATTTTGAGGAGATCTGTGCGCATGCATAGTAGAACCCTCCGGAGGTTGGGGAGAGGTGTCCACTCACTCAGTCACCCCCTCTAGTCACCAGAATGGAGATGCGCAGACAGCGAGAGGCCAATAAACAGATACAGAAAAAAGAATGGCCACACCTTTATCTCCCCGGTTCTGCCAGGCAACCGTGGCTGCTCTGATCCTTTCCCTGCTTGGTCTCACCCAAGATGGCGGCTCCGGGAGCAGCTGAGCATCTTGAGTTAGAAACCAATGGATTTCTTGCTTCTGCTATATATTCCCCTGGTTGTAAGCCTTCCAACCTTCTAAATATTACTTTATATGTGGTTCAGAGTTCCGGCACCATCCCCTAAGCCTGCTTGGTCCTGTATTCTGTGTTGTTGCTGACAGAGCTCCTCACTGCTCTGCCACCCGATCCTCCATCTTGTTTGTTCTCTCGTCACAGAGTTTTAGGCAGAAGGAAAATCCCTGGAGATCTTGTCCCTCTGTTGAGTAGGGTCAACAAATACTGTTCTTGGTGTTGAGTGTCAATGAGTCAACTTTCAACTCACAGTGACCCCATGTGACAGAGTAGAACTCCCCCAGGGGAATTTCTAGTTTCTCATTTTTTTGGAAAGGATCTCTGGTGGTGTGTTGGGTTAGGCATTGGGCTGCTCACCTCAAGATTGGCAGTTCAAATCCACTACTTTTCTCCATGGGAGAAAGATGAAGCTGTCTAAAGATGTGCAGTCTTGGAAACCCTATGGAGCAGTTATCTTCTGTCCGGTATTGTTGCTTTGAGTCACAATCAACTTGGAGGCAGTAGGCTAATCTCTGTGGGAGCAGATGGGCGGGTCTCTTACCCATGGAGCTACTAGGAGGTTTTGAACTGACAACCTTCTAGTTAGCAGTCAAGTGCTTAACCATTGTGCCACTAGAGCTCATCTAGTTCCTTGTTGTTTGTTGTTGTTAAGAGTCGATTCCGACTCATAGCGACCCTGTACAGGGTTTCCGAGGCTGTAAATCTTTACGGGAGCAGAAATCCTCCTCTTTCTCCTGTGGAACAGCTGGTAGTTTTGAACTGCTGACCTTGCGGTTCACAGCCCGATTCGTAACCACTATGCTACCAGAGCTCCTAGTAGCCAATAATAACCAGCGTGCCATTGAACTGTAAAACATTTAAATCTGTGATAGCATATTCACAAATGTTAAAAAAAAGTCTTAATATTTTCTATAGACCTGTGTTGTTGTTAAGTGCTGTCAAGTCAGTAACAACTCAAAGTGACCCTAGACAGGGTTTCTGAGATTGTAAATCTTTGTGGGAGCAGAAAGCCTCATATTTCTTCCACAGAGCAACTGTTGGGCTTGAACCACCAACCTTGTGGTTCCCAGTCCAGTGTTTATCCTACAGAGCCACTGTGTTTCCAAAAGACCTGTAGGTTGGAGTAGTCTTCCAAAATGAAAGCAACTCATTGTTAAAATAAACATGCATATTACACTTTATTTGGAGTACTGGTGTGGCACTGGACTGCAAGGTCGGTTTGAACCACAAGGTTGGCGGTTCAAATTCACTCCTCAGAAACACTATGCAGGGTGGCTATGGGTAGGAATCGATTCAACAGCACTTAACAACAACAAAGTCTTTACAGGCACAGAAAGCCTCATCTTTCTTTTGTAGAATGGCTGGAGGGTTTTAACTGCTAACTTCGCAAGATTAGCAGCCCAGTGCTTATCCTACAATGCCATGAGGGATCCTTAAAAAAAAGAACATGGAAGTCACCTAAGATGTCTGAAGGTGCTCTCATTATTAAGATGAGGGTTTATTCATTACTGAAGAGCTCCAGTTATAAAATGCCCCACTGGCGTGATTCCCACGATCCTCAGGCTCCCTCTTTTCCAAGAGGGTGGAAGCGTTAGAAAAGGGATACCAGTGTGAGGAGGGCAGCCCTTGGCAAAGGCCGGGTGTGAAGAGTGAACTGTCTGTACCAAGACCGCAGAAGATCCTGGACAGACTAAAACCACTGCCACCCTCTATCTGTGACCTAGGGAAATGCCACTGCTTGTGAAAGTCCCCCCAAGCCAAACCCTCAGTAGTGGAGATACAGAACTTCCAAAAGGCAAGGGAGTCAAGTCAATTTCAAGATCTAACAGACTGTTTTAAATAGGGAAAATATGAATAAATTACAGAGTAATGTCAAAGAAAATGAATATGCCTGCACAGCAAAAACAATTTTTAAAAAAAAAAAAAAAGAGGAAAATCAGAAAGATTTAGTAAACATTAATGTAACGGAAATGAAAATGCAAAGAAAACCCACAAACAAAATTAACTCAGTGCAGAAAAATTATGTGGAACAAAGAAACCAGCAACACCAAACACGCACACAAACTAGCAAAATGACAGCAAGTAATTCATACCTATCAATAATTATACTGAATGTAAATTGATTAAATGCACCAATCAAGAAACAGAGAGAACAGAATGGATAAGAAAACGGGATCCTTCAATATGCTGTCTACAAGAGCTATGTCAAAAACACAGAGACAGCCTAAATGCACATCAACAGAAGAATGGTTAAGTAAACTTTGGTGCATACACACAAAGGAATACTATGCATCATTGAAGAATAGCAATGACTGATGTATGAAAACATCTCCCAACATAGAAGAACTTGGAGAACATTATGCTGAGTGAAATTAGTTCATCACAAAAGGACAAATGTTGTATGAGACCAGTGTTGTAAAAAGTTAAGAAAAGGTTTTCTCAATAAAAGAAACAATCTATGATGGTTAAAGACAGGGAGGAGGAGGGGAAATTATTCATGGATTAGATGGAGGACACACGTTAACATGGGTGACAGGGCAGGCAATATACAACAAGAGGGAGGTTGGCAGGGGAAAGATGAAGGTAGAGGAAGACACAGGGAGGAATGCAAGAGTCAAAGTGAACAGAGGTGGGCGGCCGAGCTCGGGGGACTGGCTCTACCAGTCCTAGGACCACATGAGCTGAGCTCATTGTCTTCCTGCCACTCGTGGTCACAGGTGCCTGCCTCGCCCTGCTAATAGTCTTCTTTACACTGGGGCTGGAGGTGGAAGACCATGTGGCATTTTTAATAACAGTGCCCTCCCCTGGCCATCTTCTTTGCGATATTTATCCTAGTCTGCATTGAGTCTGTTTTTAAAAAGCTGCTCCGCCTCTTCTCTTTGGTGATATGGATCTGTCTTTTGGCTGTGGGATACTTGTTTATGAGTTTTGGTGGTACCATCTCTCCTTGGGACCAGGCGTTCTTCTTCCTCTTCATCATCTTTGTGGTATACACCATGCTTTCCTTCAACATGCGGAACGCCATCATCGCCAGCATCCTCAACTCCACTTCGCACGCCCTTGTGCTCAGCATCTGGCTGTCTGTGACGTCAGAGGCCAGGGAGCTCCTGGTCTGGCAGCTCAGTTTTCTCCTCTGTAGAATGGCAGCACTTGTCCACTTCCGCAGAGACTCACTGACCACGGGGCTGACCCAGGAGATCATGTGTGTGAAGTACCTGCCGAGCCTTCAGTGATAAAGTGGCAACAATAGAAAAGATCTCTTCACCATGTCGTAATGATCTCGCAGACACTGCGAGAAATGGAACATGAAACTCCTGAGGAGACTATGGCAACAACCCAAATCTATTCAAATGACTTTGAATAACCCAGTGGTGGAGTGTTTGGCACTGTAGGATAAGCACTGGACCGCAAGGGCAGTTTGAACCACAAGGTTGGCAGTTCCAACCCACCAGCTGCTCCTTGGAAACCCTATACACAGTCGCTATGGGTGGGAACCCAGTCAACGACACTTAACAACAACAAAGAGCACATGTATATACCTGACTCCAAAAGTTACCCAGTAAACCTGGAGAAAGGTTTCATAACAACATCTCTAGATGATTCTACTCAAAATTCTCCTTCCTTTGCATTGTGTTGTTGTTGCTAAGTGCCATTGAGTCGAGTTGATTCCAAGTCATAGCAACCCTGTATAGGGTTTCCAAGGAGTGGCTGGTAAATTAGAACCCCTGACCTCGCAGTTCAAATGGACCTTGAGGTTGGTCCGGTGCTTATCCTACAGCACCACACCAGGACTCCACACTACCATGCTTAATTGTTGTTGTTGTTGTTAAGTACCTTGGAGTCGGTTCTGACTCATAGCGACTCTGTACAGGGTTTCCGAGGCTGTAAATCTTTACAGGAGCAGAAAGCCTCATCTTTCTCCTGCAGAGCGGCTGGTAGTTTCGAACTGCTGGCCTTAAGGTTCGCAGCCTGATTTGTAACCAGAGCTCTTACCATGCTTAATTAGGTGCCCTCAATTCGGTTCCAACTCATAGCATCTCATGCACAATAGAAGGAAACAGTGTCTGGTTCTGAACCATCTTCTCAGCCACTGTTGTGTTTGAGCATACTGTTGCAGCTACTATGCCCATCCATCTCCTTGAAGGGCTTCCTCTTTTCTCTGACCCTCTAATTTACCAAGCACGCCATCCTTCTCCATGGGCTGATCTTCCTGATAATCTATACAAAGCACATGGGATAATTTCTATCATGCTCTCTTCTAAGGAACATGCTGGCTGTACTTCTTCCTAGACAAAGTTTTCATTCTTCTGGCAGTCAGCTGTCTTCTTACGTTCAGCATTCTTCACCAACACCATAATTCAAGCACATCAATTCTTCTTCTGTCTTCCTTATTTGCTGTCCAGCTTTCACATGCTTATGAGAAGATGGAAATATCATGGCCTGGGTCAGGTGCACCTTAGTCCTCAAAGAGATATCTTTGCTTTTAAACACTTTAACGAGGTCTTTTGCAGCAGATATGCCCAATGTAATATATCATTTGATTTCTTGATCACTGCTTCAACAGGCATTGATTTGTAGATCAAAGCAAAATGAAATCTTTGACAACTTCATATTTTCTGTTTACCATGATGTTGCTTATTGGTCCGGTTGTGAGAATGTTTGTTATACTTTATGTTGAAGTGTAATCTACACTGGAGGATGTAGTCCTTGATCTTCATCAATGAGGGCTTTAAGTCTTTTTCACTTTCAGCAAGCAAGGTTGTGCCATCTACATATTGCATTGTACAAGACGAATTCTGTAAGCCCCTGAGCTCTTTCCTACCCCTTGTCAAAATCTGATTTCCTTATTTAGCAAGACAAACAAGAGAGGTCGGCTCCGCCCCTCTGGCTCAGTCCCCACCACTTCGGCTCTCCTCTCAGGCTCTGTCTCCACAGCCTTGGCTCCTCCTCTCGGGCTCCACCCCCGCCAGGTTCAAAGGTGTTCCTCTGAGATGAGATGGAGGTAGGACTGCAACATGAAATGCACAGGACTAGATTTCCTAAGAAGGAACCAGGGGGATTTCCCCCATTCTGTGAGATGAGGGTCCCAAATGAATTCTTGTGATTGTGTTTTCTAGAAAAAAAATCAAACCCCGAAGTGTTTTGCTTTTCTTACCCTTCTAATGCTAAAGCCTTTACCACCTTCCTTCACAGAAACTGAGGTGAGACGGTCCAGATTTCAGTGGGTTGCATTTAGAAGCTGATCAGAGATAGGGGGTCATTTCAAACTTAAAGGCTGGTCAACTGTCACCCCTTTTGTCAGCCCTTTTTTATGTTCCCACCCTGTATTGTGACTGAAGGCCATATACCTTCAAAGGGGGTGAAAACAGGAAAGTCACTGGAGGTGAAAAAGGAGCTTGGTGGTCTAATGGTTAAGCATTCAGCTCCTAACAAAAAGGTTGGCAGCTCTGCGGGACCCAGCAATCTGCATCTATAAAGAGTTTTGTTAAGTGCTTGAGTTGTTTACGACTTAGAGAAACTGCTGGTGGGTTTGAACTACAAACCTTACAATTGGCAGTCCAGAACTATCCTACAATGACAATCCAAGAAACCCTATGGAGCAGTTCAACCCTGTCACATGAGGTCACCTTGAGTCTGAAGGCAAATAACAACAGGAGATGAAAAAACTCCTTATTGCTTTTATGTTCAAAGCCCAGATACCGTACACAGACACGCAGTGTGTCTATGTTAAAGGCAGTGTATCCTTGGTATTGAGACTCATGGGGCGGTGGTGAGGGAAAATGTCTACACAAGAAACGGTTGAGAACCCTGCTTTGAAGTTTAGGGCCATCCTTTAAATAAATGTGCACTTTCTTCTCTCTCAGACTTTAACCTGGCTAAAAGGTTGGTGATTTAAACCCATCCAGTTGTGGTGGCGCTGTGGGTCAATGCGCTGGACTGCAAAGTCGTTTGAACCCTAAAGTCAAAGGTTCAAGATCACCAGTCTCTTCTCGGAAATCTATACAGGATCGCTATGGGTCGGAACCAACTCGAGAGCACTCGACAACAAGCAGTACCACAGAAGAAAAATCTGGTGATCTACTTCAGTAAAGATGGGGTCGCTAGAAGTTGAAAACGACTGCATGGCACATAACACATTTTAATTATAGTTATTTGTGACTCATCCCCGTCTCAAACTTTCCCCCTCAGACCCGCTTCTTGCAGGCTTCGGAAACCCTCTGGCAGGGTGCTGCACGCTGGGAGGAGACAGGAGCTGAATTGAAATGTTTGTGTACCCTCTGCAACCCTGAAGGCCACGGGGCAGGGCTCAAGTGATTTTTTCCTCAGAGCTGAGGCCTGGCCTGGATGGTGGGAAACTGACCCATACCGATGGGGTGGCTTTGCAGATCTCCGCTCCTCCTCTCCTGCTCTGCCCCGGCGGTTACGACTCCCTCCTCTTCGGCTCCGCCCCCGCAGTTACGACTCCTCCCCTCCGGCTCCGCCCCCGTAGTTATGACTCCTCCTCTCGGACTCCGCCCCCGCGGTCCCCACTCCTCTCGAGCTCAACCTACACAACCTCGACCTCTCTTCTCGGGCTCCTCCCCCGCGGACTTGGAGCCTTCCCTCAGGCTCCGCCCTCGCGGTCTCGGCTCATCCCCTCCTGCTCCGCCTCCGTGGCCTCGGTTCTTCCTCTCGAGTTCCGCCCACGCAACCTCGGCTTCTCCCCTCCGGATCCGCCCTCGCAGTCTCGGCTCCGCCCCTCTGGCTCAGTCCCCACCACTTCGGCTCTCCTCTCAGGCTGCGTCTCCGCCGCCTTGGCTCCTCCTCTCGGGCTCCACCCCCGCCGCCTCTGGCTCCCGCTGCTCCTCCCAGGTCCCGCGAGCCTGTGATGCCTGGCTAGGCCGCTTCCGCCGCAGCTGAGTATTGTGTATGCCCAGCATGAAGGGTTTCAGCAGCTGGGTCTCTGTGGCGCAATCGGTTAGCGCGTTCGGCTGTTAACCGAAAGGTTGGTGGTTCGAGCCCACCCAGGGACGAAGCAGCTCCTTTTCCTGAGATCGGCTGTAGGAAGAGTTATTTTAAAATAAAAATCGTAACGGTGAGCTTTTTAATCAAAAAGAGGAGTAGGCTCCCACCTGGTTTCTAGGCTTAAAGAAGACGGTATCCTCTTAATATTGGGCACATGTCACCTGGAATTAGCCAATTTTGTTCGCATGATATGTTCAAAGGGAACAAAGAATGTTCACAGAAACCGAAGGTGTCATGGAAAATACAAGTTAGCTAATTGCCCGTTGGCAGGTGAATGAATAAATAGCATTGATTTCTCTCAGAGAAACGACATCATCAAAAAGCCAATGTACTTGAAGAGGCTTACATACTGAGACACGCAAGAGGATCATTAAAAGCATGAGCGAGTCTAACCATCTAAATAGATTATTTATCAAGTTAAGCTCTGTTACAGGCTTTAGACAGTGTGTTTGAATGTGAGAATTAGAGGTAAATTGGAGCCCTGGTGTAGCCCTGTGGAACAAAGCGCTAGACCACAAGGAAGGTTTGAGCCACAAGGTCTGTGGTTCAAACTCACCATCATCCAATTCACAATAAAAAGGAAGAAAAAAAAAAAAAAAAAGTAGGGCTTTGGATGTCTTTAAATTTACCCTAAATAGTTGACAGAATTTTTCCTGGTGTGTGTGGGAGGGGTGGGGGGCAGAAATGGAGCAGAAATTGTGTTCCAGATAAAAGGTCTCAGACAACACGGTTGCACAGATATTTTTCAAGCAGGTGATTCACATCTGGCCAGAATTCTATGGAGCTAGATGGTCACATGAGAGTAGAATAACACAGTAATAGGATTCAGTTCTGCCAGGATAGAGGTCACGTGGCAGGTGCTCCGTCGCTTGTTGTTAGGGGCCGTTGTTTCCAACCCACAGCAACCTTAGGTGAAACAGAACAAAACGCTCCTGGGCCTGCACCAGCCTGACAATGCTGTTACACTTGAGCCCATTGCTGCTGCCAATTCAGCTCATTGGGGGGCTTCCTTTTTTTCACCAGCCCACCACTTGACCAAGTATGATGTCCTGCTCCAGAAACTGGCCGCTCCTGAAAACTTGTCTGAAGTATGAGAGAGTAAGTCTTGCCATTTTGGCTTTTAAGGAGCTTTCTGGTATAGGACTTAGAGACCTAAAAGAAGGGGTTCTTAACAGGTCACTCGCCCCTAACTTTTAGAGTTTGTCTTGTCAAATGCCGACAATTATTCCATAAATAATTGTTATTGTTGTTAAGTGCCGTAGAGCCAGTTCCGAGTCATAGCCACCCTGTATAGGGTTTCCGAGGAGCGGCTGGTGAGTTTGAACTGCTGACCTTGATGTCAAGTGCTTATCCTATGGCAGCACACCAGGACTCTGTGTTGTCTAATCAGGAGTCCTAAAAGAGAAATAATGTTCCAGCACCCTCCCAAATATTTTTAAAACCAAACCCATTCCTATTGAGTCCCATCTCATAATGACCACGGTTGGCTGGTTGTATGCTATGGAGTTAGTTCCAACTCATAGTGACCCTGTACAGCGTTTCCGAGGCTGTAAATCTTTACATGAGCAGAAAGCCTCATCTTTCTCCTGCAGAACAGCTAGTTGTTTCAAACTACTGACTTTGAGTTAGCAGTCCAACTCATAACTACTATGCTACCAGAGCACCTTATAATAACCATTGTTGTTGTTGTTAAGTGCCATCAAGTCGGTACAGACTCATAGCAACCCTATGTAAAACAGAATGAAACACTGCCTGGTCCTGGGCCAACCTCACAATTGTTGCCACATTTGAGCCCATTGATGCTGCCATTTTATCAATGCATCTAGTCTGGTTGGGGGTCTTCCTCTTTTTCTCTGACCCTCCACCTTACCAAATATGATATCCTTCTCCAGTGACTGGTCCCTCCTGATAATATGTCCAAAGCATGAAAGATGAAGTCTGGCCATCCTGGCCTCCAAGGAGCACTCTGGCTGCACTTCTTCCAAAACAGATCTATTGGTTCTTTTGACAGCACATGGTACTTTCAATATTCTCCTCCAACACCATAACTCAAAAGCATCAATTCTTCTACAGTCTCCCTTATTCACTGTCCAGCTTTCACATGCATATGAGGTTATTGAAAATACCATGGCTTGGGTCAGGCATACCTTAGTCCTCAAGCTGACATCTTTGTTCTTCAGCACTTTAAAAAGGTCTTGTGCAGCAGATTTGCCTAATGCAATACATTGTTTAATTTCTTGACTGCTGCTTCCATGAATGTTGATAGTTGATCCAAGAATGAAGTCCTTGACAACTTCAATCTTTTCTCCATTGATAAGAATGCTATTTATTGGTCCAGTGGTGAGGATTTTTGTGTTCTTTACATTGAGATGCATTCCATACTGAAGGTTGTGCTCTTTGATCTTCATCAGTAAATATTTTAAGGCTTCTTCATTTTCAGCAAGCAAAGTTGTATCATCTGCATATCGCAGGTTGTTAATGAGTCTTCTTCCAATCCTGATGCCATATTTTTCTTCATATAACCCACCTTCTAGGATTATTTGCTCAGCATACAGGTTGAATAAGTATGGTGAAAGAATACAACCTTGTCACAAACCTTTCTTAATTTTAAACCAGTGTTCCCATGTTCTGTTCGAACAACTGCCTCTTGGTCCAGGTACAGATTCCTCACGAGCATAATTAATGACCATATAGGTCATTATATCCACCATATAGGGCAGGATTCCTAAGGATGTAAATCTTTACTGTGGTCCTTTGAAGCAGCCAGTGTGAACCAGCCACCTTTTGGTTAACACATAAGCACCTCAACAACTATGCCACCAGGATAGACTTTCCTGATGCTCATCAAAATTCTAAATTTTCCTCGTACACTTAAGACTAGCTTACACTGGAAACAAGAAAACGGAAAGAAATTAGATCCTAACACAACTTATACACGGTTCAAATTTAGTTTGTCATTTCAAGATAAAGAAGGTGTAATAGTTGGTGTTGGTGAAGAACACTGACTAGATCGTGGACTGCCAGAAAAACAGACAAATCAGTCTTGGAAGTACAGCCAGAATGCACCTGAAAAGCAAGAACAGTCAGATTTTGCCTCACGGACTTTGGTCTGTTATCAGGAGGCATGAGTCCCTGAAGAAGAATATCATGCTTTGTAAGTATACGGTTAGCAAACAAAGAGTAAACCCCTCAACCAGATGGACTGGCACATACCTACTATTGTGGAGATGGCACCAGACTGGCAGTGTTTTGTCAGTTTATACATGGGATCTCTGTGGATCAGAACCGACTCGATGGCACCTAATACCTACAACAACAGTGTTGGCTGTCAGTGAAGTCATCGGGGCTTTGGGCTGTCCCTCCACTTTCAAGTGAACACACTGATACTCACTATAGACTTTAAGGACCGAGCATAAAAGATGGCTGCTTGAACTCAGCTGGTGGTTCCACAGAAGAAACGCCTGCTAATCTGCTTCCGTTAGGATTGTGGCTGAGAAAACCCTATGGGGTAGTTCTCATCTAGAACACATGGGGTCGCCAGGAGTCAGAATTAACGGGGGTGGTGCTCGACAGCAATGTCTATTTGAACCACAAGGTTGGTGGTTCAAATCCACCAGCTGCTCCTCGGAAACTGCATACAGGATTGTTATGAGTCGGAACCAACTGGACGGCACTTAACAACAACAAGGAGCTCCTTGAGAACAGAGTATTTTCAGTTAATAATAATAATATCCCTGTACAAGTTCACTATGAGTCAGAACCGACTCCATGGTACTTAATAATAATATAAACTCCAAGGTTTCTTCAGGATGAAGTGTAAATTCTTGAGCTGAGCACACAAGGCCCTTCAGAATCCACAGCCCTGTAAACATCACGTGATTATAGGATCGTGACAAACTATGGATAACTTTGCTCAAAGGTCCACCTTTGGCTCATCGAATAAGGTCACTAAGAGTCGGAATCGACTTAACAGCACTCAACAACAACAGGGCTCTTGGAGTGGTCCGGGCTTCCTTGCTCCACCCAACCCCACCCCACCCCAACTCCACCCCACTTAGCTGGCTGACATCGAGGAGGTTCTCAGGAAGGCCTTCTTGGATGCTGCCTTGCCATCAAGTCAATTCCGGCTCACAGGACAGCCCTGTCATCTTCACAGAAGCTGGCTGCCACAGTTGTTTCACGCGGAGAAGCTGCTGGGTTTGAACCACCGACCTTTCAGTTAGCAGGCAAGTGCTTAACCACTGCACCACCAGGGCCCGTTGACTTGTTGTTGTTAAGTACCATCAAGTTGGTTCCAACTCATAGCGACCCTGGATAGGGTTTCCAAGGAGCAGCTATCAGGTTTGAGCTGCCAACCTTAGAACTCGTAGTCCAGTGCTTATCCTACAGCACCACGCCGGGAGTTCCCCTTTATAAGTTTGTCACACCACACACGTCTCTGTAGTGTAGAGACCTACACTACAGTGTGAACGCCTTCAGAACAGCAGTTTGCCCATCTAGGACAAGGCCTGAATCATAGATTAGCACGCAGAACACACGGGACCCCTGCCTTCTCACCACATGGTTAACAGAGCTGAGCCGTTAGGTAAAAACACATCTGATGAAGTATCAGTCTGAAGGCCACAGGAAAATGTCCCGGCAGTTAAGAAAGAAGTGCACCTAGGTCCAACGTGTGTCTCGATGGAGGATGTGGAAAGATTGGGAGAGGTCAGAAGGCAAGCAAGGGCCATTTAAGGAAGTGAGCAAAAGCAGTATATAGGACAAGTGAACTTCAATGGGACCACAAGGGTCAGATCCACAATCAGTCATGGCATGGTACAGGATCAGGCAACGTTTTCTTCAGTAGTAACATGGGGTTGCCATGAATCGGAGCCCAAGTTCACATCATCTAATAGTCGTAGACTTCAGTGGGGTGCAGGGGAAAGGGTCTAAGATTGTGAAAGGACTCTGAGAACCAAGGGAGCAAGCTTAGACTTTACCTTTCAGGTAAAGGAGTAACTGGAGAGGTCCCTGTCTCAGGACATGAGGAAATCTCGTTTAGGAAGTTGGTCTGGCAGCAGTCAGTATAGGAGAAAGGCAAGAAGAAATCAGAGCATACCACAACCAAAAGTACGGCCATGGAGCCGATTCCAACTCACACAACCCTATAGTTGTTGTTAGGTGCCGTTAAGTCAGTACTGACTCATAGCGACCCTGTGTACAACAGAATGAATCACTGCCGGTCCAGCGCCAACCTCACAATCGTTGCTAACGACTGAGCCCACTTTTGCTGCCACTGTGCCAATCCATCAATTGGGGGTCTTCCTCTCTTTTTCTGACCCTCCACTTTACCAACATGATGTCCTTTTCCAGGGAATGATCCCTCCTGATAAATATGTCTGAAGTATGAGAGATGAAGTCTGGACATCCTGGCTTCCAAGGAGCATTCTGGCTGTACTTTTTCCAAAACAGATTGGTTTGTTCTTCTGGAAGTCCAAGGTACTGCTAATATTCTCCTCCAACACTATAACTCAAATGCATCAATGATTCTATGGTCTTCGATATTCACTGTCCAACTTTCACAAAGATCTGAGGTGACTGAAAACACCAGATAAAGCAGAGTGGAACGGCTGCATAGCATTTTCCGAGGCTGTAATCTTTACAGGAATAGAAAGCCTAATCTTCCTCCCACGGAGCAGCTGGTGGGTTTGATTCACCAACCAACAGCTAGCAGCCCAACACCTAATCCACTGTAGCGCTGTAGGTCTCCTTGATGTTGTTGTTGTTGTTGTTAGGTGCCTTCAGGTCGGTACCAACTCATAGCAACCCTATGCACGACAGAACGAAACACTTCCCAGTCCTGGACCAACCTCCCAATTGTTGCCACAGTTGTGCCCATTGATGCTGCCACTTGGCCAGTCCATCTCATTGGGTGTCTTCTGTTAAGTGTCGTTGAGTCAGTTCAGACTCCTAGCAAGCCTGTATGGGGTTTCCAAGGAGCAGCTGGTGGGTTTGAACTGCCGACCTTGAGGTTTGCAGTCCAGTGCGGCTCCTACAGCACCACACCAGAACCCTTGATAGAAGGCCATGCTGTTGTTTGTTGTTGTTAAGTGCCGTCGAGTGGGTTCCAACTCATAGCAACCCTGTATACTGTTTCCGAGGAGCAGCTGGTGAGTTTGAAACACTGACCTTGCATTTCAAACTGACTTTATGGTAGAGTGCTTATCCTACAGTGCCCCACCAAAACTCCACACTAAGCCATAAAGCACATTAAATCCAAAGTGGTTTTGGACTTCACTCAATTCACAATTTTTTTTTTTTTTTAAAGTCATTTTGGTGGTGGTTGTTAGATCATCGAGTTGTTCCCAAATCATAGTGACCTAGAAACTGCTTAGGTTTGTGTATTTTATTAAACCAAGGATAAGAAGGTAACATAGATCCACAATAGTCTAACATTATGAAGTAGTCACATAAACAGAAAACAGGTTTTCAATTTTTTTTTTTTTCTGAAGCAATTAAGTAGTTACAGAAAATCAATAATTGGGGACTTGAGACCAAGAAGCTGCCTTGAAGTTTTAATATTTTCTACCTGATTGTCACTGTCTGGAATGATGGTGTAAGGGGCTTGAATGCACGAACCCTTCAGAGCCACCTCTACAGGGGTCTGTGCCCATTAGCCAATACCAATTCTCACTTCCTTACCTGCCTATCGGAGTCTTCGTGTGGCGCTGTAGGATCAGCACCAGACTGCCACCCACAAGGTCAGCAGTTCAAACCCAGCAGCCATTCCTCAGACACCCTATACAGGGTCACCATGAGTTGGAACTGACTCGACGGCACTTAACAACAATGCATGCGTTAGCCTGAATGACACCCAGAAAATTGTTATATTTTAATCACCCCCTCATAGGAATCGAGCCATTTGTCCCTGCTTTTTTTTTTTTTAAGTAATAATATCAACAGCAACAAAAATTAGTCAGTCAAAGATGACTCTGATGAGTTATTCACACATAAATAAATCAAATAGTCGCTGTTCGTAGCTGCTTTCTAGCCATCTCCAACTCATAGAGACCTGATGTAGAACAGTAAAAATGCCCCCAGTAGGATGCCCTCTTCATGATCACTGTTGTGTTGGCATCCATTGCTGGTGGCTGTTGTGCCAGCTCCTGTCTCTGAGAGTCCCCTCATTGCCCGTCTGCTACACTGCGGTATTCTGCATGTTGTCACTCTTGACGCCAGGAGCTATGCCACCCGTATTTCAAATACCAGCAGTTAGGCAAGTTTCAGGAGGAACCCTGGTGGTACTGTAGTTAAAAGAGCTTGGATGTTCACCTAAAGGTCAGTGGTTCAAACCCACCAGCTGCTCCGTGGGAGAAAGATATAGCAGTCTGCTTCTGTAAAGATTGTTTTTGTTAAGTACCATCGAGTTAGTTCCGACTCATAGACCCTGTGGAGAGTTTCTGAGGAGCGAGTGGTGGGTTGAACCACCAACCCTGTGGTTCAAACCAACTTTGCAGTCCAGCACATTATCCTACAGTGCCACACCCAGGACTCCATAAAGATTACAGCTATGAGAACACTTTGGGGCTGTTCTCCTCTGTCCTACAGGGTCGCTATGAGTTGACATCAATTCCATAGTCTGGTGTGGCGCTGTGGGTTAATGTGCTGCAAACACAGGGTTGGCGGTTCAAGTTTACCAGCCATTCCTTGGAAACCCTATAAAGGTTTCGGTCTAACTATGAATCAGAACCGACTTGATGGCACTTAACAACAGTCATGGCAATGGGTTATTTTTTTTTTTTTTTATGTTTTATTGTGAATTATATGATATTTTACATGAGAGAACTTTAGTTTTACATTCATTCGATCGTATATCGTCTCATTGCCATGGTTCCAATCCCCTCCATGCATCATCAACCGACCAAAGGGTATACCCTATAAACCTGTCCCCTACACTCCCCCCACCCATTCTTCAGGACCCAGTCCCTCTCCCTCTGTGGATCCAAAGTCCCCATCCGCTTCATCACTCCACGTCATCGTCTCTGCCTCCATCTCGGGCCTCGCTGCTTCTCTGGGTAGGGTCCTGCTCTCGGCTCTTCTCCGTTGATGGTCCCAGAGACCTCCGCTCCTAGACTGGAGAGTTAATCACTCCCTTCCTTGCTACCAAACATCTACCTTTACATTTCCAACCCTCACAATCAGTCCTGATAACAATCATTCACTATTGTATCACAAGTGACCCTTCTGCATTTCATTTCATCAGCTCCGCCTAGACAGATTGGATAGTACTCACTGGAGATTCACGGCAGTGGGTTTTGTATGTGTGTGTTTAAGACTTAACGTTTACAGTTTTGTGAAGTGCAAACTCAGTTAAATAAAACAAGTAAGAAAGTGAAATAATGGCAGTCTATGCTGAGATTTTTGTTTCTATAAACTGGAGTCACTCAAAGAGAGCCCAGAAACTTTGAGCTATGTATCCCAAACTTGTCAGTGTATTTATCAACATCCATAGAGGCTGACTAGGAGTCAGGATTGACTTGATGGCAGTAGTTGTGTTTGGTTTTATCATCTATCAACCTGTCTATTATCTCTCATCTATCTAGCTAAGGAACTCTGGTAGAGTAGTGGTTGCAAACCACAAGGTCAGCAGTTCGAAACTACCAGCTGTTCCACAGGAGAAAGATTAGGCTTTCTGCTCCCATAAAGATCTACAGCCTCGGAAACCCTGTGCAGGGTGGCTATGAGTCGGAATCGACTCCACGGCAGACCACCACCATCTATTTAAGAAGTTCTTGGTGGCACAAATAGTTACAAACTCAAACGCCATTGAAGTGGGCTTTATAGACAGACTAGGAAGCAGGGCCTACTGATGTCCTTCTGAAAATCAGCCAGTGAAAAACCTCTGGATGGAAAATCAAAGAGACATACTTCAAAATAAAGAGATCAACTACAGGATTAATAAATGAAGATTACCGTAAGTGTGTGTGAACAGAAAGATGGGTCATTTCTAGTTAACAAAATTGCACCAAATACTCAGGGTGAGTATTTCTACTAATAATTGGAACTGATTATGATAAATACTAAGGAGCCCTGGTGGTAGTATGAATTAGGCATTGGGCTGCTAACTACAAAGTCAGTGGTTTAAATCCACCAGACGCTACAAGGGAGATAAAATGAGCCCATCTGCTCCCATAAAGAAACCCTAAGGAGTAGTTAGTTCTACCCTGCGTTAGTGGGTCAGTATAAGGCTTGTTAGCAGCGGCGTTATGGTTATAATAAAAACTCTTGCCATTGCTGCTGTTAAGTGCTGTTGAGTTGGTTCCAATTCATAGCGACCCTATATAGGGTTTCCGAGGATCAGCTGGTGGATTTGAACTTTTGATCTTGTGGTTTGCGGCCCAGTGCTGATCCTACAGCGCCACCTGAGGAGTCTATAGTAAATACTACATAGGTGAAAATCTGCAGTGGATAAGACCCAGTCGAGTACCACTTGGGGTTTTAAATAAGGAATTTCTCTATTACTAACCAAGCACATCCAGTGGGACATCGGTTTAAACTGCACATATTTGGCCACCCTGCTGACTAGGCCTGGTTTGCATCACTTCGGGGCTGAGGCGCACACTAACTAGCAGGTGAGTGGTAGAGACTCTTGAACCCTCACAACACAGTTCCATCCTCTCTGCCTCCACGCCCAGTGGGAAGGCCACCATCAAGAGAAAGTTGGCAAGAAGTGAACGTTACCCATGCCTTTGAGCATTTTCATTTCAGAACGGAATCTCTCATAGAAGTTCCTTCTGCCCTCTGACCTCTTGCTTCTGGGGTTACATATGACCTACTGATAATGTTCAACTTCTCCAAATTTCTTGTCACTTTGGCACTTCTGCTTTCCTGTTGAAGTTGGTCAGCCCCTTTGTGTGTGACGTAGAATAGAAGCACCTTGGAGGGTCATTCAGTTTCTTCCCTCTTGTGGTTCCCAGAGGGAGAGGGGTATAGATCTCATGGTATGGGTTTCATGGTGTGGATCTCATGGTAGAAAGAAGAGAAGTTGTTGTTGCTGTTGTTAAGTGCTATCTAGTCGATTCCGACCCCTAGCAACCCTGTATTGGGTTTCCAAGGAGCAGCTGGTGAGCTTGAACCACCGACCTTGCAGTTCAAACAACTTTGTGGTCTGACACATTAGCCCAAAGCGCCACAGCAGGACTCCATGAAGAGAAGAGTGCCAGTGAGAATCAGTTCAGTCTGAGCCAACCGACTGTGACTCTTGACCTGTGGTAGTAACGTCCACTAAAGGAGTCGCCTCAAGCCCAAACCAAGCCTGCTGCTGTTGACTCCTTTCTCTCTCCTAGTGACCACATGTGACAGGGTAGAACTGCCCTGTAGGATTCCTAGGCTGGCTTTCTTTTCTTTTTTTGAAAGTTTTTATTGTGACTTGAGTAATAGTTTACATGAGAGAACATCGGTTTTACACTCATCGTTTCATTGCAATGATTACAATCTCCTCCTTGCATCAGCATTTAGCAGGATTTGCTTCTATTCCCTCTGGTTGTGGGGAGTTGTCTTATATTGTTTTGATGTACACAAAAACACTCAGGAACATATAATAATTTAAACAACTAAAGGGCACATTCTGCAAGCCTACCTCCTGGCTGCCAGCACCCAATCCCTCTCTTTCCCTGAGTCTAGAGTCCTCAGCTGCTCCCTCTCTCCATGTCCCCATCTCTGCCTCCATCTCTGGTGTCACTGCCTCTCTGGATAAGGGTCCCACATTCCACTCGTGCTCTTCTCCCTTGATGGTCCTAAGGTCCTCTATTCCTGGACTGTTAAGATTCATTACTCCCCCCTTTTTGTTACAAAACTTCTACCTTTACAATTGTGACAGTCACAATTAGTCATGATAACAATTATTCATTATTGAATCATAAGAATCTTATCTCCATCTCCTGTCACAAGACCTGTCTAGACAAGATGAAAACTATTCAGTGGGGGTTCTACCTCCACCTGCATACTCTGAAACTAAAGTCCCTCTTGAAACCTTGTAATAGGCTGGCATGTTTATGGAAGCAGACCGTCATGTCTTTCTCCCAGGGAGGGCCTGGTGGGTTGGAAGCACCTACCTTTCAACTGGTGTTGTGAAGTGCTGTCTAGTGGGTTCCAACTCATAGCAACCATGTATAGGGTTTCCAAGGAGCAGCTGGTGAGTTTAAACCATCAACCTTGTGATGGTCCAATGCTTTATCCTACATACCACACCAATCAGCAGCTAGCAAACCAAAACCAAACTCTACTGTGGTTAGGTCAATTCTGATTCCAGGGTTCCTCATAAGATTACACACACATGCGCACACATGCACACACACACACACATCCACACACAAAGCGTGCACACATGAGGGAGCTTCAAAAAGTTGGTGGAAAAATGAAACTGAAAGAGAATGGACTTTTTCCATAAACTTTTTGAAGTCCCTTCATGTACATAACATAAACTTATTTATATGCATTTTCTATATATTATCGGAGTCCCGTTGTGGCGCTATGGGTTAATGCACCACACTGCAAAGCCGTTTGAACTGCAAGGTTGGTGATTCAAGCTCACCAGCTGCTCCTCGCAAACCCTATATAGGGTTGCTATGGGTCGGAACCAACTCAACGGCACTTAACAACAATCAATAACAAATGTATATTATCAAATCCAAAACAAAACTAGTAGCTATCAAGTTGATTCTAACTCAGCTCGACAGTGCAGGGCAGAGGAGAGCTGTCTGTCTCACAAGGTTCCCCAGGCTGTCATCTTTACAGAAGCAGACTGCCACAGCTCTCTCCCCAGAAGTAACTGGTGGGTTGGAACCAAGTAACTTTCAGTAAGCAAGCAACCGTTTAACCACTGCGCCACTAGTTTTCTTTACCTAATCTGTCAGATAGACCCTACCTCCCCTACTATGGGGTCCTACAACAACATCCCCTTTTCCCCAAGCTATAAACATTATTGATCAATAACTTTTGGCCCCCAGACTCTAAGCTTCAGAGACCAGAGCATTTTGTGCTGTTTGCTTTTACAGAACCCAGCAAAAATTTCCAAGTAAATAAATGATGTATTTCCAGCTTTCATCCTCTGTTTCTGATTTGCAAAGTGTACTGTTATGCTACTGTTTACCTGGAAGAAAAATTCAATAGACTTTCCTCCTACTCTTTTTTCTTTGGCAAAAATTGGAATTGAATCATTGTATTCCTTTTTAAATTATACCCTATAATAGAACACTTCTTTTTTCTCCTATAACTTCAGCCTACTATGGAGTTTGGACATTGTTCGATCAATGTAATGTGAAGATTGTGTTCTGAATGGTTGGCTAAATAATAGACTTATTCAATAAATGATAGTCAAACAATATTGGTGGTGGTGGTGGTAGGTGCCATCGAGTGGGTTCCAACACATGAGACCTGATGTACAACAGAAGAAAACACTGTATCATCCTCATAATCGTTTGCTCTGTTTGAGCCGTTGTTGGCAGCCATTGTATCAATGTGTCTCCCTTTCTTGGATCCTGTACTTCTTCTAAGACAGATTTGTTCATTCTACTAGTAGTCCACAATCACTGCCACACTTGAGCCCATTGATACCACCGCTTTGCCAATCCATCTCGCTGGTGGTCTTCCTCTTTTTCTCTAACCCCTCCACCTTATCAAACATGATGTCTTTCTCCCATGACTGGTCTCTCCTGACAACATGTCCAAAGTATGAAAGACAAAGTCTGGCCATCTTGGCCTCCAAGGAGCACTCTGGCTGTACTTCTTTCAACATAGATCTGGTTGGTAGTATCTGCCTGGTAGGTAATGTTAACTCAGGAAGAGAGATGTCACATTTGAGTGTTGCTGAGCACACGATAGATGTTATAGCAGAGAAGGGCCAATTACAGGAACACATTTCTTAGGGATGGGATCCACTGTGTAAGAGGAGTGGAATTTGGCCTTAAGAGCTAGAACGTATCTATTTAACAATACTACAGAAGATGACCTAAATGGGCAGAGATGTTGGAAGATACCCAAAAATGAAAACACTGATTATTTTCTCGGGGAAAATAGTGAAATGATCCACGAAGGAGAGGAGGGCTGAGATTGAAGTTGTCTCAGAGAATGGAGTGCTAGTTAAAGAGACACATGCAGTATGGTTTTGCTAGGCATGCTCAGGACCCACTGATCTAAGAGGGTTCATTTTTCTCCAGTCATGTTTTGACTCTTCAGGTGCAGGGCAGAGAGAACAATGGCTGGGAAACTAGATTCAACTATCGTAGGAATCCTGGTGTTGCGCTGTGGGTTAACTAGCTGGATGGCAAGATGAGTTTGAATCTTAAGGTTGGCTGTTCAAGTTCATCTTGGCAACCCTATACAGGATCTTTATGAGTCAGCACTTAACAACACTGTGTGAGAAGTGGGGCAGAGAGGGAAAGAAAGGAAGGTTTTATACAAGATCTACAGCCTTGGTAAGTCGCATTGAGTTGGTTCTGACTCATGTATTGAGGATGGGCTGAGGACAGAGATTGCCTTCTCCTCATTTTTAAATTGTTTATTGTGAATTGGGCTTACAGAGCGGGATCAGTTTTCCATTCAACAATCTATATACATTTTGTGTAATCCCAATGAAACGTAGATTTTCCCACTTCCTGTTTCCAATCCTACCTTCTATCCCTTCTAAACTTCCTCTGTGGGTCAATGCTGCCCCATTGATCTCAAAAGACTGATTAATCTAAGGTGTGCATACATCACTATGTTAAGTGCCCACGAGTTGATTCCAACTCATAGCAACTCTGTAAAGCAGGATTGGGGAATGTCTGGCTGTATAGTGTGGTGGCTATGTGCTGTGGAGTCAGTTCTGACCCATAGTGACCCTGTACAGGGTTTCTGAGGAACGGGTTGGTGAACTTGAACTGCCAACCTTGCAGTTCAACACATTAACCCACAGCGCCACAACAGGGCTCACATTGTTGTTCAAGTGCTATCAAGTCGGTTCTGACCCACAGCGACCCTGTATAGGGTTTCCAAGGAGCGGCTGGTGATCTAGAACTGCCGACCTTGAGGTTCAAACTAACTTTGCAGTCCAAAGCATTAACCCACAATGCCACACCAGGACTCCATGGCTTATATTGTTAGGTGCCATCAAGCCGGTTCTGACCCATAGTGGCCCTGTATCGGGTTACCGAAGAGTGGCGGGTAAGCTTGAACCGCTGCCCTTGCAGTTCAAACTGACTGCAGTCCAGCGCATTAACCAGGAATTCAGGACTCACATTGGGGGTGAATTAAGTTTGACCAAACATAGCAAGCTAATTTTTTAAAGTTGATTACTTTGCATGGCCAGAAAAGATTCCCCATCCCTGCTGTACAGGATTCCCAAGGAGCAGTTGGTGTGTTTGAACTGCCTACCTTGTGGTCTGAAGTCCAATGCTGATCCTACAGCGCCAGATCAGGAGTCCTTCATACATCAGCTAACACTACATATTTATTCTATTGTTTAGAAGGCAGACTCCTAAAGAAAATTTAATTCCTCTGGGTTACTGCCTTATCTCTGGGGCTTAGAATAGCAATCTAGATAGACTTGCAGAATGAACATTTAAGAGCAAGAAACAGATGGCTAAGCAATTCCTCACAGAAAGCCAAGTGGCCGTTAGTTTTAGACTAAAACATCCACTCACCAGTAATCGTGGAAACGTAGTGTCAAAAAATAGTTGTGCCAGGTCTGTTTACCATGGAGCCTCTGGGTGGACCCGAATTGCCACACGCTTGGCTATTAATCAAATGCTAAATAAATTGTGCCACACAGGAATTCCTGAAACAATGGTGTATTCATACAATACAATATTTTGTATCTGTTATGTGCCCTGTAGTCGGTTCCAACTCATAGCGACCCTGTACAGTTACTGAGGCTGTAAATCTTTACAGGAGCAAAAAGCCTCGTCTTTCTCCTGCAAAACAGCTGTGAGTTTCGAACTGCTGACCCGGAGGATAGCAGCCCAATTCATAACCTTTATGGAGCTATTTAAAAATCTGTCAAAAATCGTATGACATGAAAAAACATTCATTAAGCACGAAACAAACACACATCATACAAATAAGTACAACAGGATCTCATTCCTTAGAGCCTATACACATGAAAATGCTTGTAGCTGTTCATGGCACTGCTAACACGGATGGCTCAGACTCTTATTCTTTGTATTTTTCCAGTCTCTTCACAAAAAATCTGCATTACTTTTGTCATCAGGAAAAAAGGCTTGGGAGTCAGTGTGACAAATCAGTTACTAAGTACTGAGTTAAACCACTTCAGACCTCCTCAGACTACCGCTAACTCGAATCCACCCTAACTACAGCAATGGCGTAGTCAGGGTGTCCGTGCAGCAAGTGAAACTTGAGGTGGTTGGGAAGTTCAATCATCTATTAACTGTGGCAAACACTTGAAACAATCCCAGTTCCACAACTCATTAATCCTGTGCCTGTTTACCTGTAGAGTGTGATCACAGTTGTCTCCTTCAGAGGAATGCACAGGCTTACTGAAATGGTATCAAATACACGAGGGTAAGTCAAAATAAGTACTACTACAAAACTCACAAAGAACTTTTATTAAGCAAAACGGTAAAAATGTGAAGCTAATGTTTCATGGCATCCAGCCAGGCAGCGTTCCTGCTCCAATCTCTCCCTGGAGAATTCTGAGTGCTTCCATTTCTATCATGTCACAACAGCAGCTTGGCTTTGCTGGTTACTGGGATGTGGGGGTGGGGTTGTGGGGGGAGGGGAAAGTGGAGCACAGGGCAGGGAGTAGACACAGGATAGTTTGGGTGTTAGGGAGGGGGGCAATACACAAGAAGGGGAAGGGGAATGGAAGAACAAAGTGATGGGAAAAACAATTAGGCAGGTTTGCATGGGCTAAGTGGGGCAGAGGTAAATAATGATGTATGCACAACCTTGAAACAGGGCTCTGGGATACAAGGATTGAGACATGGTTGGAATGGGGAAAAGGGGGGAAATAATGTTAAGATGCTTGGCTGTCTTTTGAGTCTTGGTTTCCCTGGCATAACATTGTAAGTAAAATAGATACTTGAGAAGGAGAGAAAGGAATAGCCAGAAATTATCACCAGAAATCTCGTTAAGTGCGTCTTCCGCCTGTAACTGATGGGAATACCTAAAATTGGGGCTTCAACATGCTCAGTGAAGGAGGCTTCCTGTGGAGCTTCTGCATTACATAAAGCCCATAGGTGGAATCCTGAACCCCATCCAGAATCTTCTGAGGTGGGAAATTTCCACTTGAAGGGACAAGCAGACCAGCCTGGAGCGGCTAAAAGAACAGAAGATATGTCTTGAAAGGAAGGCCTACAGGAAAATACAAAACAATATAGGCAGTCCGACTGATTACTACAAGAACAAGCAAGTTGCTTGCCCAGGCGACTTCAAAGCAAGTGGTCAGGTCCCCTCAGAACAAAGCCCCTTCCAAGACTAAGACTCAATGGCAATACACGCTCTCACTGGTGACCACGTTTGTCACTATCTGATAAGAGGAACTGAGGGAAAAACAGTAATGAAACTGCGAGCTAAGCCCTACAACATTCAACAGACACCTGCGGACATGGGTGGAGACCTGGTTGGCCAGCAAGACTCTTGGGCTCAGAGTCAGTGACACAGCCACAGAGGACTAGAGTCAAGAGTGAAGCGTCCAGCTAATAAGGAGAGGGCATAGCCACAAGAACACCCACACTTGCAGATAATACCCACTTTATCTGGCTTCAATGACTGGATGATCAGAACTCAACTAGAAGAAAGAGGAGGAAAAGAGTAATCTGATACAAATTGATGAACTTGACCTACACCTATGGATGCAGTAGCTCAAAAGAGGGAACAAATCTTTACAGCGAGGTTCATTCCCATCCCCCTCCATAGAGAGTAGATATGGGATGGGCAACTTGGACATTGGCTACCCAAAGTTGGGGGCTACAAAGGTTAAGAAGTGACTGGCTGATGAAAGGAGATGCGGATAGGTCTTGTGATACAATAGTGAGTGAGTAATTGTTATCAGGACTGACTGTAAGGATTGGAAATGTAAAGTGAGACGTTTTGTAGCAAGGAGGGAAGTGATTAATGTTTCAGTCTAGGAGCGGAGCTCCCTGGGACCATCAAGGGAGAAGAACGGAGAGTGTGCCCCTACCCAGAGAAGCAGTGATGCCTGAGATGAAGGCAGAGACAGTAACGTGGAGAGATAGAGCAGCTGGGGACTCTAGACCCAGAGAGGGAGAGGGGCTGTGAGCTGATGACCAGGGGGCAGACTTGACCCTTTGGTTGGTTGATGATGCATGGAGGG
>NW_006408523.1:5298486-5338317 GCF_000296735.1 Chrysochloris asiatica | reverse complement strand
AAAAAAACAGCAGCTTGGGCATTCTTGAGGGACTCCATTTGAGTTCCTTTGAAATCTTTGAGTTTGAGAAACCAGTCTGACGGGGCAAGATTGGGCTGTAGGAGGAATGGGGTCAGGTTTCCCAGTGGAATCTCCCAAGTACAGCACTGGCTACCCTCCCAGAACTATCAAACACTGTCCCGAGGGGTGGAGGGACTTCTTGGTAAAGCTTCTCTGGTCTTTTTCTCACCAATAGATTTTCATTTTCTTGAAATTGCTTCGTAATAAGTCCTTGTGGTTGTCCTGAGTCTCTCAAGAAAATCTGTCAAGATGACGCTGCCTCTCAAACAGTTGCCATAACCTTCTGAGCTGACCTCTGCCCTGAACTGAACTAGCCCAGCAGATCCGCTCAGAAGTCACTTTTGATTGGGGCTCTTTTCTCTTTTGAAGGTGCCGTAACAAGACGAAGACAGATATTCCTGAGACCTTGTCTGCAGCCATCGTCTGATGGCAGAGACTTGTATACACACCTTTGTTTGGAACACACCTGTACGAGTGTAAACCGGAAACTCTAGTTGTCATGTGCCGTGGAGTTTGTTCTGACTCATAGCGACCCTGTACAAGGTTTCTGAGGCTGTAAATCTTTACGGGAGCAGAAAGCCTCATCTTCCTCCCACAGAACGGCTGGGAGTTTCGAGATTAGCAGCCCGATTCGTAACCACTATGCTACTAGAGCTGTAGGATCAGCACTGGACTGCAAGGTTGGCGGTTCAAACCCACCAGCTGCTCCTTGGAAACCCTGTACAGGGTTGATGACACTTAACAACAACGTAACACTGGGTATGTTATTCTTTCCCCCAACACAACTTTGGGTGGTGTTTCAAGTCTTTGGAGAAACATTTATGACAATATGCGAACTTTCTGTATATCAATGCAAAACTCAATTATAGCGCATTCATTGAACAATCATTAACACTATTCAAGATTCTAATAATAGGGTCTCCTGCCATCTTTGTAAGGAGAGGAAAAGGAACAGACTTACATAGGGGAAGCTGGTATCCCTTAACACTCAGTCTGCGTTCGGACAGACTTACCAAAGACCACAGCCTAACAGCCAAATCAAAGCACCAGCTTTCATTTTCATTAATGTTCTGAAATCCACATTCTCTACAGGTACAAAATGAAACCAAAACACGGAAGAATTGGTGAGATTTTTAATGTGTCAAACACAGCACATGTTTTTAGGTCGACCCAAAGGAGTCTCCAGCAGCTTCCATTAGATTCACAATGGTTCAGACAAGGCCAGTGTGGACACACTACCAAATAGCCCAACGTCAGCTCTTCAAGAGCAGTAATAAATATCAAACTAAAGTGCGGACAGGTGATCAACAACTCTCAAACAGATACTCATCAAAGTGAGGCAAGTCTAATGGATCATTTGATAAAGTTAATGCTGAAGTAGAAAAAAATTCATCAAAAATATCAGTCTTCAAGGAACTCTCCAAGTTTAACGTTCGATCGCAGGAGCCGTTTGTTAGTGAGTCTGCCTGAAAATCATCTGGGTTGTTCTTGGTGGGACTGCAGTAATTGTGGTCCTGCCCCAGGGGTGCACTTTGGGGAACTGTGCTTAGTTCATTGGGTACAGGTGCTGGAATGTGGGTATCTCCCATTTCCAAATACCTAAAGTCAGGTTCCCCACACTCTGGAAGCTCTGTTGGGACAACAGTTGCAGGAGAGAGCAGTTCTGCTAAAATCTCCTCCTGGGTTTGACCACCGTATGGGGAAGTGCTGGGAAGTGGTGTGCATCCGGACTGGCTGTCCGCAACGTCAATCTGATACTGCAGCTCGCTTAACAACTGCTCGATGGATTCGCAGTCATTGGGAGATCCACAGTGGGACCCATCTTCCAAGTTCCCACTAGGAAGCGTTCCATTCTGCGGGGACGACGTGAGAGCAGCTAGTTTCTTCTTTTTTGCCTTGAGTTTTTTAAGAAGTTTTAGTCGCAGCTGGTGTATCTGGCTGTCTACTGAGTCTCCCAGGTTCGCTACAGCACCGCCGTTTTGGTATCCAGAAGAGCTGGGGTTGAGCTGAGCTCCGGGGGCGACACTTTCGTCAATCGCCTTGGGAACGTCAGCATACCTGTGAGAAGCTGTGCATTCTGAGGAGGGCTTACTTGGCGGGGAATGACTACTTGGAGGAGGCTGGCTTGCACGCTGGCGTGCTTTCCTGGAAACCTGGCTGGCCTTCCGGTTTACCCCCTTAGTTTTAAAGCCACCAAAATTACTAGCCCCTTTCACTGCTGGCTGCAAATCAGTTCTCGTGTTCCGTGTGTGAGCTGAGACACAAGGCGGCATGAAAGAAGCACCCTTGCTTAACAGGCCTTTCACCCAACTTCCCACAAACGGCTTCTTCTGACTTTCTTTCACAGGTTGTTTCTGGGCGGACCTCTTCGCCATGGCTGGAGACTCTGTAACAGGCTCTTTTTTCTTCATGGTCAAGCCCTGAGATGCACTGTGTTGTTCTGGCTTTAGCGCCTCAGTTTCTGGTGTGAGGAATGGGCTTAGCTGAGAATCCATCGTAGTTTCTGCTGCCTTTGCTCCCTGCGCAAGGCTGGCAGTAGCATCGACACTCACAGGCTTTGTGACTATAGTGTCTCCTGCATTCAGCTGCAAAGATGGCACGTTTGCAGTCATTGCTCGAGGTGGAACACTGACAGCCACAATTTGGTCACTGGTCATCTTCGCCGTACATGGAGCTGCTACTAAAGAATCCACGAATGATTCTTGTGATGGCAAAGCACGTGGTCCAGCAACTCCTGTCTTTTCTCCCAGAGGTTCACTTTCGAACAGGAACGTTGCAGCATTCGCCTGCATTTCTTCCAAGGTCAACGCTAAAATGTCATCATCAAGCAGATCACTAGCCACAGCTTCACACTGTGGCAGAGCAGGCGGGGCGCCGGACACACCTGAGGGCTGAGTTTCAGAGGACGTCTCAGCCTCAGCAGCTCCGCCCCCAGGGCACACCGGTGGCAGCTCCGACTCCTGACTGCCCTGAGCAGGCTGGTCATTCGTCTTCTGACGCGGCAGGCTGGCAGCTGCTCTATCTGTCATTTCGGACGGTTTTCTTTCCCAAATAACAATATGAATCTCCGAAGCAGGAACTTCAAATCTCTCACGTCTCTCGGAACAGGAGCCTTTTAGGTCATCACATTCAAGCCAACTTCCTGGGAGAGTGGGAGAGAGGGGGAAGAGATTAGACCTTCACTGGCCACCTCCTTAGGCCCCTTCCCTTTAGGTGCCTGGACTGCTGACCAGACCAGAGGAGGACATGCCGAAGCATGTCCTTCCCCCCCTCGGGCCGCCACTTCTATCGGCCAAATGTTAAAATCTTTTTTTTTTCTGGATAACAAAGGCTATGGACTTACATACCCACATGTTTGAAGGAAAAACAAAACAAAAACTGAAGTAAATTTGCACTTTTCCCCTACAATTCAAGATGGAAGTATAATATTTAAATTTGTGGCTCAGACTACAACCATGTCAAAAATCGAAGCTGTTTCGTATATATGAATGCTCAGTTAAATACAGCATCTGACCTCAGGTACCAACATCTGTTTCAATTCTTATTTCATTTCTGAGTTTCCGTGGAAATGGTGTGATGAATGACAAGGGACGAGTTTAAGGGCTAGGACCAGTCTACTGACAATGCTGAGGGGCTCAGATCAGATGTGTGAAGAGCCCCTTACTCTGAGCAGGTGGTCATCGGTGGCTGTCTCAGCCAGCATGGCTCCCCAGGGGGCTGCGGGACCAGGACTCATGATGGAGTGAGGTTAGGGATGAGGAGACCATCAGTTTCAACAAAAAGGGAAGTGGCCAGATGCTGGTGGGTGGTGTGGGGTGAAGGGAAGGAAGGCGTGTTTTCATATTTATAGTTCGCTTAATACCACATGGTAATTTGGGAAATGTTAACTATAAATGTGGACAGGTAACAGCTTTTAAATAATAACCAATTACATGAGCTCCTATTGCTGATATTTCCAAACAAGCCACATGCCCACTGTATAAAACAATATCCATGCATCTACAAAATGGAAATGGATGGAAAAAGCATTCAATTTCATGGAAATGGGGCACAGCAAATATGTCACAGACTCCAGATTTCTGTCAAGCGGCATCATTTTGTTGCCGTGTGCAGTTGAGTCCCATGGGAGAGCACAGGGAACCAGAGTGACAAAGCTCACAAAATTCATGTTCTGCATCCTACTGAGTTGAGGTGCATCTGGGATCTTAAAAACTTTAAAGCGACCATGTAAGACAGAAACTTGTCAGAAGCAAAAAAGTATGAAGACAACCAAAATCACAAAGAAACAAGTCTGTAGTAAGTTCAGCAGTGTACAAAAAAGCCACAACTTTAACTACCCTGAGACCAGAAGAACTAGCTGGTACCCGGCTGCCACCACTAAGGGGCCTGACTGGATGGAGCACTATAGATATTCTCCTTAGAACCAGAGAGAAATGCAGACTAAATCTCAAAGTCATCAATCCGACTAGACTGACAGGCAGGGCCACTGAGACCCTCTTCAAACTTAGAGCCCGAGAGACTGAGAGCTGCTTCTAACAGAAAAGCTGAGTGGCACAGAAAACAAAGGACCCACTAGATCAGTGCTCTCCTAAAACACACCAAGAAGAGCCCATACCTACTCCCAGTGACCCCACCGCTCCCAGCAGAACTGCTCCTCAGGGGTTTCAAAGACCGTAAATCTTTACAGGAGCAGCCAACCTCATCTTGCTCCCACAGAGCGGCTGGTGGGTTCAAAGTGTCGACCTTTTGTTTAGTGGCCCACTGTTTAACCCCCTGTGGTGACAGGTTAGGAGGCCAAATGGGCAAGCATTTATTTCAAAGCAAAGATGAGGAGATGAAGGGGCAGGCAACCCAGAGTCTGGAAATGGGAAGACCAGAACTCCAGAATGAGGATGCGGTCACACTATGAGAAATGCACTCATCACTTTCTGCAGAAACTGTCAAGGGAACCCAACTTGCCGTGTAAACGTTCACAAAAAAACAGAACAAAATTTTATTAAAAAAAAATAGGGAAAAAAAAAGGTAAAAGTTTTATTATTTTTAAACTAGCATTTCATTTCCATGTTTATTACCATAAAAGAAGCCATGTGAACACTTACCATTAGCATCTAAGACCCAGGTTATGAAATGATTGTTCGCTTGGTACTGAATTACTGAAGTGACTTGGTAAAGAGAGTCTTCAAAATGAAACGAAAGCCGCTGTAAGTCCTGATGAGGTAGGCCTTCCACGAAGTGCACCATGAAGATGGGGGACACTCTGGGGAGAAGAAAAAGAAGGGAAGGCAGACGAGTTCAGTGCCGCGGTACTGAGGCTACGACATCACGCAAACACTAATCTATCAGGACTAAGTGCACTCATTTTTCTTGGGAACCTCCAGATGTGAGTCTTCACCAGAAACAGAGAACTCGCACCAACCAGGCCTCAGAACAGCCTTGCTGGTGGTCAGAAGCCATCACCTACAGTATGGTTTACACACGGCACGTTAACTGGCAGGAACTCTGCCAGCAGCGGCACTATTCAGGAGCAAAAATAGATCTCTTAGTAGCTGGTGGGCAGAATCAAAGGCCCAAACCCACACCTTAGAGAATGCTCTTGGCTGCCAAGTGTCCAAATCAGTTGCTTTTCTTGTGGGGTGGGGTTGTCAATACGCAAAACAAAGTAGCAAACCTAAGACAGCTAAATACACTGTAAGAACAAACAACAAAACACTACCAGCATACCAATCATTTGGCCTATTTTAGTTATTACAGAAATTAACATTTTTGTTTGGTATCTAAGTCTTAATCTGTCACTAGGCAGAGCACAAAACACAACGTACTGGTAGATTTAACGATAAGCTTCCAAATATCCACAGTCCACCACTGCCATGGAGTAGATCTTAACTCACAGCGACCCTATTGGGTGGAGAACTGTTCCTTGGGGCTCCCTAACTTTAGGGGAGCAGACTGCCTCAACTTTCTCCCATTGCTGGGTTTGAACCCTGTGGTTAACTGCCTGCCTAATGCCTCATTTGCAGTGCTACCAAGGCTTATCCCAAACATCCATAATTCCAGAAAAACGTATTTTACATTTATAGTAACATGTCACACAAGAAAATAAAAAACAAAGATGGGCTTAAAAATGGCTAAGTTTAACAAAGCTCTCAGGATTTAAGGAAAATGTCAAACATCTCCTTTCTCAATATTTGAACAGCTGTCAAAACTTACTTAGCTTTATCAAAATGTATTCAGCTGAAATGAACTTTGAATCCATGTCCAAAACGCCTATCTTCAGACTGACTAGGGATAAACTGTAAATTAGCTCCTGCCAATCATTCTGTTGAAGAATAGTCAAGTCTTCAAAACTTATTAAAAGTCCTGCAAAACTCTACTTGTAATGCTAAACTCTCTCCCATTGCTTTTAAAAATCACACCTTATTTTACCAAATCTCAGACATCAATGATTGTACAACATACCACTAGGGAAGAATAAGACCAACAAACAAAAACCACAAACCCTCACTGCCACTGAGTCTATTCTGACTCATAGCGAGCCTGTGTAGAGGGATTCTGAGGCTGCAAATCTTTATGGGAGCAGAGCCTCATCTCTCTCCTGTGGAGCAACCGGTAGGTTTGAACTGCCGGCCTATGGTTAGCAGTTCAGTGCTTATCCTACAAAATCAGCAGGCTTCTGTCTGTGGAAGAATGCTGCCAAGTGAACCATACCATGGCACCAACTTGGCAGCTGCCTCTTTAGATTACGAATATTTCGTTCCTATGGCTTCATGTAACACCTTTCAAGATAGCCACCGAAGCTAGTTACTAAAATTTCCCCTGTAGATCCCTACACTGGCCAATCCGGGAAATGGTTTGTTTGCAGACATGCTTATTAACGCCAAGAAACACAATACTGCACAGACACCACCTGGCACATTTTTATGCTTCCTAGGCACCCCAAGCCTTCTACAACATCCTTCTGTAAATGACGTAAAACCTGCTCCTCCCAGCATTCTTCTGTGGGCACAGATGCTCCAACTCTCATTAAACACAAGAGAACATCCCTAGACATCAACAAGTCATTTGTCAGAAAATCCCAATAAGGTGGGAATTTGATTTTCTTATCCAGCCAAAATAGAGAACAATTTGTGCAATTACATCAATTCAAAAGCAGTCTCTTACACCAGCCCAAGAAGCAACTCGTCCACTTGAACTATGGCCTCATTTGCCCCGAGACCAGACGACTAGACAGTGCCAGCTACGGAGTGGTCAGTTCTTGATTGTGTTTTGCTATCGCTTCACCCAGACACTGACAAAACCCTCACCATACCCTCTCCACACAACTTTCGATCTCTGTGAAATTTCATAAATTCCAAATGTGCTTCCCTCTCCTGTATTGAACATCTCTGAGACTGGGAAACCCTTTACAACACATGGCCCACAGATTAGTAGGTAACATTTCCATCCTAAAGGCATACAATAAAACCAAGTATCAAACAATGGCATTTTGGGGTCAGCCAAGTAAAGCTAAGTGTTATATTCGCATCCCTTCTTCTCTTCTAAGCTCAGTTTCCTTTTGGAGTGAGCGGGTGTCCCACAAAGCTCTACTCTTGTCCTACCACTATTCTGGGAGTCTCACTTCCAGTCTCTGAGGTAAGGGTACAACTTCCTCCCCAGGTTGGAGCTGAATTTTGTTTGTTCCTAGGCTTCTTCCTCCCTGCAATACCAGCAGACACAGTAAAAAATGAGCTCAGAGTGAGGAAACTGTTAGGTTTCACCTGAGCCATGGGAAAATTGAATGGGAGGGAGTTAACAGCACAGACCCAAGACAAGAGTCAACTACAGATTTCCTGCCAAAATCCCTTTGCATTATTCGCCTCCCTAACTTGGAGTTCAACCCATCACATTATAAGGTTCTAGCTAAAGGAAAGGGTGGTAGTGCTGTAGGATAAGCACTGGTAAGCGGTTCGAGCCCCCCAGCTGCTCCGGATTGGAACAATGAGGCTTTCTGCTCCCACAAAGATTTACAGCCCCAGAAACCCTACACAGGGTTGCTATGAGTTGGAACCGACTCAATAGGGCTCAGCAAGACCACTACCACTTAGGGGGAAAAACCAAAAGGAAACGAATGGTTCAAGAAGTCATACAACCCAAAGACAGAAGCAGAACATCGGCAAATGCCCAAAAAGCCTTCAATCACCCTCTCAAACGATGCAATGATTCATGTTTCAGAAAATTCTAATAATGTGCATTCAATATATGTACTTGTCAACTGTACTAATGTAGGTTTTAGGGAGAAAAAAACCCCTTCAAATTAGTTTTTCAACTTCATTATATGTTAGCTCTATTACACATCATTGTTTGAACGATTTCAGGCCCTCAGTCAATTAAGAAGTATGAATGAGATCACCTGAAATTCAAATAGAATCGATCCACATTAGTTGTAACAAGAAAACTGACCTTTAGAGAAATTCAATTGTTCAACAAAGATTTACATGCTATATTCTTTGCAGGTCATTGAGGGATTTTATAAATGATGAAGAATTTTCTGACAAACAACTAATACTTAAAAAGCAGAATTTTAGTCTTTGTCAAGCCTTCAACAAAACAGACCAAAAATGCCAGCCTTCCTCTTACACTGCCCACCCTTTCCTTGACAAGAAGTTGTTTAATGTCACTGGGAACACAAGTTGAAATAAATAAGCCTAAACAGCGCCAGTCTAGGCAACGACTCGGCCAGATCCTGTGGCAGCAATGAAAAGTTCACTTCTGAAATCTGGTGCTTCACGTCAACAATAGGAATACAACCCTAAATCACTCACTGGAAAAAACCTAGCACATTGGCCCACACTCGATAGAGTGACCTAATTATCAATGACACCTTTTTCTAAGCAAGCCTTCAAGTGGAAACACATTCCAGATGTGGTTTATCTGATTAGGTGATCAGGGAACTTATCAGCGATGTCTATCTTTAGGACGCTAAAAGACTGAACACCATATAATGATGTTGTTGTTGTTGTTGTTAGGTGCCATCAAGTCGATACCGACACATAGTGACACTATGCACAACAGAACGAAACACTGTCTGATCCTGGGCCAACCTTAACAGTTATTGCCATGCTTGAGCACATTGATGCTGCCACCTTGCTAATTCATCTCTCTGGGGGTCTTCCTCTCCCTCTCTGACCTAGGCCTAATTATTTTTAAGTTACCCCTAAAAACTATACTAAATTTGTTTCTAAACTCTGTTATTGCTGTTGCCAAGTACCAGTGAGTTGATTCCAACTCATAGTGATCCTGTATAGGGTTTCTGAGGATCAGCTGGTGGGTTTGAACTGCCAATCTTGAGGTTAGCAGTCCAGCACTCATCCTACAGCGCCACACCAGGAGTCTTCTAAACTCCATTGCTGTTGTTAAGTGCCATCAGGTTGGTTCTGACTCAAAAACCCTATATAGGGTTTCTGAGATCAGCTGGTGGGTTTGAATCACCGACCTGGTGGTTCAAATTGAACTTACATTCCAGTTCATTATTCTGCAGTGCCACACCAACACGTCATTAGACACCAACAAATCAAGTTACACAATTTTAAAACAAAATACTATACCGACCTTGTCTTATACATTTACAACATTTCAGTAAAATTTTACATACTAATTTAATTGCTTTCGAAAGATTACAAGGAGTGTCCAAATAAGTAAGTCTGCTTATAAATCAGCCCACTAAAGGACAGCCTTCCAGATTACAGCATCAATCTGTAATCCTAGCTACATAATTAAAAAATGTTTCAACGCAACCCATTAAACAGATCCAACAAAATAACAGTGTAAGTTTACATCTTCAATACTGGGGCTTGAGAAAAAGCAGGGATAAACACTTTCATGGAATTACATGGATGGCAAAACTTACATGCAGCTGCCCCAACCCCTCCCCTCCCCTCCCCTCCTCATTAAGGAAGCGAGCTTAAAATATAATAAAAAGATCTCCCCTCTAAACATTGATAAAGAAAGGGGAAGGAGATTTAAAAAGACACAAGAATGAACAGTTGAAGACTAAAAGCCAACAGAAGAGTGGGGACTTGCCCAGCAGGAGGGAGCACGCCACCACAGAGACACTAAGAGTGGTACACGGACAACCAGAGCATAGCTGACCCACAGAACCCTGAGAAGTCTCTCAGTAATTACAGGACACAGGAATGCGGAATGTGGGGGGTCTGTTGCAGACCGTCCAGACCCGGTCAGGAGTTCGAGGCCCTGTGGGCCCAAGTGTTGCAGCCCATACAGGCCGCAGGCTCTGAGGAACAGACTCTAGTCACCTGGCAGTCATAGCAAATTGTTTTTCATCTTAGTATCCAGTTAGGTTTGTTATTAATAAATGCAGACATGAAGCCTTGATATCCACAGATAAATGTGATATTTTCCTAAAAGCCAAGACTGTAAAATTCCAGGAACAGGCAAAGTTCTTCCCTCAGAGAATTCAATCAAAGTAAATTGGGTGGCTCCCCGGTCTCTGTTCTAAGGACAATAGGACTCCCCTGCCTAAAGTATTTCCAGGTGCAGGCCATTCACCTAGGTGCCTGGCTTCTTCCTGCAAACCTGGCCCAGGCAGCCAACACAATGGGAATCCTTCCAATCCTCCTTCTCTTTCCCCCACTTAAGGATAGGTGCTAAAAGGTATGTTAATTAAGCTTGAGAAACCAAGTTGCTATTAAGCTTGAGAAATCAAGTTGCGGTCATGAGACTCGAAACTGCTAATTACGATGTAAAGTTGCCGGAATGTCTGGAAAATTACGTATGTTAGCTGTACCTTGTCTTAGTCCCTCCCAGCTTTGTGTGAAGCTCCTCCCCTAAATAAAACAGAGGCACAGACCGACCCAGGTGTGCATTATGACTGGCAAGGCGTGCGTTACAGCATGCAGGGGGCTCAGTCTAGCATTGCAACCATATTGCCTGCTTAGCCAAAATGTTACTATGCAGGAAATTACGGCCTTCCTGGCTGAGATGTTTGCAATGCAGGATTGGCCTGATGCCAGTCCCACATCCACCCTGGTTTCGGAGTGTTTCTTTGTCTCCCTCTTTGTGTCTTTCTGTGTATTCGTTCTATATCTTTACCCGCCACCAGATATCTCCACCTCGTGAACCAAAAACCTATGTTGAGGCGGGTCCCCGACAGTGGTCGCTGACAGGGTGCAAACAACACCCCCATGTGGTAGGCCCAAAGAGGAATCAACGCAGAATGGAAGGCTGACCCAGAAAAGCTTAGGGTTTCAGTAGCTGGGGGTGAGGAGGGGGGACGACTCAAAGATGGAAGCATTAATATTTGGAAAATTTATTACAGAGGTTTGAAGAATTTGGGGGGGGAAATACCAATAAATACATTTTCTTTAAAATGTAATAAGTCAAAGAAAAGAGTTCTAAATGTGATGCTGTGAGTTAATGGGCTGGACTGCAAACTCAGTTTGAATCGCAGGTCGCCAGTGGCTCCCATTCCTTGAAAACACAACACAGGGTCGCTGAGTCAGATTCTAGTAGGTGGCATTTAACATCACCACCAACAGAAACGAAACACAAGCATGTACAGCACCTGGCTTAAGAGGGAACTGCCTATGTACACTCATAACAAACACAACTGATAGAAGAAATAAACACACAACACAACCTACCACACTGGGGAAACATACAACTCAACCTACCACACCAGGGGACCACATTACACAACCTATCACATTAGAAGAACACACAATACAACCTATCACACTGGGGGGGGGGGGGAGACACACAGCACAACCTATCACACCGGGAAAACACACAGCACAACCTATCACACACCAGGGGACCACCCAACACAACATTTCACTCTGGGGGGCTGGAGGAATGGGATACACACACTCAGCACAACTTATCACAGCAGGATAACACACAACACAACCTATCACACCGGAGGAACACACAATACATTATCATACTGTGAGGCCACACAACCTATCACACCAGGAGAACACACAATACACCTATCATACCGGGAGAATAGTGATATCGGGAGAGACAAACAAGATGAGCCCAATCATGGGTATGGTGGTGGTGGTTATGTGCCATGGAGTCAGTTCCAACTCATAGCGACCCTGAACAGGGTTTCTGAGGCTGTAAATCTTTACGGGAGCAGAAAGCCTCATCTTTCTCCTGCAGAACAACTGGTAGTTTTGAACTGCTGACCTTGCAGTTCAAAGCCCAATTCTTCACCACTACACTACCAGAGCTCCTTAGACATGGGTATGTTGTTGTTGTTGTGTGCCGTGGAATCGATTCCGACTCATAGTGACCCTTGTACAGGGTTTCCGAGGCTGTAAATCTTTACGGGAGCAGAAAGCCTCATCTTTCTCCTGCAGAACAGCTGGTAGTTTTGAACTGTTGACCTTGCGGTTCGCAGCCCGACAGTGCCTAATAAAAGAAGACTAGACTGCATAGGGACCCGGGGGTGGCACTGTAGAGTAAGTACTAGACTGTGAACCACAGGGTTGGTGGTTCAAACCAGCTCCTCCTCAGAGATCCTTACAGGGTCACTATGAGTCGGACCCAATTCCCCAACAATAAGACTTCAGAGAATAATATTACAAGCACACCATTTTGAAAACGCTAGTTAAATACAAACTTCAAGGGTTTAAATTTAAAACAGATGCCTGAGGAGAGGTTGGGAGAAGGGACTGCTCTGTGATACATTTAAGCCTTTGGGCACAATGACATTCATTGAGAATGTATTACTTGAAATAATTTCTGAAGGGTTTCTTGGCTCATCCAAATGCATCAGAGGTTAACATCCCAAGTTCTTTATCAAATTATATGTCAAAACATTTCTTTCATGTACAGTTAGAGATAAGGAAGACTGAAGATGAAGGGAAAGAGTACGTACATAAGTGTTTGTGTGTAACACAGAAAGACAAACTGCCTAAAATGGAATGGGGCTTCCACTGATATGGAAAAAAGTCATCCTACCAGCCCTTCCAATGAGAACCAACAGAAAAGTACAATCAAATATAAGAACCCATCTGCTCAAAGGCAGCAGAATGCTTACAAGATGAAGAATTAGCAGGCTGGGCAGCCTGGGAGATGAAAATGCAGAGAGATGAGCCGGGAGCTCATGTTTGAATCATCAAAGTTCTTGAAATTAGATTCAGGTAATCCCGGAATTCTAGTGACTCCAGCCACTTGGCAGGAGAGAAAAATGGAAGCTTAATCTCCCCCAAAGGGAGAGAAAAGGCAAAAGATGAAAAAACACTGGGAGTCTAAGTCGGCTCTTGAGGGGTATTTCGGCTGAGACGACTCGCTGCCTGGCTGCAGTGAGACAGACAGCATTGAACAATTCAAAACCGTGTCAGCCCAGACTCCTCAAGGGCAGGCTGCAGTTATCACGTTCAATTCCATGCACTGAAAAATTTTAAATCCACCTTAAGTTTGTTCAAAAACTTACAGAGCAATTTTAAACTCACTTTTCCAATGCCATTTTTCGTATTTGTGACTGGTTGCTGCAATTGTTACACGGGCCAAGATGGGCAGCGTTAAGTGGGTGCCACTCAGGGATGACATGTGTAAAGGTGACGAGGGTCTTCATACACCTATAAAGAAAGAGGCAATACAAATTCACTGACAAAGGAACTCAACATGAAGCCAGTGTCTATGTCCTCCCAAAGCAGACCCGAAACATGGCAGTGGGCTCCCTGTGGAGTCGCACCACGTTAATTCCCGAGAGTGTTTAGACTTGAGATGAAGCAGGAAAACCTTATTCTAAGGAAGCGTTTCTCATCGGCAAGATCATGGACTTCCAGCACCAAATCAGTCTGTGTTGGAAAGGGCTGTCCTCTGTACCACAGTCTATCTGCCCTCTCCACCCATTAGATACCAGGAGCAGCCCCCACCCCCAGCTGTGCCAAACAACATGCGCCTATGCCCCTAGACACTGGCTAATGTCTCTAGTGGAGAATCATTGTTCTAGGTTTTCAGAACGTTTTTAATTCACAACAGCAAAAAGACGGAGTCAGCCTAAACGCTAATCAATGGATGAGTGGATAAACAAACTGTAGTATACACACACATACTAGAATACTATGCAACGTTGAAGATTTAACAATCAATCTATGAAGCACCTCACAACATCAATGAACCTGGAGGACACTGTACTGAGTGAAATTAAGAGTCACAAAGGACAAATATTCACTGTTGTGAAAACACAAGAAAAGGCTTCATACTAAAAGAAACCTTCTTTCAAGTTTACCAGGGGTGGGAAGGAAGAAGAATAATTCACTGGATAGAGTTAGACACATGTCAACTTGGGTGACTGGAAGGGTAATATACAAGAAGAGCAAGGGTAATATGCAAGAAAAGGGAGACTGGCAGGAGAATGATGAAGACAGAGGCAGATATACAAAGGATAAAGGAGAGAGAGAGGTAAATATTGATACATACACAACCTTAGAACAACAGTGTTCTGTGAGTAGATTCATGGACAGAAACACAGGCTGAATGGGTACAGGAGGAAGAGTGGGAGAATATCCACACATATATAAATGAGTTTTTGAAAGACGGTATTTATACCTGAGGATTTCCCTTTCCTGTAAACACAACTATGAATGTGGTTGAGCAGACAGGGGACAAAATGATGAAAACTTCTTAGATATTATCAAACATGACACAGGACCAAAGTGTCAAGGGACACCATAGTCAACTGGTAAACATAGTCCACAAAGACAATGTTCTACAGTCTACTATAACATCTGGGGTCTTAAAAGTTCCTTATCGGCAGTCTAAGGAGCAGCTATTAGTCTCTCCATGTGTGGAAGAAACAAGAGTGATGAGAACTGAAGATGCATGGAGTCAATGAGTCCACTGGACTAATGGAACATGTGAATACCAGTCTCCAGGACTCTGAGATGGTAAAAATTAAATGGTGAATGGCTACCACAACCAGCTGCCTTGTAAAGGATCACATTAGAAGGTCCCAGAAAGAGTGGGAAGAAATGTAGAACAAAACACAAAATTATTTTAAAAAAAGAGAGAGAGAGAGACTGAGCTTAATGATCAGAAAAAGACTGGAGGAACCCAAGACTGTGGCCCTTGATCATCCTTCACATCTAGAAAGGAACTCACTCTTGTGGGTCGATTTTCAGTCAAGTCCTAGATGGCTATATAGGGGGGATAACGACAGTAGTAAGGTATATTCACCATGGAATGGTCAATCGTTCAAAATGAATAGGGCAGCATTTACCTAAGGACCAAGTTGAGAAGGGGTGGGAAGGAGGGTGGAATGGAAACAGGAGCCACAGGGAGGAAGCAGGGTTTAACTATTGTTCCATGGAAGGAATTGCAATCATTGTGATGAAACAAAGTGTAGGATTTATTGAATCTTGTCTGATGATCTTGTCTGTAAACCTTCACTTGACTCACAATGAAGTTTAAAAATAAAAATAAAATGGAAGCTCAGTCACAGATACGCACACTATAATTAAGGTGCAACTTTTTAGGAAACAATGTTAGCTCTAAGTTGTTTGTTTCCAATTGTTCTGTCCACCATGAATTTACCTACCATTTGTAGTAAAGATTATTATGACATAGAAAAACAAAGTTTAAAAATAAAAAATGTATTAGGAACTCAGTCCTTATTCAAATAACTCACAATATGTTGAGCTACTACTGAAAACCAAAAGTGAAAAGAAGTATTTTCAAACATATAATCAAGGAAGGCACACAATATAATTTTCTTGATCCTCGAAAAAAAGTAAAAAGTAGACCACGAGATGTGAAAGGATTTTGTTTTCACAAGTTTTCAGCTTGCACTTTAAAATGAATACCTGACAGAGCTCTGGTGTGACACTGTAGGATAAGGTCAATTTGAACCACAAGGTCGCGGTTCAAACTCAACAGCCACTCCTGGTGGTGGTGGTGTGCCAGGGAGTGGGTTCCAACTCATAGCAACCCTATATAGGGTCTCTGAGGCTATAAGTCTTTACAGAAGCAGACAGCTTCATCTTTCTTCCATGAACAGCTAGTAGTTTCAAACAACTGACCTTGTGGTTAGCAGCCCAACTTGTAGCCACTATGCTACCAGAGCTCCTTAGGAAACTATATGTAAGGTCACTATGAATCGAAACAGACTCAATGGCACTTTACAACAACAACAAACACCCAATAGCAGGATGACCTAAGATGGTGATCTTTGTATTTCTAAGACCGTGACAGTTAGGGTTTGTGGTAACCTGGCTAGTCCCACTTTCTCAGGTTTGGCAGTTAAGAGGTAGAAAGCCTTATGATGAGATCTAACATAATGGAATCAGCCCATGTGATCTGCCCTAATCTGATGCACTTATCCTGTGTGTTGTAAATCCGCACTATGCTCATGTTAATGCAGAGTCCTGATGTGGCGCTATAGGATGAGCTCTGGACTGCTAACCATTAAGGCCAGTGGTTCAAACCACCAGTCACTACTATGGAACCCTACACAGGGTTACTATGAGTCAGAACTGATGCCACAGCACTTAACTACAACGTTAATGAGGCCAGATACAATCTACAGGGTTAAGTGGTATCTTGAGTCAATGTCTTTTGAAATATGAGAGAAAACAAGCAAGCAAACTCAGAAGGAGCTCATACCACCAGGAGAGAGGAGCTGCAGGGATTGGAGTGCAGATGTGGGCCTACAGCCCCTGCACTGTGACGCTCCTAGATCCAGAGGAAACTCGATGCCAAGACACATGGAGATAGTCAAGCAATGTTGGGCCTACAGATGCTCAGAGGAGACAAGGACCTTTCTTTGTAGCTCACAAGAGACAGCCTTCCCCCTCACAATGGACCTCGGATTCGGAACTTCTAGCCTCCTAAACCATGAGAGAAGAACTACCTGTTTGTTAAAGGCATCCAGCTGTGGTGTTTATATCATCACCAGAAAACTAAGACAAAGATGTACACTGTATGTACATACACTTACTTAATTCCAAATGGGGAGTGTGGTGCTGAAGCAGAGAACTACAATCATCAACAATCAGAAATAGTAACATAGTAGCGAAGAGGAGACGCAAACCCTGGGGAAGAGGAGGAAACTCATCTCCAGATGTTCCATAGTACAAGAAGGTGAGTGACCCAGTTTTAACAAAAATAACACGTTATAAGAGGCCAGGACAAGATGGCAGGGCAGGCAGGTGCACTGAGCAGACCCTCTGCAACAAAGACATGGAAGACCAACTGAAACAGAGCCAGATGGGGATCCTGGAACCCTGAGCTTCAGAGGAGAAGACAGGAAGGTGGACTGAGTGCCAACTGGAAGAGGAAGCTGGGCAGAAGTGTGGTAGAAAGGAAAAACAGGCAGGCCATCAGCGGGCATGGAGAAGTACAGCCATCTTGAACTTTTGCCAGCGGCTGTCAACAAGGTGACCTGCAGTCACAGGACATGGCTGGAACTGGGCAGCAATGGGGGTATGGTCCTCCCTTGTTCTGTACCCTCCATTGGCCTTCACCAGCCCCTTCTGCACAGCCTTGGCTCTGCCATTCCTGCTTCTGGAGGTGTATAAACCCTCCTTGAACTACGCTACACAAAGAGCAAACAGAGAACTGCATTCACACTTCCAATCTCTATCACATCCGCTAGGAGACAGATTGTGAGGATGCACCAACATACAAATACGACACCACAGAGCTTAGCTGCACAAAGATAGAGTGCATGAAACAAGTGACCAAAATACACAATCAGAAAATGGAATATAAGAAATGGTATCAGAACTATTTGATAAAGAACTTACAAACTGAAAATAAATGAAAAATTGGAAACCATACAAAAATAATTAGAAAGCCAGAAATAGCACATTAAAACAGCAAAGAAGCAGAATGGAATTAATGGAAGACTGAATTAATGAGCTTGAAGAAAAATCTCTCAGTATTCATCTGCTACAGAATCACAGAAAGCCTAAGATTTCTGTGAGGCACAATGAAGAGAAGTAACTTACATATGATTGGAATTTCAGAACAGGAAGACACAACATCAAAAAAACAAAGACAATTGTCCAAGAGTTGTTAGAAAATTTCCCTAACATCACAAGAGACGATAAGATAGCCATTCAACAAACTCCAAGCAGAAGAAACTCCAAAAGAAAAGTCCCAATACATTATAACCAAACTTTTCAAAACCAAAGATAAGCTCAGGGAAAATGAAAAGTTACCTACCAAGGAGAACTAGTAAGATTAAGCTCTGATTTGTCAACAGAAAGTATGCAGACAATATAATGGGATGATATATACAACTCTGAAAGGAAAACATAGCCAACCAACAATAATATACTCAGCAAAACTGTCCATCAAATATGATGCTGATATCAGGATATGTCTAAATAAACAGAAATTAGAAGAATTTGTAAAAACCAAACTAACTTTCTTAAAAATACTAAGGGATTTCTCTAGACAGAGAACCAACAACGTGATGATTTCACCCAGAACTCAATCCAGATATGTTATTGTTGTTGTTAAGTGCCATCTAATTGGTTCCAACCCATAGCGACCCTATATAGGGTTTTCAAGGAGCAGCTTGGTGAGCTTGAACTGCCATTGAGTCCAGCGCATTAACCCACAGTGCCACACCAGGACTTGACTCCAGAATTGCTGTTGGATTCCAATGTGTCACGGAGTCGGTTCCAACTCATAGCGACCCTGTACAGGCTTTCTGAGGTTGTAAATCTTTACGGGAGCAGAAAGTCTCATCTTTCTCCCACAGAACAGCAGGTAGTTTCAAACTGCTGACCTTGTGGTTCGTAGTCCGATTCATAACCACTTCGCTACCAAAGTAGAAGCACTCAAAGTAAAATATCCTACAAGACTGAAAACAGAGAACCAGAGCTCCAGCTAGCAGCAAGAACAACAAAAAAAGTTAAAAAGGGAACAATGTAGTTATAGAACTTCCAAGTAAAGAGGAAATCAAGTAGATTTCAAGAAAGAAACCTATCTGTAACACTGAAACTAGACCAAGCCTTACTCCTCGGCCTATTCAACCCCCAAGCCCCTAACACTAACCCTAGTCCTAACCCTAACCCTAACCCAAGGCCGAGACCTAGCTACAGTCCTAGCCCTAACTCCTTACTCCTACCCCCCCAAAAATGAAACACATTAAAAGAGCTGGGAAAAACATTCCCATGAAGAAACAGGGAAGCTGACACACACAAAAGTCCAAATTAAAGTGACAGAGAGTGTCCCTGAGGAAAGACGGATAATGAATGGGTAAAGATTACAGCAACAGAACTACCTACGCTCAGCGTTAAGGGAGAACACAAAGGAGAACTAAAATTCATCAGAGAAAACAATGAGGGGGCTTCAAAACGTTTGTGGAAAAAATTTCCCCACACCCTTTTTGAAGCCCTTTGTATAAGAAAAAAACAAGAATATCGCAATAGAGAGTTGAAAATTTATACCAATTTTTTAAAAAAGTAAAAACAGGAAAACTCGGCCTAAAAAGTACAACAACAGGAATGACAAATTTCACTGCAGAGGCTCAACAATAGATCTGAGTTAACAAAAGAAAGAATCTGCAAACATGAAGTTTGGACCACATAGATTTTTGAGTCTGAAGAACAAAATGGAAAATATCTGAAGGAAAGTTAACAAATTCAGAAAAATTAATTGTGGAACATCATGAAGCAGGCTCCTGTATGCATATGGACATCCAGAAGACTGAGAAAGGAAGAATATTTGAAGCAATAAAGCAAAAACATTGCAAAATCTGAGATATGATCCTATAAATTCTAGAAGCTGAACAAACTCCAAGCAGAATAAACTCAAAGAAAGTCACAATGATTCATAATATAATCAAACTTTGAAATATCAAGGGTAAAAATCAAATTCTGAAAGCAGCAAGAAAAAAAGTGAAGCATCTCATAGAAGGATTTCTCAGTAAGATCTGACTGATTTTGCCCCAGAAATCACGGATGAATAAGGCGGTGGGACGACAGATTTTAAATACCAAAAGAAAAGAACTGACAACCAAGAATAATACATCTGGCAAAACGGTTACTCAAAAAACAAGGCCCTGCCCTTCAAGAAATTGTAAAGGTTGTCCTTCAGATGGCAGAGAAAGTAATTCAAAACTGTAAACACACAGGAGAAAAAGCATTCCAGTGCAGGGAATTTCTGGACAAGAATAAAAATCTAAACTTAAGTACTTTGGGTTGCTCAATACAGTTATGTCCTTTAGGGTTCCTGAAGACAAACATGCAACCAGTAATTCCCATTCACGTTACCACACACGATGCATAAAACGTCCTAAGTAACAACAACATAAACAGGGAGAAAGGCAGCACAATGGTCTAATGTTTCGTTCGGAAACTGACGTGTTAGCTATTCAAACGAGGTTATTACAAATGCTGAAATATTAAAATGCAATCTCGTGTTAACCACACATACACAAATCTAAAATACATACACAAAGAAAAGGTGGTAAGAAACAAAATGGTTTTCTATTACCCTCTCCCTGCCAAAGTATCAACTATACACAAAAGGCGGCAATGCTGGATCAAATCAAATGGGGAGCAAAGAAAGTATATTCTTTTATACACTTAATAAACTGGCCCAGCAATCGTCTGTCAGTGTGTCCTACTGTGGTGGCTTAGGTGGTGCTGTGACGCTGGACGCTATGCACTGGCATTTTCAATTCCAGCAGGGTCATCCATGGTGGGCAGGTTTCAGCTGAGCTTCAAGAAAAAGACAAGACTAGGAAGGAGGAGAGATGGACTACGTCCAAATATTCAGTCACTGAAAACCTCATATGTAGCAGTGAAACACTGCCAGATAGCGTGAGAATACTGCCAAGTATACATATAGTGCCGGAAGATGAGCCCCTCAAGTTTGAAGGCATTCCAACTATAATCGGTGAAGAGCTGCCTCCTCAAAGTAGAGTTGACTATGATGACATGACTGTAGTAAAGAGCTTCAGGACCTTCATTTGCTGATGCGGCACAACTCAAAATGAAGAGAGACAACTGTAAACATCCATTAATAACTGGAACATGAAATGTACTAACTATGAATCTAGGAAAATTGGAAACTGTCAAAAAAATGAAATAGAACGCATAAACATTAATACGTTAGGCATTTAGTGAGCTGAGATGGACTGGTATGGGCCATTTTGAATCTGACACTCCCGTGGTTTACTATACCAGGAATGACAAATTGAAGAGGAATGTCATCACATTCATTACCAAAAAGAACATTTCAATATCTATCTTGAAGTACAATGCTGGCTGAGATAGAATATCCACATGCCTACAAAGAAGACAAGTTAATACCACTATTATTCAAATTTACACTTCAACCACTAGTCAGTGATGATGAAATTGAAGAATTCTACCAACGTCTTCAGTCTGAAATCGATCAAATATGCAATTAAAATGTACTGGTAATTACTGGTAACTGGAACGCAAAAGGTTGCAAACTAAAAGGAAGAATCAAAAGTTGACTATACAAAGGCTTTCGAATGTATGACAAGGTATGGACAACACTGCGGAGATTGAGTATTCCGGAATACTTAATCATGCTCATGAGGAACCTGTACGTACACCAAGAGGCAGCCGTTCAAACAGAACAAGGGGCACTGTATGGTTTACGATCAGGAAAGGTGTGCTCCAGGGTTGTATTCTTTCACCATACTTATTCAATCTGTATGTGGAGCAAATAATCTGAGAAATTGTATTATATGATGAAGACTGTGGCCTCAGGATTGGAAGAATGCTATATATATGTAGATGATACAACCCTGCTTGCCGAAAGTGAAGAGGACTTAAAAATACTTAGTGATGAAAATCAAAGACCACAGCCTTCATTATGGGTTTGCACCTCAATGTAAAGGCAAAGATCCTCACCACTGGATTAATGAGAAACATCAGGATAAATGGAGAAAGGACTGAAGTCAAAGACTTCATTTTGATCGGATTAACCATCAACATTCATGGAAGCAGCAGTCAGGAAATCAAACGACATAACGGCATTAGGCAAATCTGCTGCACAAGACCTCTTTAGAGTGCTCAAGAATAAAGATGTCAGTTTGAGGACTGGGGTGCACCTGACCCAAGCCATGATACTTTCAATATCCTCATATGAATGTGTGACAGTTGGACAATAAATGAGGAAGACCATATAAGAATTGATGCATTTGAGTTACGGTGTTTGAGAATATTAAAAATGCCATGGACCGCCAAAAGAACAAATCTGTGTTGGAAATACAACCAAAATGCTCCTTGGAAGCCAGGATGAAGAGACTTCGTTTCTAATGCTTCGAAAATATTGAGGGACCAGTCCCTGGAGAAGAATAACATGTTTGGTAAAGTGGAGGGTCAGTGAAAAAGAGGAAGACCCGCAGCGAGATAGACTGGCACAGTGGCAGCAGCAACAGGCTAAGGTGTAGCAACAACTGTGAGGTTGGTGAGGACCAGGAAGTGTTTTGTTCTGTTGCACACAGGGTTGCTCTGAGTCAGTACTGACTCAACAGCAAGTAACCCTAATAACAACAACAATACCGTGGCAAAAAGGACAGTATATAATGAAAAATGGGTGAATGACTTAAAGAGATAGAAACTGTAAATACATAAGCATCTGACTTCAGAGCCTCAAATGATCTAAAACAATTACTAACCAAATTATAGGGAGAAGCAGAACACACCAGGTTCCAGAATGAACAGAACTGCTGGAAAGGTATCAATGCGGAAATAGAGAACTTACCGCCACACACCAGTTAGACCTAACAGACGCATACAGAAAACAGCACAAGATACATTCTTCTCCAGGGCATACGGAATAATCTCCAGGGCAGATTAGGATACAAAGCAAGTTTCAATACACATAGAAAGGCTGAAATCACACCAAATATCATCTCTAACCATAATAGAAGGAAACTAGAAATAACAAAATGGAAAACTGTGAAATAACAGACATGTGGAAATTCAACAACATACCATTAAACTATTAACGGGCCAAGAGAATGAATGCAAACAAAAGCACAGGACTTCCAACAAGATGGTAGACTAGGCAAACACACTACATGTATTCTCTACAACAAAGCTATTAAGAGACCAAATGAAACAGATACAGATGAAAATTCTGGAAGCTTGAGTTTCAGAAGGAAGGTTCAACAAGTGGTTTGAGTGCTTACTGGGAGGAGAAGCTGAGGGGGGCAGGTGAGAGAGGGAGACTGATTGGTGAACAACCAGCCAGATGCGCTGTGACCACCTTGAACTTTTGTGAATAGCTTTAGTGACAGAAGGTGGACTGGCTGAGCAGATTCACACAAGCAACAGGAAAGGTGCAAGTCTAAATTTTTACTCATGCTCCTGGAAACCAGAGGTGTGGCCAGCTGGACCCTCATCCAACCCCAGTGCAGATCCTGCTGTTGGGGAGTCTGAAGCGTGTGGTTGAGCCATGCCAGTGTGAGGCAGGTGCCTGGATTCAAGCGGGCTCACCTACAGAGCTATGGAACCCACAGAGCCACCAGACATGCACTGTTTTTATCAACTTGTTAAGTGTCACTGAGTTAGTTCTGACTCATAGCGACCCTGTATAGGGTTTCTGAGGAGTGGCTGTTGAGCTTGAACTGCCGATCCTGCGGTTCAAACCGACCTTAAAGTCTAGCACATTAATCCGCAGAGCCACACTAGGACTCCCTTTAATAAATAAATAAAAATTTATATATATATATATAATTTTAAAACCCAACTCAATTTTTAAAAAAAAACAAAATGAAAGCACAACACACTAACTGGCACTGTATGGAGCAAAGGCAGTGCGCTGAGGGCAATTATAATGGTAAACCTCTAAATTCAGAAAGAGAAAACCTCAGATCAATAACCTAAAGTTACATTCCAAGGAAGAGCAAAGCAAGTCAAAGCTATAAAAGAAAGAAAATAACAAAGATCAGAGCCGAGATAACTGGAAAAGAGAAGAGAAAAATCGAATCAATGAAAGCAAAAGTTGGTTTTTGAAAAGATGAACAGAATTGACAACCCTTTTAGCCTGACTGACAAAGAAAATAAGAGAAGATGCTAGTATCTAAAATTAGATATGTGACTCATAATAGCAACCCATCTATAGAAATAAAAAAGATGAAAACATCATAAACCACTGTATGCTGACAAATTAGATAACTTAGCAGAAATGGACAAATTCCTAGAAACACATCAATTTCCTACATTGCCTCAACAAGAAATAGAAGATTTCAGTAGACTCATAATGAGCGAAGAGACTGAGCCAGTAATCAACAATTCAATGTCTTAGAAGAAATGGTCTCATTCCTAGCAAACATTTATAGAAAAAGCGAGTACAATCTTCAACTTTTCCAGAATATCAGAAGAGGAAGAAATGCTTCCTAACTTATTCTCTGAGGCATTATGCTAAAACCAAAACCAGACAAAGACACAATAAAATGACAGACCAATAATCTCCATAAATACCGATATAAGAATCAATACAACACAAACAAGCCAAACCCAAAAGCATTTAAAGAAATGACACACCATGATCCAGTGAAATTTAACCTAGGAATGCAAGGGTAGTTCAACATTAAAAACCAATCATTTAATAGAACAAAGGAAAATAATAATCACATGATCATCTCATTTGATGAAGAAAAGGCATTTAACAAAATCCAGCAACTTTTCATGATTAAAAAACCACTCAGCAAGCTAGGAACAGAAGGAAATCCCTAAATCTGATCAAGGGCATTTACGAGAAACTCACTGCTTACATTATATTCAAAGGAGACAGACTCACAGCTTTCCCTTTCAAAGAGAAAAGACATAGACGCCCACTTTCATCACCGTTACTCAAACAGGTAGCAGAGTGGATGAGGAACTGGATTGTTAACCGCAAGGTCAGCAGTTCCAATCTACCAGTAGATCCACGGGAGAAAGATGACGCTTTCTGCTCCCCAAGATTTACTGCCTCGGACACCCTATTCAGGGTCATTATGAGTTGGAGCTGACTCTATGGCACAACATCACCAACAACAACACTACTATTCAACACTGCATTGGAACTTCTAGCCAGAAGAATTAGACAAGAAAAAGCCATCGAAGATAGCCAAACCAGAAAGGAAACTGTAACTTCTTTTTACAAGTGACACAACCCTATATGTATGTGCTGTGTTGTTATTAAGTACTGTCAAGTCAGTTCTGACATAAAGAGAGTGACCCTGTGAAGTCCGAGTAATGCTGGTGGGTCTGAATCACTAAGTGGGTAGCATTTCAGTGCTTAACCTAAAGTGTCACACCAGGACTCCTTCTATACATGTTGCTATTGTTGTTAACTGTCATCAAGTTAGTTTGGATCCACAGCAACTATGTATAGGTTTTTCGAGGAGTGGTTTAGTGAGGGTGAACTGCTGATACTGTGGTTCAAACTGACTTTGCGGTCTAGTACATTATAAATGTTTGACCAAATAGGTGGTGGTGGTTGTTGTTAAGTACCAACAAGTCGGTTCCGACCCATAGTGACCCTGTACAGGGTTTCCAAAGAGCAGCTGATGAGCTTGAACTGTTGACCTTGTGGTTCAAACCAACTTTGCAGTTCAGTGCATTAACCAACCCATAGTGCCACACCAGGACTCCCAAATATAGCAGGTTAACTTTTAAGTTGATTGTTTTGTATTGCCAGCAAATGATGCTGTATGTAAATACTCAAATAGCCCTTGGCAGAAAAAAGTCCACCCCCCCTCCTGCAGTAGAGGGTTTCTGAGAAGCAGCTGGTGAGTTTGAACTTCTGAACTTGTGGTTAGCAGTCCAGTGCTTATCCTATAGCACCACCCCAAAGATCTTAGGAGAAGGCGATTGTATAGAAACCAATGCTTATTAGTAGTCATCAGGGGTGTGAGGGGGGAGGAAGATGGAGTCTCTGTTAATGGTGGTGGAATCCTTTGGAAAACGACAAGCGTTGACGGTTGTCCAACACAGTTTAAAAGTAAAGTAACAACATGAAGTCTACTGACAAATTTCTGCAAGATTCTGGTTCTCAAACATAATCATTAGCAAAGGACACCTTTTTCCCTCTTTTTGGAAGGGAAACCGAGGCTGGAGAAACTTTTTCTTGTGAATTGGGTCAAGGTTTGCAGAGCAGATCAGTTTCCCATTTAACAATTCACCAAAGTTTGTTTAGCTCACTGACTGCCATGCTCATCCTACTTCTTTCCGGGCTCCCCAGCTCTGTCTCTGTGATGGCTTCTCAACTCCCACCCTGGGCAAATGCTGCCCTTCGGATCTCCGATGGTTGATCATTCTACAGTGTGCACACAACTCACTGCCATTTCCACTGCGCTGAAACAGCAACGGAACTGAAGGGCATCTAATTTTCAGTTTATGAAAGGGAGTTTGTCTCAGAAAGTTTAACAATATTGTTGAGCACATGTTACATGCACAGGCCTGTGCTAAGTGGCAGGTACTGTTTACATCCCCACATATCGCTGAGGAAACTGAGTCACAGTACATACATCAGGTGGTAAAGGACAGAACACAGATCTGACTCTAGGAAGCCTGACTCTGATGTTAACTGCCCCCAGCACACAAGGCGGCATCACAAAGTGCCCAGAAAAATTCTATTATCTTTCAAGTCGGTTTTCCTACCAACATTGTGAAGGCCTCTGGTATAGTTTCAATAGGGAAACATTTTTCAAGCAGCCGAACAAAAATAAATTTGCTGGGTAGTCTGGCCTTCGGAATAAAAAGTAGCACGTTTGAATATGCTGCGACATTTTAGACTCTACTCAATGAAACACCTTTGCTTTAGTTTTGGATCAAAAAACGGGAGCGGGGCGAAGGGAAGAAGGAATCAATACAGCTGGTGGTTTCTTTCCCTTGAGCTCCTGGATCATTTTCTGTACACCTCCCAAACCACCTGTCACCTTGTGGTTACAGACAGCATACGGCAGCCCACAGAGCAAATGAGCTGCTCATTCCCGGGTCTCTACTATATATTTACGCGTCACCTCCAGAATTTGTCTGAGTTTTACCAACTATCGCCCATGTGTGTCAAACAACTGTGATGTATAGGTTTTCAGTGGCTGATTCTTGGGAAGCAGGTCACCAGGCCTTTCTTCTGAGGCACCTTTGATGTGCTGCTGGAGTCTGTTGGCTGGGATTTTGTTGAGAATTTTTGCATCTATGTTCATGAGGGATATTGGTCTATAATTTTCTTTCTTAGTAATGTCCTTCCCTGGTTTTGATATAAGGGTTATGCTTGCTTCATAAAATGTATTAGGAAGTTTTCCATCCTCCTTTATATCCTGGAATAATTTGAGTAGGTTTGGTGACAGCTCTTCCCCGAATGATTGGTAGAACTCACCAGTGAATGCATTTGGGACTGGACTATTTTTGGTTGGGAGTTTTTTGATGACCTGATCAATTTCTTCTTTTGTTATGGGGCCGTTCAGGTTTTCTACTTCACTTTGTTTAAGTTTAGGTAGGTCAAGTTTTTCTAAAATGTATCCATCTCTTCTAAATTTTCAAATTTGTTGGAGTACAGCTCTTCATAGCATTGTTATTATCCTTTTGATTTCCTTTGGTTCCGTTGACACATCGCCCATGTGGTTTAAAATGCATGTTGTGTCTTCTCCCTCTTTTCTTTTGTTAAGTTTGCCAATGGTTTGTCAATTTTATTAATCCTTTCAAAGAACCAGCTTCTTGTCCTGTTGATTCTTTCTATAGTTTTTCTGTTTTCCATCTCATTTATTTCTGCTCTGATCTTTATTCTTTCTTTTCTTTGGGTGACTGTACATTCCCTCTGTTTCTAATTGCTGGAGATGCTGTGTCAGTGTGTTAATTTTGGTTCTTTCTTCTTTTTGCATGTGCACATTTATCGCAATGAATTGACCTCTCAGCACAGCTTTCTCTGTGTCCCAAAGATTTTGGTATGTTCCATTTTTGTTCTCATTTGTTTCTAGGAACTTTATGATTTCACATTTGATTTCTTCTACCACCCAGTCACTTTTCAGCAGGGTATTATTTAGTTTCCATGTATTCAACTTTATTTCCTTGGTCTTCTTATTGTTGATTTCTAGTGTTATAGCATTGTGATCTGAACAGATGCTTTGTAGTACTTTGATGTTTTTAAATTTATGAAGGCTTGCTTTGTGACCTAACACATGGTCAATTCTGGAGAATGTTCCATGTGCACAGGAAAGAATGTATACTGTGCCTTTGTTGGGTTGAATGCTCTGTACACATCTCTGAGGTAAAGTTGGTTGACTGTGCTGTTTAGTTCCTCTGTGGTTTTGTAGAGTTGTTCTATACCTTTTCGAAAGTGGTGTATTAAAATCTCCCACTATAATTGTAGATTTACCTATTTTTCTCTTCAATTCTAGTAGGGTTTGCTTCATATATCTTGGTGCTCTTTCATTGGGAGCATATTTATTAGGTTATGTCGTCTTGCTCAATTGACCCTTTGATCATGAGATAGTATCCTTTTTTATCTTTTATGCTGGTTTTTGTCTTAAAGTTCACTTTACCAGAATCTCCTTAGAGGCCAGGATGGCTAAGCTTCATCTCTCATACTTTGGACATATTGTTAGGAGGGAACAGTCACTGGAAAAGGATGTCATGCTGGGTAAGATGGAAGGTCAGAGAAAAAGAGGAAGACCCCCAATGAGAAGGATTGGCCAGGTGGCATCACTGATGGCATCGAGTGTGGCGGCAGAAGTGAGGTTGGCCCAGGACCGGACATTGTTTCGTTCTGCTGTGCATAGGGGTCACTATGAGTCGGTTCCGACTTGATGGCACCTGACAACAACAACAACAACAAAGTATTGCCATTCCTGCTTGTTAATTATTGCAGTTAGCGTGATATTTTTTTTTTCATCCTTTAACTTTTAGTCTGTTTTTGTCCTTGTGTGTAAGGTGTGTATCTTGCAAGCAGCATATTGAAGGGTCTTGTTTTCTTATCCATTCTGCCACTCTCTGTCTCTTCACTGGTACATTTAATCCATTGACATTCAGTGTAATTATCAATAGGTAAGAATTGCTGTCATTACATTAATTTTTTGTGGTGCTGTTTGTTCCTTTGTTGAGTTCATGTTTTTTGTGCTATTTCTTGTCAGTTTCTTCTTAGTTTTCATGTTTCCTTCTTCTGACTGTATCTTCATTTTCATGGTAAGTTGTGAAGTATTAACTCTCTTTGGGGTTTCCCTATAGTCTATTAATTTTTCCCCCCATGGAGCGCTGATAGAGTAGTGGTTACAAAATAAGGCTGCTAACCTCAAGGTCGGCAGTTCGAAAACTACCAGCTGTTCCACGGGAGAAAGATGAGGCTTTCTGCTCCTGTAAAGATATGCAGCATCAGAAATCCTGCGTAGGGTCACTTCGAGTTGGAACTGACTCAATAGTACTTAACAACAACACTGTATCCTGTAATCTACCTGACCTCCTCACCACCTGGATCTCTGTTCCTGTGTTTTTCCCTTCTTTGATACTGTTAATATTTTGATCTTTGGTTGGCCTCACAAGTCCTCTGAATTCATTGCTGTAATTTTGTTCTGAATTCTACTATCTCTTGACTGAGTTCCAGGTAGGTTGTCACAACTATCAATCTTTGGTTGTTGTCTGTTCTTGCTGGTTTTCATTCCAAAGAACTCCCTTTAGGATGTGTTGAAGTGCTGGGTTGGCTTTGGCAAAATCTCTTAGCTTCTGTTTATCCTGGAATGTTTTGATTGCACCATCGCATTTAATTGACAGTTTTACTGGATAGACGATTCTTGGTTGGCAGTTTTTTTTCTTTTAGGGTTTTATATGTGTCCCCATTGCCATCTTGCCTGCATGGTTTCTGCTGAGAGGTCAAGAGCTTAATCTAATTTGCTTGTCTTTGTAGGTAACACTTCTCTTGTCCCTGGCTGTTTTTAGGATTCTCTCCTTGTCTTTGATTTTAGGGAGCTTGATTATGATAATGTCTTGGTGATTTCCTTTTGGGGGCTATTCTTCCTGGAGTTTGTTCAGCTTCTTGAACGTTTATCTGCTCATCCTCAAGATGTGAGGAAAATTTTCTTCCAGTAGTTCAACTATCTCCTCTGTGGACTTCTGTGATTCTTCCTGTTCCGAGATGCCAGTATATCTTAAGTTATTCCTCTTCATGTTATCAAACATTAATCTTAGGCTCTCTTCAGATTTTTTTTATTCTTTTTTCTGCTTGCCCATCTAGCTTAGCAGTATTGAGAGATTTGTCTTCCAGCTAACTGGTTCTGGCTTCCATCTCTTCAATTCTACTCTTTTGCCCTTTCAGTGTATTGTCCATTTCTGATATTTTATTATTAATTATCTGGACCTCTTTCTGAAGGTTTTGAATTATTTCCAATGCTGTATCTGTCTTGTTTGATTGCTCCTGTAGCACTTTCCTGACTTTTTCCTTTTTTTCCTCCACCCCTTTTTGAAGCATTTGAATTTGTTTCCATAAAATTCTTCTGAATTACTTCTCAGGCAGATCCAAGACCTGCTCTTCCTCTACTGGAGAGCCTTTGTCTGCCTCCGGCTCATTTGTCTGTTACTCTTTTCTCTTTATTGACATGTTTTGAGATCTTTTGTTGTGTTTTCCTGGACATTTTCAGTAGTTAGGTGGATTCTTAATGCTTAAATGGATGTATGTTGCTGCACTATTAAGCTTGCTGAGTGTCTTTTGGTGGATATGATCTGGAGATAGGCTTCCCTTTTCACATGTAATGTCTAGCTAGCAGCTGCTATTGGCTCCTGTCACCTTCTGAGGCACCTTTGGATGAAATCTAACCTCCTACCTTTTGGCTAGCAAAACATACATGAACCATTTGTACCACCTGGGGACTTCAAATTCTGTCTGTAATAAGGGATATCACTGCTGATATCTGATGGATCTTGACTGAAAGCAGAGAATACCAGAAAGATATTTACCTGTGCTTTATTGACTATGCAAAGGCTTTTGATTATGTGGCTCATGACAAGCTATTGACAACATTGCGAAGTATGAGTATTCTGGATCACTTAATTGTGCTCATGAGGAATTTGTATATGGACGAAGAAGCAGTTGTTTGAACAGAACACAGGAACACTGAATGGTTTAAAATTTAAAAAAGGTGTACAACAAGATTGTTTTCTTTCACCATACTTATTCAACCTGTATGCTAAGCAAATAATCTGAGAAGCTGGGTGACATGAAGAAAAATGTGGCATCAGGATTGGAGGAAGACTCATTAACAACCTGCAATATGTAGAGGATACAACCTTACTTGCTGAAAGTGAAGAGGACTTAAAACATTTACTGATGAAGATCAAAGAGCAGAGCCTTTGGTATGGATTACATCTCAATGTAAAGAAAACAAAAATCCTCACCACTGGACCAATAAACAGCATTCTTATCAATGGAGAAAAGATTGAAGTTGTCAAGGACTTCATTCTTCTTGGATCAACTATCAACACTCACAGAAGCAGCAGTCAAGAAATCAGACAACATATTGCATTAGGCAAATCTGCTGCACAAGACCTTTTTAAAGTGTTGAAGAGCAAAGATGTCAGCTTGAGGACTAAGGTGCGCCTGACCCAAGCCATGGTATTTTCAATAACCTCATATGCATGCGAAAGCTGGACAGTGAATACGGAAGACCGTAGAAGAATTGATGCCTTTGAGTTATGGTGTTGGAGGAGAATATTGAAAGTGCCATACCATAGGCTGCCAAAAGAACCAATAGATCGTTCTGGAAGTAGTGCAGCCAGAGTGCTCCTTGGAGGCCAAGATGGCCAAACTTTGTCTCTCATATGTCAGACACACTGTCAGGAGAGACCAGTCATTGGAGAAGGGTATCATGTTTGGTAAGGTGGAGGGTCAGAGAAAAAGAGGAAGACCCCCAACAAGATGGATTGGCCAAGTAGCAGCATCAATGGGCTCAAGCGTGGCAGCAATAGTGAGGTTGGCCCAGGATCAGGCAGTGTTTCGTTCTGTTGTGCATAAGGTCACTATGGGTTGGTACTGACTCGATGGCACCTAACAACAACAACAATAAACACAAGGTCGGTGGTTCAAATCCAGCAGTCTCTCCTAGTGTCAGAGCGCTCGCCCAGACTCTACGCTACTTGAATATGAAAAAGCCATCTTTTATTTAGAATATTAATATCTAAGCAGGATTAAGGAGCCCTGATGGCACAGTGGGTTAACTGCAAGGTTGGCAGTTCAAACCCACCAGCTGCTCTGTGGGAGAAAGATGAGGCAATGTTTCCATTAAGATTCACGGCTTTGAAAACCCCCTGGGGCAGTTCTAACACTGTCCTATAGGGTCGCACTGTCGGAACCGACTTGATGGCAGGGAGTTTGGTTTATGTAATATTTTATCTCAAGTTCTTAATAAGTTAGAGTCAAGTTCTTATTTAATAAGTTAGAGTTTAAGGGAAAAAGTTCTAATCAAGGTATGTCATGGACAGTTGGATCCTGATAGGGAAAATGTGGAAGAAAATATCAAATTCCTCAAGAAAAGAAAACTGCACAAACCACGGAGACCTCCTGGGCCAGCTGGGACTGGAAGACTCCGTGAGACTACTGTTCTGAGATCTTCTTCAGACTCTGAAGCGAAACAAACCTCTGTGGTCACCTCGTAGCTAAGCAACAGACTATCTCACAAAATACAGAACATCTCTTCTAAGTACTGTGTGCCTTTGAAAGATCACCTCAATGAGCCTAAGTGGTTAACAGTGACTTTAAAACAAAAGTGTGACTGTAAGGGGGGTAGGGAAAGTAGATGAATGGAAAACAGAACCATCAGGCAAGAAATCATAAGAAAGTTCCCACATGGGGAAGACTGAAACCAATGTCAATGAACAACTGGTGCAAACACTATGGAATAGGAAACGAAACTGGCGTCTTAATACTTCACCAGAAAACAAGCACACACAAATGTTTCTTAAAGGGGAGGGATACTGATCAATACTGTACTAATCTGAATATGTGAGTAACAGAGTCAGATTGATGCTTCACTACCAGCCAGCAACTTTCTCAGATATTGAGTCTAATAAAGCCCGACCATCCTTTGCAGCTGGATCTACTCTTTCTCCTACTTGGTAGATTTACGGACAGAAGCCTGCAAACTGCTGTCTTATCCACGCTTCCTCCCAAGAGCCAATCTCGGTCCCTGGACCTCTCATGCCCTGGCACCCTCACTAGTGTCCCTCGGGCAGGCAGGAGGTCTGGCTTAGCCCGCTTCCATGCAGGGGAGACTGGTGGCAGCTGCTCCCTCCTGGGACTAGGGAAGGACGGGAAAGTGTCTGTGAGCGCTGAGATGCATGCCAGATTCTAGAAGCCTAAACACCGTTTTCACCTGAAACGGCTAACCTTCAAACAGAAGCAGCCCTGGTGTGGCACTGTAGGAGAAAGCACCACACTGCTACCTGCAAGGTCGGCAGTTCAAACCCCTCAGCTGCTCCTTGGAAACAAAATCGAAGCACTCAAAAACAATGGAGTAAGAGATAGTCGTATTCAGCAGGGAATCCAGGAGTGGAGGCTAGATGTGAGATATTTTATTCCCGCCACCCCACCCATTAGTTCCTACTTCCCACTTAAGAACTTCTTAAGAAAATGCCTAATCACAGCTGATCAAAACCATGGTTTTTAAACCCTTACTGTTTAAAGAACAAACATCTAGAGCTTAAATGTGCTGGGTTTTTTGTTTTTCTAACTGTAGAGGTGGAAAGACTTCAGGATATGATGACAAGCTGCATCTAATGGAATAGGAATCAAAGGGAGAGGAGAGTTAGAGAGGAGACAGGAAGGAAAGAGACAGAGCGTGCACAATGTCAGAGGTGGAAGCAAGTTTTATTCAGCTTTCATTATTCGGATTCATTTTCTTTCAGAATTAATCTTGGGGGGGTGGGTGGAGAAAACCCCACAAAACCAGACTCACCTGTTTTGATACTTGTGTCCACACTGTGAGCATTTGAAATCCCAAGAAAAAGAATACGTGAAGAGCTTTTCGATGCGAGGCTCGAGCTTTAAGAGCAAGGGAAATGCAAACACAGGGCTTTCCATGTCACCTTCAGAAAGAGAAGCAGACCATTGGTACAAATCACTAACACTGGAAACAAAGCCAACCACAGAGAAACTGGGCCGTCCCTGTGTTCCTGGAGGAAGTCATTCGTAGCTCTGGGAGGGGAAGGTGGAGACTAGTGGAAACCTTCTTCCAAAAATACCCAGGAATCAAGATTTTAATGATCACCTTAGTCTCCATCTTTCATTTTCTTCTTTTTGGTGCCACTGAGTCAGTTCTGACTCACAGTGACCCTGAATAGGGTTTCCAAGGGCCGACACGTGGATTTGAAGCGTCAGCCTTGATGTTAGCAAATTCAGTACTTAGGAGACATTAATAAAAACTTCGACGACCAAAAACTCACACTTTCTTCTCAGAGCTTTCTAACTTTACCCTGGGGAACTATAACAGCCCTGTTGTAGTAAAGTGCCTTTGAGTCGCTTCCAACTCAAAGTGACCCCATATAGGTGGCTTTGAACAGTCGACCTTGGGGTTAGCAATCTGGTGCTTATCCTACAGTGAGCCACACCAGGACCCCTAGAGTGACTAAAACAACAATCCTATGAATGGTTTGGTATAGATATTAAAATAACTAAGGAAACAACGTAGAATGAGTTCAAAGTTGAATGACACCGCTGAAAGACCATTTCTAGTAGAATCTGCTTGTTCTACGTGTGGAGAGGGCAGGACAATTAAGGATTTAACAAAACCTGTTGTTGACGAGCCCAATGCCACCTCACAGCGACCCTACCTGCCTCATAGGGTTTCCAGTACTGTGATAACTTTACCAGAGCACGTGCCACATCGTTCTCCTGTGGAGAGGTTGGCAGACTTGAACCAACCACCTTCTGGTTAGCAGCCAAGTGCTTAACCATTGCACCACTAGGGACCTTTGAGGTTCAATGGCTAAACTCAAATCCTGACTCCTGATCTTCCATTCTTTCGGTTTAAACCTATCCTGTACTAACAAAACTTGAGCAAATTTTAGGGTAGGGAAGATGAAAATGTTATTATTACAACCAAACCCAAACCCCAGCCAGCAAGCTTTCCAGTGGGATTCCCACCGTCCTCCTTACACCCAATTCCCAGTTGTCTGCTCTCCTTCCAGTCCTCCTCAGGAATCTTAAGACGCTGCTTTCCTGAGGTGACTCTAGAGAGAATCTGGGTCCCCTCACTCACTCCCTCCACTGGGAAAGAACCCTCCTCAGCTGCCCACCACAAAGAAGCTCCACCAACAGGAATGGCCTGTTACCGCCTGAGCTTAGTCTACAGTCAGGCTGACACAGTCCTGATCTACTTCTGCCCAAAGACATACCACCGCAGACACCACAGCTTCATTCCTGACCAGGCACTGGCAGGAGAGTAGAATTACTCGGGCTGGTTGAGACCAGAGTTCTGCCACCCTACTGAAGTGCAAGCACCACAAATTAATGGTCCTGAGTTTCACCAGCAAGACTCTGAAACAGGCCCTAAGTTCTGGCATTGGTTCTTCTGTGGACAGTGACGGTTGAAGTGATGCATTCATCTCCCAGGGGGAGGAGAGGATTTGGAGGGTCAGCCAGTGCTGGGGCTCCCAGGCATTCACTTGATCCTGATTCACTCAAGGGTTATAAGACCAATCTGCATGTTGATAAGGAAAGCTCCTTCCACCAACAATTTAACCAGTGTGAAGACTCTTAAGCCCAAAAACCCACATTTTCTCTCCCAAGAATCTGATCATTCAAAGTAACAACACAGTGATATGCTTCCTTACAGCAGCTTTGTTACGGTAGATGAGCACAACAGTTAAAACGGCACAACGTACTTACCTAATGTGCATCGAAGCTGGGGTTGAAGCCGAGTGAAAATTTCGTCCCGGGCCTCATTCAGACAGCCATCTATCTTTGCAAACAGTTCTGAAGTACATTTTTTATGGTCCCCATCTAAAAGTAATACACAGGGAATTATCAGTCTCTCACCAAAAATTATGACATCAAGAATCAAAAGTTCACCAGATCCAACCATGCTCTGCCCTGCCAAAACTGTACAAGAATACTTTTAGAAGCTTTATTATATATTATAAATATATAATAATAAAAAGCTGCAAACAATCTAATTACCCAGTAACAGGACAATTGGCAAATCAATTGTGATGTATCTATACACGTTAAGGAACCCTGCTGGTAAACAGCTAAACAAAGGTTGGTGGTTTGAATCCACCAGCGTCTCTGTGGGCTAATGCGCCAGTCTGCAAAGTCAGTTTGAATGGCAAGGTTGGCAGTTCAAGTTCACCAGCTGCTCCTCAAAAACCCTATACCGGGTCGCTATGAGTTGGAACCAATTTGCTGGCACTTAACAATAACAACTCAGAAATACAGATGAGCAGATTACTGATACATGCAACAATACTGATGAGTGTAAGATCCATTCTGCTTAGTGAAATAATCCAGACACAAAAGTCTACAGATTATATCTTTGTGATTCCATACATACGAAGGGGCTTCTAAAGTTAGGATGGAGGGGAGCTGCTGTGGGGACTGGAAAGGGTGCCAGGAACCTCCTAAGGTGACAGAAATGTTCCAGATCTTGTTTTGGGTGGGGATTACATGGACATATGGAACTCTCAACACCCATTGAAGAGATTACTCCTTTATCTATGTTACATTCGACATCATTCAAAGACTTTCCAAATCATAAATAAAGGTCTGGGCTAAAATCTACAAAACAACGGTCACCAGTCAATGAACTTTTGTAGTAAGAGATAAAATGCAAACACAGAACATCCTGAATTCCTCCTCCTTCCTCTCTGGCATGCCATATGCCCCCTCAGTATTTGCTATCTACATAAGGTCAATAGTACTCCGAGTCCTGGTGTGTTGCTATAGGATAAGCACCCACCAGATGCTCCATGGAAACCCTATACAGGATGGCTCTGAGATGGACCCAACTGGACAACACTAACAACACAGTAGTATTCACTGACTGGAGCAATGCCATTCTGCCTGGGTGAAATCTCTAAGTCAAGTAAGCCATTCTCATCCAAACCATCATAGGCTCAACAATACAGCTAACCATTCTGGTAATTTTCCTAGCTCAGAAACATCTGAAGTTACCTCTTAATATGCGATTATTACGTATGCTACACCAAACCAAAGGAGGGCTAGTAACGTAATGGGTTACAGGGCAACTGCTAACCACAAGGTCAGCAGTTTGAATCTACCAGCTAGCTGCTCTGCAGGAGAAAGATGAGGTTTTCTGTTCCCGTGAAGCTTTACAGCCTGAGAGGCCCTATACAGGGTCACTACGAGTCAGAACCTACTCAGTGGTACCAAACCAAAAACCAAACCTACACTGCCATCAAATCACCCCAACTTACAGCAATCCTATAGCTTTCTAAGTCTGTAAATCTTTACAGGAACAGACAGCCTCATCTGTCTCTCCAGGAGCAGCTGGTGGGTTTGAACTGTTGACCTTGCAGTTAGCTGTCCAGTGCCACACCAAGACTCTTACTACTTATGTTTCTTGTTGTTACGGGATGTGGAGTTAGTCTCGACTCATAGAGACCCTGCACAGGGTTTCTGAGGCTTTACATTTGTGTCAGGAGCAGAAAACCTCATCTTTCTCCCAAACAGCAACTGGTGGGCTCGAACTGCCAACCTTGTGGTTCGCAGTCCAATGCTTATCCTATGGAGCCACCGTGCTTTAATTCATTTATTTCGGCTTGCATGCTTTTTATCGAACTTAAAAGTTAGAAGAACGGATAAATTTGTAAGACGTCTTAAAGTTATGATTTCTTCTTGAACATTTTGTATCTTTTCCTCGAGAACGTGTGTGTGTGTGTGTGTTGTGGGTGGTCTTCCACATCTGCTTTTTTCACACAAACTGGCTTCATTTTAAACTCTGCAGGCTAGCTGTTCCACAGCGACTGACCCACGCTGCTGCATGTTTAGGTTGTTTCATTATTGCCACTACGTTACAGCAAGCATCTCTGGGCACATCTCTGTCCTTGGTTTTGATAACTTCTTTACAGTAAAACTCTCAAAGCAGGAAGACTATGACAGAAAATGACCCCAGAGTCAAGAAATCATTCTGAGTTACCAAAACCCCACTGCTATCGGGTCCACTCCACCTCATGCTGACCCCGTGAGACAGAGCAGAACTGCCCCGTGGGGCTCCACGACTGCTACCTCTGTCTCCCGAGGAGCAGCTGGTGGGTGGTACACATGCTGCCCTTTCGGCTGGAAGCCAGGTACTTAAATTAACAACCATGGCGCCACTGGAGACACTCATTCTGAGGAACAGCCTCCACACGCATCTGCAGTTATTCTAAAGCTACAAATAAATTATTTTACTCAAATGAAGCCTGCTTACACTCTGCTTTCATGTTCCACTAACTGGAGGTCAGGTGTGGTGCTACAGGGTAGACCCTGGACTGCTAACTTCAAGGCTGGCGGTTCAAACCCACCAGCTGCTACTTGGAAGCTATGAGTCACGACTGATTTAATGGCACTTAGCAATCACCACAAAAAAATCCTTAAAGGCGGCTGCAGTGCTCTGAGACGTCACCTGTTAAACTAGGAGGATGGAGTTCTCTGCTGATCTGACCTGTCCCAAAGCCATTCACCAAGGGCCTCAGTAGTTATAGTTTAACATTCCTTCAAGAATAAAATCAGTAATGGGTGTTAAGAGGTCTGCAAATGTTTGGTGTAAATATTGTTGTTAAGTGCCATCGAGTCAGTTCTGACCCATAGTGACCCTGAACGGGGTTTCCAAGGCTGTAAATCTTTACAGGAGCAGAAAGCCTCATCTTTCTTCCGCGGAGCAGCTGGTAGTTTCGAACTGCTGACCTTAAGGTTTACAGCCCGATTCGTAACCACTACACTACCAGTGCTCCTATGTGTAAATATTAAGCAACCTATATGGTTAATCATGGGAAAATAACATACAAGATCCATATAATAGATTGCTGTTGTTGTTAAGCACTGTAGAGTTGGTTCCGACTCATAGTGACCCTGCACAGGGTTTCTGAGGCTGCAGTTCTTTACGGGAGCAGAAGACCTCATCTTTCTCCCGCGGAATGGCTGGTAGTTTTGAACCGCCGACCTTGACGTTAGCAGCCCGATTCGTAACCACTACATTACCAGAGCTCCTTTTACACACCATGAAAGAGGCATTTGAAAAAATGCATCAATAAGAAAATACTTAGAATGTAAAGTGAAGAAAGCATACTATGCCAATTCTTTAAAAATATATGCACAAGCAAAATCAGACAGTGTACCCATACTTCTAAAGTTGAACAAAGATGGGCATTCTTGTCCTATTGGATTGCAAGACTTAACAAATTCTAACAACAAAAATATGGACTCCTGGTGTGGCACTGGAAGATCAGAACTAGACTGTAAACGACAAGGTCAGCAGTTCAAACCCACCAGCTGCTCCTGGGAAACCCTACACATGGTCACTATGAGTTGAAACCAAACTCCTTGCTGGTCAAGTCGGTCCCAACTCACAGAGACCCTACAGGACAGGGGAGAGTCTGCTCCATGGCCTTCCAAGGCTGCAAACCTTGACAGAAGCAGACTGCCTCAACGTTCTCCCTTGGGAGCCCTTAGCGGGCTCAAAATGCCAACCTTTCAGTCCGCAACCAAATGCTTACGCACAGCGCCACCAGGGCTCCTGAGTTAAAGAACAGCAGCAAACACATAGATGCAATGTTGGGATATGGATAAGGTGGTGTGGCAGGCAAACGGAGACAACTATCCATGCTACTAGAAATAAACCAGCTCTTTACCTCACACCAT
>NW_006408523.1:5282719-5297684 GCF_000296735.1 Chrysochloris asiatica | reverse complement strand
ACATAAATGCAATGTTGGGATATGGATAAGGTGGTGTGGCAGGCAAACGCAGACAACTATCCATGCTACTAGAAATAAACCAGCTCTTTACCTCACACCATACATAAATGCAATGTTGGGATATGGATAAGATGGTGTGGCAGGCAAATGCAGACAACTATCCATGCTACTAGAAATAAACCAGCTCTTTACCTCACACCATACCTAAAAATTAAGGAGCCCTGGTAGCATTATCGGGTATGAGCTGGGCTGCTAACTGCAGGGTCAGCAGTTCAAATCTACCATCTGCTCTGTGGGAGAAAGATGAGGCTTTCTGCTCCGGTAAAGATGCACAGCCTCACACTGGGTTGTTCTGAGTCGGAACCAAAGCCACGGTGCACAACCACTACTACCAGCACACATAAAATGAACTCCAGCTGCAGTAAGAATGTCAATGCCAAAAGCAAAATGTCCTAACATTTCAGTGAAAAGACAAGGAATGACTTTCTGATCTTGGGAAAAGGAAAGCTGTTTAGAGGCAGAGATGCGGTTAATCGCCTTTAAGTCCATGCAGACTCCTGGCGCCCACGTGTGCAGAGGAGGGCTGCTCCACTGGGTTTTCAAGGCAGTGACCTTTCAGAAGCCAACTGAATGCCAGGCCCATCTTCTAAGGCACCTCTAGGTGGGCTTGAACCACCAACCTTTCAACTAGGAGTTGAGCGCTTAACTGTTTGTACCACCATTTGTTACAAAATGAAAGACCAACAACTTCTGAATATCCTAAGACATCTTTAAGAGTAAAAAAAGCAACGAACTGGGAGATTTGGCATCCTATGTCAGATAAAAATAACAACAAAGATAGGGAGTTCTACTGCGTCCTATAAGGTGCCCTGGTGTCACCATGGGTCAGGTATTGGGTTGTTATCCACAAGGTCGGTAGTTCAAACATTTTCCTTGGGAAAAAGTGGAAGCTGCTCCCCTAAAGATTTAGCCTCAGAAGTCCAGCATGGACTCGATGGCACTGGGCTTTGCTGTCACTAGGAGTCAGAATCAACTTGATTGTACTGGGTTGGGATTGGTTTATGCACATGAAGGGTGATTCAACCTGTATGCAATCTGGAAAATGCAGATCAGCACACACACAGCAAAACCTTCAAAGTCTCAGAAGAAGAAAGGAGAACAAAGATTGGGACACCTCCATCCATGTTGCTAACTGGTGCAATCACTTTAGAAAAACAATTCGCCACCATGTGGTAAACCCTGACCATCTAAGATCTGACAATTCCATACCTGCGGTGAAGGGGCCATGGTGGTTCTGTGAGTTAGGCCTTTGGGATGCTATCTGCCAGGTCACGAGAAAAATGAGACATTCTGCTCCTGCAAAGATTTTCAGTCTCAAAAACGTGTGGTTAAGTGCTGTCAAGTTGGTTCTGACTCATTGCGACCCTGTATAAGGTTTCCAAGGAGCAGCTGGTGACCTTGAACTGCCAACCCTGGGGTTCAAACTGACCTTGGAGGTCCAGTGCATGAACTTGCAGTGACATACCAGGACTCACTTACTCTCTTTTTATATATATGTACAATTTTAAAAAAGAAAATGAATGAGCCACAACCACAAACAACTTCATACATATATTTTCCTTTAGTAAGTCCTGGTAGGCACACTGTACAAGCCTCTTTCTGTTATGTTTAAAACAAACACAGTTTTTAAACATACTGTTTTGTCATGTTGTTGCTGCTGTAAAGTGTTGCTGAGTTGGTTCCAGCTCATAGAAACCCTTATAGAGTTTCTGAGAAGCAGTTAGTGGGTTTGAACCACCAACCTGGAGCTTACCAGTCCAGTGCTGACTCCACAGTGCCACACCAGGAGTCCTGTTTAGTCATAGACACTTGGAAATACGATTAAGCAGCAATGACAAGACACATTTCAGAAGAATGATTACCTAGGGCGGAGGCAGGAGCGGGAGTGGACACATAGGTGGATTTAAGGTTGGGAATATTTTCATTCATTGTGGAGGAAGAAGAGGGGAACCTCTTTTTTTTTTTTATTACAGGTGGGTAGTCTGTTTTATAGACAATAAAAGAACAATGTTGTTGCTGTCAAGTGCCACTGAGTCAATCCTGACCATAGCGACCCTGTATAGGGGCTTTGAGGAGTGGTTAGTGGGTCTGAACCACCAACCTTGAAACTAGCAGTCCTGCACGGATCCTACAGCACCACACCAGGAGTCCAAAAGAACAATAGCATACACTAATTGTACAAGAGATTTTGGAGTTTTGAGTACTTTTGACTTTCTTCTTTTTACTTTTCAGTATCCTAGAAATGTCACGTCGTCACTTGACTATGCTCTATAATCACCAGTTATCATGACAAGCTTCGGCAGAACCTTACTTCCTTACCCTGAGTTTCTGAGAAAGCCTATCTTTGGGGCATTCATGACAATGTAACTGGTGTTATCGCAAACATCATGACATCTGTCCCTGAGTTCTTTGCTCCCAGGTCTCTGCAGAAAACAGAAGCAATTTTTTTCCACACATGGTGAGAAAACACTTAAATCAACATTTTTGGAAATCAAAGAGAATTCCTTAAAAAAACATTTAAAACAAAACAAATTTTTAAAACCAGAGCTACTGGACTGGTGACAACTCAAGGACCCTCACAAGACTACTGCTCAGAAATACTCTTCAACCTTAAACCAAAACTAGCCCAAGGCCACCTTGTAGCTAAATAACAAACAGGCTCAAAAATACTGAAATGGAGTCCTGGTGTGGCACTGAGGGTTCATGCACTGGACTGCACGGTCAGCGGTTCAAGCTCATCAGCTGCTCCTCGGAACCCTACACAGGGTCATGTGGCTTGGAAGCAATGGGACAACACTCAGCCACAGCAGCAGCCGGTCAGTCCTATGTTCCTTTACAAACCCCTCCATGAGACCAAAGCACAGACGAAAACTTAAGAGGGCAGGGAAACGAGGTGAGTGGAGATGGAACCACAGAAGGGAAACAATGAGAACAAAGCTCCTGAGTGTCATCAATTCGTATAAACTGGTAAACTGGATGCTCCAACTGCTGTGCAGACCTTCGCTACAAACACATTCCAAGTTTATTAAATAAAAAAATAAAGCTCCAGTCATCAAAACTGGTGCTGGGAAAACCACGAAAGAGAAACCACCTGTGAGTACAAACCTTTAGCGCCATCCAGTGACCTGGTAGCCAGAAGCCGATTTGCTTCCTGATACTTTGTGAACAGTCGGTGGAACAGAGACTCTCCGGTGGAGCACAGTCCAGTCAGCGCATGTTCTAACCCTTCCAGGTGCACCAGTGTCGACAGGATACAGTCAAGCCAACAAAGCGCATGAGCATTTCTCCACTGGACACAGGGTGCTCTGTGGGCCTCCGGTGGCATTTCCAGTTTAGAGGTGCCACCCTCATGCTGAGGGGACGTCCCCCTGGTTCTGGAGACATGGACAACAGGAGGATCGTCCTCCACAGCAAAGTTAACAACGTCAGCTTCCACAGCCTCCTTGTGCTCTGAGGGAGCGGATGAAGGCACAGGATTCTGCCCACTGCTTTGGGGTAAGTCAGGTAAGTTTGATGAGGCTTCTCCATGGTGCTTGCTAGTCAGAGTCTGCTCGCCATCAACAACACCATGAGTTCTAGTCTTCTTGGGATTTGCAAAAAGGGAAGAGTCTTCACAGCTGGTCGCGAAGACTTTCCTTTTGTGAGGCTTATTTGGAGTGTGGCAATCATCCAAATCAGGAGAAATTACATTAGTAAGTGATTTAGAGCCCAAAGGGTAGATGCACTGGAGAAAAACAAAAATGATAAAAACGACACAAATTCAAACAGTTCAAGGTTCACTTTATACTATGTTGTGAAAGATATGATTTCAACATGAGGTGTAATATTCAAACACCAAAACCAAACCCACTGCCTTCAACTCAATTCCAATTCACAGCGACGCTGCATACAGGTTCCAAGTCTGTAGCTCTTTATGGGAGCAGGCAGCTTCTCCCGTGGAGTAGCTGGTGGGCTTGAACTGCCAACCTCACAATTAGCAGAAACCTACTTCCTCTATCTTGAAACTGACTATGACTGGGAGAGAACTGCTATGTCTCTTTATTTTCATCGGGGCAGTGTTTCGTTCTCTGCACATAAGGTCGCTATGAGTCAGTACCGACTCCATGGCACCCAACAACTAGAGTAAAATTGAATGAATTTTAATGACCTCATCAGATCGCATGGTGCATAAATATAATTACAACCATCAATCAAAACTACAAACAAACCACTCAAATAATCAGAGAATTTCTGCTATTTGAAAAGTCTTAAAATATTTTAAAAGGCAAATTCAAGAAATCAATTTACAATTGACCTCCTTCCACATAACTAAGGGTTGTTGTTGTTATTAAGTGCCGTCAAGTCGATTCCGAACCATAGTGACCCTGTATAGGGTTTCCGAGGAGTGGCTGGTGAGTTTGAACCACCGACCCTGCAGTTCAAACGGCTTTGTAGCCTGGTGCATTAACCCACAGGGCCACACCAGGACTCCTAAGTAAGGGGAGGAGGGGTGTGGAATTCCAATCTCGTTCAATTCCATTTCCCATGGACTTTTTGAAGCCTGTTGCATGGCCTCCAACCCAAGACAGTACTCCTGGAGTGGTCCACATCCCCGTCCCCTACTGCACAGACTCCGGGCTTGGCGTCCCACAGCTCTGGCAAAGGGGACATTAGCCAAGGTGCCATACCTGCGGGCAGGCTCAGTGTCTGCACGCTGGCATTTGTCCACTCCAAAGACTCTCTCTGGACCTCCCTTCTCAGTCCCAGCCACCAAACTGGGAGGAGCCCAGCAGCCTCCTGAAGAGACCCTCACGGGAAAGAACCAAGACCTGTGGCTAACTGCCGACGCTGAACTCCAAACACCAATTACCAATCACGAGGACATATCAGTTGTCCCAGAGCACAGCACACCAGGTCTAGGAGCTGCGTGGTCAAATCGAGGAATCACAAGAAACAACAAAGTGAGCCACCAAGAATTCTGACCCGCCCAGTTCTGAGGTGGTTTGCTCCAATTCAACAGACACCTGACATGGACGAAACCCCTCACTTGCAATCACACACACATAGCACGTCCAGGACTCCCAGCGGGCCCCTTTCTCCTCAGTCTTCTGGTTTTCCTTCTCTCCTGGTTACACTACTTGGTGGCACAACAGGAAGGCTGAGGGTTTAGACCCACCCAGTGGCTCTATGGTTCCACAGAGATGACAGCCTAGAAGGTCATACATGGCAGTTCTCCTCTGTCCCATGGGCTCACAATGAATCAAAAATTACCACCACCGCTACACGCAACCGGCGTTTCAACCACCTGCAAGCACCACCACAGATATTACACGTCTCAATTCTGCTGCCTCCATTTCTATCGGATCCATTCCAACCAGGTCACTGCTATAAGGTCTCCAATGGCCTCCAGTTGAGTCCTCACCTTCCCGGACTGCTTGGACAACGAACTCTTTCTTCTGGTTTTGTTTCTAGCTCATTACTCTTTTGTACTTGACCCCAGCTCCTAATGCTACAGTGTCCGTGGCTTAGTCCTGGGGTCTCTTTTACCCATTTGTCATAAGGAATGGCAGGTTGGTTTGAACTGCCGACCTTGTGGTTAGCAGTCTAGTGCCTACCCTATAGCGCCACACCAGGACTCCTCTTTATCCAGACTCTTGGGTAATGTCACCCAGTCTCATGGGTTATCTAATACTATCTCCAACCTCCAGTCGGACCTAATGGCAGAAACAGCTCTTGAGCTTGCCTTCAAACCTTCTTCTTCTCACTTCTTTCCAACCTCTGTAACCGCCAACTGAATTCTTTCAACTGCTCAGGCCCCAGACACTGGGATCATCCATAATTCTTCTCTCCCACTCTGCTACCCCGTATCTTCATCTTTCAGCAGATCGTGCTGGCTCCATTTTCAAAATGAAGGTCAAGTCCAACCACATCTCATTACCTCTGCCACCGTCTTCTCCCCCGACTGAGATACTGTACCTCGCCCACCTTCCTGCTTCAGTCTTACCCATGCATGACATGTACTTTCAACACAGCAGCCAGAGAGTCTCACAACGCGCATACCAGACTCCACCATATCTCTGCTATGGCTCAGTTCTCCCAGCACATAAGACACCTTTCAGTGACCTACGAGACTCTAACACTTAGCCCAGCCCCCTACTTTTGTTTCTGCATGTCTTCTATCACTCTGCTCTCACGTATTCTAGGTCAGCTGGGCTGGCTTCTCTGCAGCAGCACAAACATGAAAAGCAGCTCTGACTCTCTTTGGGGGCCTTATGCTTGCTCCAAATCATTTCTTTCCGGCAGAGGCGTTCCCTGCCATTCTATCTCAAACCGCAAACCTTGCTTCCTACGGCACTCTTTTTCTCCACTGTATTTACCAAGGGACATACAAAAGGTGTATTTTACTTGTTTGCAGCCTTGTGCTCCCACTCTAAGAGCTAGAACATCTTATGTTTTGCTGAATATTGTGCCGTAACATCTGGAACAGTGCCTAACACAGTGATGCTCAAACCAGCCTACAGAACACACACAGAAATGTGTCTCTATGTGTCAGAAAGCCTGGGATGGGTTTTCTTCAAGTCCTACGTTATCACCCGCAGTGTGGTTTAATCAAGTATTCTCCGGACTTGGCCAATCATCTGACTCACCATCAAAGCTTGTAAAACTACAGATCTGGGCCAGCTCTACTGATTTAGAATCTACTGCTCAACTCAGACGGCTTTCAAAGGTGGTTCGGAGGAGTTGCTAATTTAGATGGACTAAAACAGATCTAAAATGAGAAGAGAGCCTTGAGTTAATTGTTGGGCTGTTAAGTGAAAGGTGGGTAGTCTAAAGACATCAGCCACTCCATGGGAGACACAGAAGACTGTCTGTTTCCATAGAGATTACAGCCGTGGAAAGCCTACGGGCAGTTCTACTCTGTACTGGAGGGTTACTAAGAGTCAAAATCGGCTTGATGGCAAAGGGTTTTCACATAGAAAACTGCATTCCAACCCCAGCTCTGCTGCGCCACAAGCCCTATGGTTCCTAAACCCGCCACGTTTGCTTCCCCATTCACGTAATGGGAATACATACCATGCAGTTTTGAGAATTAAACACATATAAAACAGTTCCACAAATTGTTCAATACATTAAAATGTAGACCCTCATAAAATGTAATGAGTTCCCATATAAAAGCTGTACTCAAGGGTACAAATTACTATAATTAACTATAAAAGATACATTGTTATTGTTGCTAAATGATGTTGTTGAGTCCACTCAGACTCAGAGTGACTCTCTACAGGTTTTCCCATGAGCAGTTAGTGGGTTTGAACTGCCGACCTTGTAGTTCACAGTCCAATGTGGATCCAACAGCACCACACCGGAATATATACAGGGTCATTTATAGCCATAAATAAAATAAAATAAACCGAGCCTTAAATACGTAACACTTAACTCAGAGCATATTCAGTGACACCTCACCCGCCCCTATTACTCCAGGTACATTAAGAGATTAATAAGTCTCAAAGTCAGTAAACCTAATACCCTCTATATGCTAACAGGAAGCAAAAACCTCCAAAAGGTTTCAAGAAAAAAAAAAAAATAGATGTACATGAGGGGGCTTCAGAAAGTTCATGGGAAAATTCCCTTAGTTTTCAATTCCATTTTCCCACCATTTTTTTTGAAGCCCTAGCATCTTTCCCCTTACTTGAGTCAAATCTAATGATAATCATCCTTCTTTTCTTTTGTCACAACGCAGGAAACCAGGTGGAAAATACAACAGAAACCACTTACAATTATTTATCAGACAGATTTAGAATCTCAGATCATCTATCTAGCTTTAAAAAGCTACATTCTAAAATATAAAAAAGTACAAATTTACACACTGAAGAAAAAAACTAAAGGCTAACCCCCACAAATCACATAAGATGAATACTTTACCTGTAGGTCCTCACACAGAAAGATAGATTCTTGAAAACTAATGCGGTATGACTTTAATGCTTTCAGCTTTCCCTTCTCTCTACAAACTGGGCAGTACCCATTTTCTGGACCTTCCGCCAAATCATAATTCTAAAAGAAAAACAAAGCCAATGAAAACACAGGCATTCCCATTACACCAAATTACCAACAAGTTCAACAGAAAGATAACCAGAAAAAAATCAACAATTCTTAACCAGAATTGCCCTGGCACGATATTTTAAACGTGGCAAATAAAAGAAATGCACACAGAAGGGTTTCCGTACAGCGAGCACTCGAGAGAAGCTGTCCGCTGTAAGCATTGCACTGTAAGTGTTGAGAACAGCATTCGTTTTATTTGCAAAGGAAAAAGGTAACATCAACTGCCAGGAAAAACACAGGTTCCATGTTTTTTACAAAGATTAGTGAACCGTACAGTCTATGTTTCACTTTACTTTCACATATAAATAAAACAGAGAGGTAAACACATTTAAACAATCTTTCGCCATTGCTGTAAGATTTCCGTGGAAGACACACATTTTTCAAGAATTAACTAGGAAAATTAAAACCAAATCTAAGTCTCAAAAATAGGAGAAAAAGAAAAACTTTGCACCGAGACTAAAAATGAGTTCACTAACTTTTCCCAAATACCCCACCATGTGGAGTGAAGAGACCCCTATACCAGTCCCTTGTCCAATCACTGGCAAACCATTTCCAATCTTCGGGGAATCCATCATTCCGAGTCATTGGCTAATTTAGGTCACTTGAAACATGTCAATATCACTAAGGATTTTTCAATGAACCCTGGAAAAAAAAAGTCAATAAGCAATTAAATAAAAATCCTATTTACTTTGAAAATGAGCTAGACTATTTTATAAGATTCAAGAGCTATATTAAGCATATTTGAGAGATACATGTCCTAGAGCTAACATATTCTGAAATTGTGATCTTAAGCAAAAACAATAGCTAAACTTCTGTATAAGCCTGAGCAATTCTGTGGGGACAGGGCAGACACAGGCAGTAGGACCAACTCATAGCAGTAAGAAATTAAACATAATGTGTAGCTATAATTTAAAGTGCAAAGGGTCACTATGAGTCAGTACCGACTTGATGGCACCTAACAACGATATTGATCAGAGGGGGTCCTGGTGAAGCACTGTAGGATAAGCAGTGGACTGCTAACCACAAGGTCAGCAGTTCAAACCCACCAGTCACTCCTTGGAAACCCTATCCAGGGTCACTGTGAGTTGGAACCGACTTAACAGCACTTAACAACATACTGATCAGGACGGTTACATGTTGGGCTCCTCATCACAAGTCCACCAGCTGTTCTGCAGGAGAAAGATGAAGCTATCTGCTCCTGTAAAGACTTACAGACTCAGAAACCCTGTACAGGGTCGCTACGAGGTAGAACCAACTCCGTAACATGCAGCAGAAGCAGCTGGTGACCAATAGGAGTCCTGGTGATGCAGTGGTTTAAGCGCCGATCTGCTAACAGAACATTAGAACCCACCAGCCATTCCTCGAGAGAAAAAAGGCTTCCATAAAGATCTACAGCCTCAGAAATCCTATGGACAGTTCTACTCCATCCTGTTAGGGTCACTCTGAGTCTGAATGTGCTGCAACACCTCACAGAACTCGGGAACCATCAAGGAAATGGCTCCTGTGGCTTAGAAGGTGATGAGCCCCAAATGTGCAGTCCAGACCTGGATGGTCTCCTAACTCGCGCCAAATACACTGTTGATCACCACGGCTACAGAAGCTGGAGGGCCAGGGCACCTGTCCTAATCTCAAGAATCCTAGAACTGGACATCAGACTGAGGCACTTGGTTAGTCAAGCAAAGGAGCCTAGTGCCCTTTCAGGTCAGCAAGGGGCTCACTGTATGCCCAGCGAGTGGCAAAGGAGTCCTGGCATGGCACTGTAGGATCAGCACTAGACTGCTACCCACAATGTCAGCAGTTCAAATCCACCAGCCGCTCCCTGGAAATCCTATACAGGGTATCTATGAGTCGGAACCAACTTGACAACACTTAACAGGATGGCAAAATTGACTAAGCCCTAGTTAGAGTGACACGTTTTCACAATCACTCTCAACTGAACCATATAAGCCTATCAGCATCTCCTCCACCTTCCCTATCAGGAAAAAGTCGTTTGGTGGGAGTTACAAAGACGAGCGCCAGAAGAAACAGAGCCAATAATTCACGGACCACAAAATCCCTACTCTGTTCTCTAGGGTCACTGAGTCAGAATCATAACCAACAGGCAGACTGACCAGAGTTTGAAAATTAACATTTTTAAAGTCAGCGGTTCAAACCCACCAGCTGCTCCTTGGAAATCCAAGACAGGGTTCTCCATAAATTGCAACAGACTCAATGGCACTTAACAACAAACAATGTGTACAATTTGAAACAAATATGCTGACATACTTTAAAAGCCCTAGATCAGTTGCTTCCTTACTTGAAAGCAACAAAAGAAACAATGCAAACATCCCATAAATCCTACTATTTTCAACCACCAAAAGTATTGTACCAGTTGAAAATAAGGCTACTTTTTAAAGCTGTCAGCAAACTGCTATTTTGTATGAAATGATCTGCACTAAAACAGATAACTACTGTCGTCACACAAATTACACATGGTACCAGTTGGTTGAGTGCAGAGTCTATGGACTAGAACCCACTCAGTAAAGTCAAAACCACGAAACTGGAGTTCCATGCTGGAGTTCCATGCATGTGTTAAACAGACAGAAACCAGAGATAGGAAATCTTTATGCAGAGATGAATTACTTAGCAGGGATGTTATAAAAACAATCTCAAGATGACAACGATCTCCTGGAACCAGATTCACAGATTCACTATAAAAACGAGCTACGTTATTATTCTGTTTGAGCTGCAGGATCACACAGCTTTCAAGGCAAATCAAACCGAATCCACTGCCACCAAGTGACTACAACTCGTAGTGACCCTGCAGGACAGGCTAGAAGTGTACCGTAGGGTTTCTTAGCAGCTGTCTTTAAGAAAGCAGATGACGGCAGCTCTCTCTGCAGCATGACTGTCAAATGTAAAGTGCAGCTGAGAACTTAAACAGTGCCACCAGGGCTCCTTCAAAACAAAGAACGATTTTCTTTTAAAAATAAATATGATTTTTAAAAAGTTTTGCTGTTGTTAAGTGCTGTTGAGTTGGCTCTGATCATAGTGACCCTTTAGTTTCCAAGGCTGCAAATTTTTTCAGAAGTTTCCTTTCTCCCAAGGAGAAGCTGGTGGGCTTGACCCGCCTACTTTGTGGTTCACAGTCCAGTGCTTATCCTACAGAGTCACAGCGTCATTCCCCAAGTTGTTACTGATGGTAGTGGTGACTGTGTGACATCAAGCTGGTTCCGATTCATAGCAACTCTGCATAGGGTTTCTGAGGGTGTAACTCTTTCTCCTGTGGAGCATAGTAGATTCGATCTGCTGACTTTTCAGGTAGTGGCCCACCCATTACGCTACCGTGGACCTCAATTCCCACTCCTGAGAAAATACACACAGATGCGGTTTCTCAGCCACAGCACTACGGACAATTTGAAGCTGAACATGTATCGCCAAGGCTGCTCTGTGCACTGTAGGGTGTTTGATAGCAACACCAGCTTATACCCTTTAGATGTCAGCAGCATCACCCACTCCACACAGTAACAAACAAAATTATCTTTCGTTGTTGTTATTAAGGGCTGTCGAGTTGGTTCCGATTCACAGTGACCCTAGTGGGTTCGAGCCACCAACCTTGCAGTTAGTAGTGCTTATCCTTCTTGTTGTTAAGTGCCACTGAATCGACTCCAACTCATAGCAACCCTGTATAGAGTTTCTGAGAAGCAGCTGGGGAGTTTGAACCCTGACCCTGTGCTTCAAACCCACCTTGCAGTAGTCAAGTGTTTACCCTACAGCACTACACCAGGACTCCAGTGCTTATCCTACAGCACCACAAAAGTATCTCTAGACATTGCCAAAGGTCCCCTGGAGAAGCAAAATCATCCTAAAGAGAACCACTGCAACTGTAGTCGACACAAGTTGGACGCTAGCTTTTCCTTTTTAAGCTCCTCATCGACAACATCAACTTGTTTATTACCTTCAGCTGGTTCTATTTATAATGTAAGAACCAATCCCTGGAGAAGGGCATCATGCTTGATAAAGCAGAGGGTCAGCGAAAAAGAAGAAGACCCCAACGAGATGGACTGACACAGTGGCAGCAGCAATGGGCTCAAACGTGACAACTGTGAGGATGACGCAGGCCCAGGCAGTGTTTCGTTCTGTTGTGCATGGGGTCACTATGAGTCGGAATTGACTCGACAGCACCTAACAACAACAACAATAACAACAACAACAACAACATTTATCATTTACTTACAAAGGCAACCACGTAATAAGAGTCAAACTTCCGGGGTTCCAAAGGAGCTACAAGCATCAGTTTTGCACCTGTTGTTCTGGGTTCAGAAATTTCTTAGCTGTAAAACTGGTTTGTTCTAAGAATTAAATGAAGCAATGCATGTAAAATTGATTAACACAGCATTTGACACATAGTAAATCACAGCAATGGTTTATTTGATGCTAATTTCACACTTCCCTCTATGTAAGAAATATACAAGGCACCTCGGGTCACACATTCTGCAGCATTCTCAATCAAAAACCTGGCAAGTGATGGATAGCGACTGAATGCTTTTGGATGAAAATTTCCATCTGCCTGACGAATCTTGAAAACTTTTTTAAGATAGTTCTTCCTCCCTCAGTTATAAAAGTAAGTGAACACATGGAAAGGAAATGTTGAATATCCCAAGGTAAGCCCTGAACGTTTTCCTGATCCCACTGACCTACATTCAATGGGAAGGGTGACAGTTGAAATCCTGAAACCTGAGAGAGTATGCAGAACCCCCCTCAAAAAAACAAAAACCAGGTGGACTTTTCTGATCTTCTTCCAAATAACTGTTCTACTAGCCACAATTTTGCAGGAATTCTTCCAATTTAACTGGCCCCTTTGAAAAATGCCCTCGTTGCTGCTCTCTTCAAAAATAACCTGCTTCCCTCGGGATCTCGCCTTATTTTTGACATCTCTGCTCTCCCAAACTTACAGATTTGAAAATCTCAGTCTTTCACTTCCTTAACTTTACGAAAACAGTCATCAGATGGTATGGATAACACCTCGGGAAGGTCCCAGATCCTACCTCTGTCCACCCCATCCCCACTCTCAATCCCGGTCAACGTGAGGCTCCTACCAAACAAGGCACAGCGCGGCTTCAAGTCATGATTACGCCAGACTGAAGATGGAACCGTCCTAACACATCAGCTGGGTCTCCACTTCATCCCTTTTTCTAAGGCCTCCTATTCGGCCGGGTGCGTGGAGGAGACCAGGGTCAAAAAGTTCCACTGGGTTTTCCTTCCACTTGCTTTTTGACGCCCCCCTCGAACTTCTGAGTCACGGGTCCTCCAGGTGCCCTAAGAGGAGCGACGAGCCCAGTAGGGACCCCGGTACTGTGCCACGAATGGGTCCTCTGGGCCCAGGCAACTGCGCGACGCCGCGATAGAACCCACTCCCAGTCCCGCGTGCAAAATGAGGGCACGACCCAGAGAAAGCGCGGTTCCGAAGGGCCCCAGGCTCCAAGAGGCCAGTTTCGAATCCCAAACCCAGTCGGATTCCGTTAACCCTCCTCAGGGCCACGCTCTGGGGAGAGGGGAAGCAACTCTGGTTTCTCTTCAGCGTTTACCTCTCTGAGCCCTTCCCACCCGAAGCCCCTGGCAGCCCCTACCCCTCCACCGAGCCCGTCTTTTCAGCGTGCAAACTACGACCCCGCACATCGCGCCAGCACTTAGCGCTCTCCCCACGTGGGGAGACGAAGGGAACCACCCCTCCTGCCCCCTTACCTGCCGCGGACACTCCCCTTCTTCGCAGCGGGCCGACTCGAACTCCTGTTCCAGCTTGAGCCCCACAGCACTCAATGTAACGTTCACCTCACGTTCCCCTCCGGCTGCTCCTCCCCCACCAGCGGCTCCACCGGCAAAACAGCTTCCGGTTTGAGTCCGCGGCAAAAGAGTTCCCCTTCCTGCTCCGCGCGAGGGCCAAAAGGACGCAGGCGTGGAGGGGGAAGGCGAGGAGTGGCACTTCCGGTCGGGCCCGCAGAGGCGTGGCTGGCCGCCTGGGTGCCGCAGCCGCAGTTTTTGCGGCGTCTATTAGGGGCGGGGCCGGTGACTGCAGAGCCCGCCTTGTGTGAGTGGTTGGGTTTGGGGCGGCGACGTTTCTGGAAGCTGCTGGAAGGCGCTCGAGGGGCGGAGGTGATGCCGTCAGCGGGGGTGAGGAGGGTGGAGCGTGATTAAAACTAGTGCGCGGCCTGCAGCGGAGGGATTACGCTGGGAAAGAGGCCGTTGCGCGTCTCGTCGCGCTCGCCCTACGTGTGCCCGTGTGGCGGGGAGAGAGGGGGAGCCCGGAGCCTGGCGCTGTCTGCCATGGCGCTCTCGGAGCGTTCACGCGGGGCACCCCAGCCCGCTCCCCTCAGGTCCCGGGGAGAGCCGAGCTGCGGTGTGCGCGATTACAAAGCAGCTACCCGTTCTTCCCTACGTTCCTTCTTTGAATCCGGAGGGCTTTTTGCCCGGGTTTGGGGGGGGGGGGGTCTCCCTCCCAGATTGCCTAACTGCCCGTGACCCCGTTTTACTAGGCGCAGCCGAGCTGCCCTGGCCATGTTGGAGCTCCAGCGACACGGAGGCAGCTCTCTCGTTTCCACGTTTGAGGTTGTGCTTTCGTGGGAAGGTCATGTGGCTAGAGGGACATCGTGACTGCTTGTGCTGTTTCGGAGCCTGCATTCTGAGAAAAAGAGGAAGACCCCCAACGAGATGGATTGGTCAGGTGGCATCATTGATGGACTCAAGTGTGGCAGCGGTAGTGAGGTTTGCCCAGGATCGGACATTGTTTCGTTCTGCTGTGCATGGGGTCGCTATGAGACGGTTCCGACTCCATGGCACCTGACAACAACAA